>NW_006921651.1:9695158-9702389 GCF_000298275.1 Orycteropus afer afer
GCTTTTTGGAGGTCTCCATAACCTACCTCCTGCTAAAACATAAGCAGGCCCAAACTTAGTCATAACAGTTGGAGGTAATTGTTCTTCTGGAAAATTTCCAGAGGGTTCTTTTGTGTCCAAATTACTCTTAGGTAAGTTCTTAAGTTCTCCCTGCTCCATGAACTTTTCATTATAACTAGAAACAATCATTCCCATTAAAATTATCAAGATCATTAAAGAACAAGAACAAAAGATAAATATAGAGAGAGCACACTTGACCCCAGGAAGCCTGCTGTTTCCTTGAAACAATTGCTTCAGGCCGGTGACTATGTCACGCGGACCCCACCGGGGCTATCGTGGCAACCAAGAACAGGAGGGAGGGGGAAAATAGGGGTTAACAGTGATGGGAAAATCTCATTGATTAAGGATAAGGCTGTGCAGCCAATTATTGTGACTGTTATCAATAAGTTGTCCACCTATAAAAAGTTAAATTGATATGTTACAGATGTATTTACAACAACGACAACAACAACAAAAAAAGAGTAGCTGCTAAGGCTGCTTATATACAACCAAATACCTCATGGGCTTTGGTTCCTCGGTTTAGAGGTTTAGAGTCACAGCTTCATGGGATGTGATAACATATTTAGTGCTTCTCTTCCATCTCCTAGTTCACTGCATAGTGTCTGGGGTCTTAACAGCTAGCAAGCAGTCATCCAAGGGACAACAGTTAGTACCTATTCACCTGGAACAAGAGAAAGGAGAGTCAGGAATAGCAGGAGGCCATGGAACGTGTGGAAAACTGCCTCTATGAACAACTACCTTCTTTACCAGGAGGCTAGCACTGGATATGCCCGGCTACCAGTACTGAACATTTTGATCCAAGTTTCCATAGCAGAATCTTGATCAAAAGGGGGAATATATAGAACATAATCTCAAATTCTCACAGATGCTAGACTTTCTGGAGTCCTGGGGGTTGGGTAATACCCTGAAATTGTTGTCCTGATATTATTGTTAAACCTTAAACAAAAATATCCTGTGAAGTCTTCTTAAAACCAAATAATAATTTAGCTTAACCAGTAAAAAATGTCTGATCTGAGCATCGCACTCTTTATTTATTTATTTATTTATTTCATTTTTGCAGTAGCATTGAATTCTTTTAAGAACTATCTATATGTGATCAGATTGACAACAGCAACTGCAAAGATTAGGGGCAGTGAGTTTACGTTAATGAGGGAGAACGACTCAGAAAAGGAGGGTGAGAATGGTTGCACACCTCAACGAACGTCTCCAGTGTCACTAAACTTTACATGTAGAGACTGTTGAGTTGGCGTATGCTTTGCCGTGTATATTCTCAGCAACAACAACAAAACAAATAAAATATAGGAAAAAAAAAACCGAATAATGGATAAACAAACTCTGGTATAACCATGCAATGGAATATAATTGACCATAAAAAGGAATGAAGTACTAATACATGCTACAACATGGATTAACTCTGAAAGCATTATGCTGAGTGGAAGAAGCCAGATAAAAAGGCTATACATTGTATGAGTGCATTTATATGATATGTCCAGAATAGGCAAATCTATAGAAACAAAGTAGGTTAGTGGTTGTCTTGTAACCTACTTAGTAGGGATAGAGGGAGGAGGGAATGTGGAGGGGCTGCTAGTGGACACAAGGCTTCTTTTGGAGGTGATCGGAATATTCTAGACCTAGATACTGGTGACGGTTGCACAACCTTGTGAATATACTAAAAAACACTGAATTGTACACCTTCAAGTGAAGCAATTTATACCATATAGAATTTGATGTGATCTGAATTTCTCAATTAAAAAAGAATGAACAAATGAATGAAATATTTGCATATGATATACTTTTAGCTTCTATTTAGTATTTGGATTTTTTCTAAAATTTAGACTTATTCTGGCCAGTGTATTTTTTGGATTACTAGCTCACTGCTACTGCCCTGAAAAATATTCAATAAATACATCTTTATGTTCTTGTACCTGGGAAAGAAGTACTCATGAGTAATGAGTTTTCCAGCTGTGAGATGGTGAGTTGTTGAGCAAACACAGTAAGGAAATGAATGTCTGCAGTTACATTCTTACTCAGAAGCTCTTGGCAGCCATGAAAACAACCATTCATCAAGTACTGGCACCAAAAGAAGCTCACAGAGTAAGGCAGTGAAAATCTTACCAATAAAAATTTCATGGCCTCCTATGAAAGAGACAGTGAACTGTCCACCAAAACATCTTGTTCCCCACAAGTATTTTGTAAGCTATGAATACAAGAATACAGGAAGATTGTGTAATCTTTACTGCTATTAATGTTTCTAATTTCTATCAATAATAATGTCACCATTATTATCATTACCAGAACACTACAAAAAGACCCCATCACCTTGGTTTTCTGGCATCCTAAGTTAAAACAACTGACGCAGTTATTCGGTTTAATTTAAAGGAAAAAAAAAATGCAGCAATTTAGCTAGTTGCTGGGAGACTAGGAAAAGACAGAGAGGAGTTGGTAAATACGGCAGCCTTTATCAGGGAATAGAGCTCTGGTAGTGCAGTGCCTAAGGCATTTGACTGCTAACCAGAGGCTGGCGGTTCAAACCCACCAGCCACTCCTCAGAAGGAAGACTGGGCAATCTACTTCCGTACAGAAACCACCTAGGAAACCCAAAGAGGAGTCACTATGAGTCAGGATCCACTGGACAGCAGTGGGCTTTATTTTTTATTTTTGGTTATTTTAATCAGGGAAGTGGGGAAAGGCATGTAGGGAAAAGCCTAGATACACAACAGCTAGAGCAGTCAAGTGTGTAACTATTATTGGGAAATGTCCCTAGTGTCTGGACAAACTCTGGTTGGAATGCATCATGGGAGATCCTGCAAACACATAATGAGGGGTGTCTGGGAACATCCCACTGGTGACACCTGAGAATCTGTGGTCAGTTAATCTCTCACAAAGGAACTGAAATCCCAGAAAACTGGAGAACAGTAAGTCCTACTCACTACTTGGAGCACAGAAGCTGGGTTAAGGAACTGCAAAAAGGAGAAGAAAGTGGATAAAGAAGGAGCTCAGATTCTAGAGAGAAGAAATTCCCCTTCAGGTGGGTAACAGTAATCTCAAGTCTTGTGTGTGTGTTATCTTTAAAGGAACTCTGGTAGTATATTTGGTTGCTAATATACCAAATCCGCCAGCTGCTCTGTGGGAGGAAGAAGAGACAATCTACTTCCGTAATGTTTACAGCCTTACAAACCCAATGGGGGTTGCTATAAGTTGGAATTGACTCAATGGCTGTGGGTTTTTGGTTTGGTGCTATGTTTAAGGAGCTCTGGTGGCACGGTGGGTAAGGCATTTGGTTGCTAACCAGAAGGTCAGTGGTTCAAACCCACCAGCTGCTCTGCTGGATCGACTCAATGGCAGTGGGTAGGTTTTTGGATGTCGTCTTCATAAGAAAGCTCAGAAAACAAAGTCTAGACGCAAGAAAGAATAGCGGATATGAATGAGAAAGAGGGATCAACCCACAGCTGGTGACACTGTCATTCCTCAGGTGGGAAGAAGGACCCAGGATGGAGTTGGGGAGAAGGGAAT
Source organism: Orycteropus afer afer (assembly GCF_000298275.1). Lineage (NCBI taxonomy): Eukaryota > Metazoa > Chordata > Mammalia > Tubulidentata > Orycteropodidae > Orycteropus > Orycteropus afer. The sequence continues at coordinate 9,698,732 of NW_006921651.1, forward strand.
TCACATATATAAGCTCTTACTGTGGACCAGGCACTGGGCTAGACACTTAACATACACATTTCATAGAATCCTCCCAGCAACTTTATGCAGTGAACTGCACTGACTAAATTGTCAGGCACTCTGCTAACAGCTTTATGTGTATCATCATCTCATTAAGTCTTTTCAACAGCCTAGCGCAGTAGGTGGGAGCTCTGGTAGCTTAGTGCCTAAGGCACTTGACTGCTAAACAGAAGGCTGGAGGTTCAAACCCACCAGCCACTCCTCGGAAGGAAGGTTGGGCAATCTACTTCCATAGTGAAACTGCCTCAGAAACCCAAGGAGGGGTTGCTATGAGTCGGGTCTGACTCTACAGCACACAACAACAACAGTGCAGTAGGTGTCAATATTATCCTATTCAATAAGTGATAAAACTGAGATGCAAAGAGGTTTAGTAAATTGCCTGAGACCAGACAGCTAATTGGGCTCACCTCTGATGTCACAGGCTGAGCTCACCTGAAAATTAGAACCAGTCATGCCAACCGCCTAAGGAACACAAAAGGAATTAAAACAGAGTACAGGACAAGATTCTGAAAAGAGAAAGTTCCAGTGAATGTTCCCAGGAAACAGGAAAGCCAACCTCAGCCTGGTGACTTGATTAAATTTGGAGGTAATGTCTAACTGCATTGTAAGCCAGGGAGGAAAGGGGCTGCCATGAGTCAGATGATAATAAGTTTCTTTAAAGTCTTTCCTTTCTGCCTTAGATATATTTCTGTCTTTCTATAATAGATATGACTATTACAAAACCCAGACCAGCTCCGAATGACGTCTTTGGATGGTTGGGAGAATCCATCTTTCTGCTGCGGAAACCTCTGACACAGCATGTCGTCACAGAAAGAGCAAAGCTTTGGGATTGCACAGACCTGAGTTTGAATTCTGTTTCTGCCCGGAGTAGTTATGTTCCCTGAGCAAATCAGTTCACCAGCCCCACCTTGAGCCTATTTCCTTGTCTATTAAATGGGGGTATTAGTACTTCATGGAATTGTAAAGATGATGTTGTTAAATGCTGTCAATCAATTCTGACTGGTAGCGACCCCATGTGACAGCAGAACTGTAATCTTTGCAGAAGTAGTCACCAGCTCATTTTCTGGTGGAGCCACTGTGTGGATTTGAATTGCCAATCTCTTGCTTAGCAGTCAATGCTGAAGTTTTGCTCCACCAGGCCTCCTTTTAAGGATGATAAAATCCAAACCAACTGCATTTAGTTGATTCTGACTCATAGTGACCCCCACTGGGTTTCCAAGGCTATCAGTCTTTTCAGAAGTAGATTGCCTCATCTTCCTCCCACAGAGCACTGGTGGATTTGAACCACTGACCTTCTCATTAGCAGCCAAATGCCTTACCCACTACCCCACTAGAGCTCCTTCGTAAGGATGATAAAAAACTAAAAACCAACTCACTGCCATCAAGTCGGATAGGACTCATAGGGACCCTTCCTCAACAGTATTACTATAGAAGTAGATTGCCCAACCTTCCTTCCAAGGAGTGACTGCTGGGTTTGAACCACCAGCCTTCTGGTTAGCAGTCAAATGCCTTAGGTACTACGCCACCAGAGCTCCTCGTAAGGATGATAAGACATATTATATAAGGCATCCATTATTTTCTTCACTCTTAGTAGACACTTCACAAAATCAGTTCCCTTTCTTCCTTATTCCCAACCTTGACTCAGAAGTGCTTTACTGGGGAATCGGAGCACTCCCTTCAAGACTTGTGTAGGGAACAGAAAGGGGCATTTACATCCCACGAGAGGGGCATGCAGGTATGAGGCAGTCGGGCAAGGAGCTGCCTCTGGTGTCTTGCAGTCACCAGCAGTGCTGGGGAAGGAACTTCACATCCTTGGTGCCTTCGAGCTCCAGAACAGCCACCCAGTTCAAAAGCAGTGGACTCATGGCACAGGGAAAACAAAGGGGTTTCAGATTAAAAGACTGACGACGAAGCTGCCGGTGGGTCCCTCAGCTGTATACTCTCCTCGGGCTCTGCCACTTCCCCAGCATACCTTTCCTTTGTGCACAGGGCCCAAAGAGTCTCCGGCCCTGTGAGCCTCTTTCTAGCTGCCCTCACTGACCCTAGTCCCTGCAGTTCCTCTCCCCACCACTGGCTATGGAGTGGAAAACAGCTGCCCCAATTCTCCCTCCTTCTTTGCTAACAAAGAGCAGACCTGGGAGAGCCACTTCACCTCAGTAAACCTCAGTTTCCTCATCTGTAGAAAGGACCCACCCCCTTTTTAAAGGTTTTACCAAGTTCTCTATGGGAAACAGCCAAAAGAGTAACAAAATTAACCAGTACACTGTCCTTTAGAATCGAATAGGAGCTCTGGTAGCATAGTGCCTAAGGCATTTGACTGTTAACCAGAAGGCTTTCGGTTCAAACCCACCAGTCACTCCTTGGAAGGACAGTTGGGCAATCTACTTCCATAGAGATACCGCCTCAGAAACCCAAGGAGGGGTAGCTATGAGTCAGACAAGACTCGACAGCAGAGAGTTTGGTTAGGTTTGGTTATAGGACTGAATATCAAAATCTGGGAGGAGCTCTTTTTTTTTTTCCTAAATTTTACTTACTTTGATTTTGTTGTTGAGAATACATACAATATACACAACAAAACATGTACCAAATAGTTTCTATGTGTACAATTTAATGACATTGATTATATTCTTCAAGTTGTACAACAATTCTTACCCTCCTTTTCTGAACTGTTCCTCCCTCATTAAAAAAATTAACCAATACAAGAAAATCATTAAGGTCCCAGAAAGCCCATAAAATTCTTGCAGTTCTCAATTACTGTTTATACAGACATATAGAAAAGGTTGTTGTTGTTAGGTGCCATCGAGTCAGGTCCAACTCATAGCAACCCTACATACAACAGAATGAAACACTGCCCAGTCCTGCGCCAGCCTTGCAATCCTTGCTATATCTGAGCCCATCACTGCAGCCACTGTGTCAGTCCAATTCATCTCGTTGAGGGCCTTCCCTTTCTTCACTGACCCTCCACTTTACCAAGCATCATCTCCTTCTCCAGGGAATGGTCCCTGCTGACATGACCAAAGTAGGTGAGACAAAGTCTGGCCATTCTCACTCCCTAGGAGTATTCTGGCTGCACTTCCTCCAGGACAGATTTGTTACTTCTTCTGGCAGTCTGTGGTACCTTCAGTATTCTTTGCCAACACCATAACTCAAAAGCATCAACTCTTCTTCAGTCTTCCTTACCACAGTACAACAAATTGACAATGAGTGGTGGATAGAAAAGGTTAGAGCTGCACTATTGTTAATTTGAAAAGCAAATTGCAGAGTCTGAGTGTATGTGTGTGTGTGTATACATTCATATATATTTTACTAATTATTAAAAAGGAAGGAAGGAGAATTACTAATTAACAGTGGTTTATCTCTAGGGCATGAGATTAAAATGGTCAAGAGCATCTCTTTCTACTATACACATGTGTACTATTTTAATTTTCTTTTCCAGTGGATACATACTGTTATGATATTTTAAAAAAATTATTGTGATTTAGGTGAAAGTTTATAGAGCAAATTCATTTTCCATATAGCAGTTCATACACATTTTTGTTTCATGGCAGTAACTGCAATTCCCACAATATAACAGCTCTCTTCCCACTTCCTCCCTGTA
>NW_006921651.1:9702949-9711618 GCF_000298275.1 Orycteropus afer afer
TATGCTACCAGAGCTCCTAGCCCACAACATCTAGTTCTTATTTATTTTATTGTGATTTGGGTGAAAGTTTACAGAGCAAATTCATTTTCCATATAGCAGTTTATCCACAGTTTGTTTCATGACATTGATCGCAATTTCCTGCAATGTAACAGCCCTCTTTCCACTTCCTCCCTGCAGTGACCTCTTCTCTGTCCTTCTTTCCTGTGTATTCCTGCCCCTCCCACAGCTATCTCCCTATGCAAACACTGCCCTTATGTTGTCTCCTTATGATATTTTAATGGATATGTATTATTTGGTTTTTCAAACAAATGACTATTGTAACAAAGAAATAAATACATAGAAAAATATTGCTTGCCAGACCTTTCTCTTTCATGTCTCCTCTTCCAGACTTTACCATCCATCTTCACTTTTATATCTGAAAGGGATGGATGGGCTTATTAATTCTGATTTATCAATTTTTCTTCCTCACCACCGACCACCTCATCTCTTTGAAAAGCAGACATCAGGAAAAGTAATAGAAATGAGCAGATCCCTTAGAAGCCTCAGACCCAAGTGGGCTCATTATGTTCCCAAACAGCAGTGTCTTATTTCAAAGCCCCCCCCCCCCCCCCCCCCCCATTCGACAGGAAATGTCAGATTAAACCATTTCTGAACACCTGGTCTCCAGTAGGGAAAACCAAATTTCACCTAAACATTCAGTCCCTCAGAGGGGTACCAGAGCTTAGCAACTGGCTGTCCAAGGACTATGAGAGCACAGCTGTGTTCCAGTCCTGGGCCACTTGCCAGCTGTGTGACCATGGGTAAGACCCTCCCCTTCTCTGGCTCCATTTCTTCCTCTACTGAATGACACTGACATTGTCAACCTTCATGGTTGTTAGAAAGATTGCATTACGTAATGCAGATAAAAGCACATTTTCAATTGCTCCACCAAGCTAAAGGAAATTAGAGCAGGGGGCTTACCAGTCTTTCCATAAAGGGGAACCACCTTTTATTTTGTGATGGGAGAGAGGAGTATGGGAGAGGCCTCAGCAGCTGGTGTTTTCCTCCACTCTGGAAATCCCAAACCACAAAGAGGGAGCTATAGTGTATGTGTGTGCGTGTGCGCTTGTGCGTGCACGTGGTCACATTAGGAAGAGGGCTTTGGAAGAGAGTATGTGTCAAGCACACATAGCATCCCAGCCCAGAGCTGTTCCAGATGGGTTTTGACATCTGCCAGCAGAATCTAATTTCCTGGCTGCAGACTATGGGCCCAGGACCCAGGAGGGCAAGAAGCCAGCAAGGAAGCGTGCTAACTGCCCCCACATCCCTTCCAGTGCATCTCAGTCAGCAGGCTGAGGCTGGCTGGGGAATGGGGAAAAGCTCCGTGGAGTGTGGTCCGAGGCCAGGGGGCAACCCCACAGCAGCCACAGTGGTCTACAGAAAAGAACCAGGGCCTGAGTGCAACGAGACCCCACTCTGCCCCTCATCAGCTATTAGGGCCAGTAGGCAAGGTGTTGCCTCCTCAGCCTTTTATAAACTGATGGGGCTGGATTAGAAAGGGTCCCTTTGGCCCTATGACCAGTCATACTCTGCCTGCCTGTCAGGCAGTAGGTCTGCCCACAGGGTCCAAATGAGAGTCAGAACAGAAGCTTCTGGAATTCCCTCAGTCTGGGACAGACACAGGCAGCTTTCTTCCTTCTAGTTCCTGCCCTCAGGCAACCCGTCCCCTGCACCTAACCTCACTGGCCCTCTGTCAACTCCTCTTTCTTCCCACCCAGAAGGGACTGAGTCCCAGGCTGGGCAGGGGAAGATGCTAAGAGGCGGCGAGCAGCAGGGCAGCGTGGCATAAAGGAGGGAGGCTGAGCTCCCAGCCCACAGGGTCACTGCAGAGGCCCAGGGCAGAAGACACATAAAACCCAAATCAGACAAACCAAATTTTATTCAAAAAAGCAGATTAATAATCACCAATGAACTACTGAACGAGGCACATCCATCCTCACTTCTTGCCCACACTCCCACCCTCCCTTTTGGCCTTTGTAGAACAATGTAGAAACCCTCTCCTGGGTCTGCATGGGACCCCAGACTTTTGACCTGAGATGCCAAGCATGACCTTGGGTGGGCGGAGTCCTGGGATCCAAAGAGGGTGGCCTATGAGGCTGTCTCCAGTATCCAAAAGTTCTGGGCCAGCTCGGATGACGGTACCTATGGCATGAGGCCTCGAGGGGGAGGCAGGAATGGGTGTGGGGGCCATCTTACACACACATCTCACATCTGGCAGACAGAGGGACTACCAAGCACCTGAAGGCAAAGTGAAAAGGCACATCCAGAAGAACCGAGAAGTTCTGCAATGCTGCAGGCACAGCAGAAACGACGAGGCACTGTAAAGGCAAGGAGGTTCTGCTCCTGAGTAAGGTGCCCTGACCACAGCCAAACACCCTGGGCCAGGGGCTAAGGATGGGCTCTCAGGGGGCTGGACCTGAGCCGAGGATGCAACTTAAATGAAGATCTAAAAAGAGAGAAAGGAAAAAGGAACAAAAGCTGGAGCTAAAAGCCCATTCTTTAGGGTTCAGCGATGCAAAACTCAGTTCCAGGTGTTTGGAACCTGTGCCCAAGTCATGCCACAGAGGAGCCAAGAATCCCCTTGGGTTAAGGCAAAATGAGCGTTCGCCTCTCTTTGCTCTTCCACGGATGCTGCAGAAACCAGTGTGAAGGGAAGACGCTGAGCAGTTGTTCTCTGCCCCCCACCTCCCTTGACGGCCAATGAAGACATGAAGACTCTGAAAACTTCTGCTGGTCCTGGCCAGAATGGTGCTGCAAGCCGGGGAAAGTGGGCACTGGGAGGGACTGGCACAACCAGGCTCTGGGAACCTCCACGGGCTCAGCAACAAGGAAGTCTGCAACAGAAGAACCAAAGTCATGCTTCCAAGGCACTCCCAAGTGCCTCAGCACACTCCACCCCCAGGTTCTGGTTGGCACCAGTGGTTGGTGCTAAGGGAAGCAAGACCTCAGCCTTACTGACATCAAAAGACTCAGGGACCCTTGAGGTTCAATGTTCTGGAATTCCCCACAGAAACAAAGGGGGAAAAAATTACAGTATCTAACATGTGTTGTTTGTTGTTGTTTGCCATCAAGTCGGCCCCGACTCATAGCGGCCCCGACTCATAGCGACCCCTCCTTGGGTTTCCAAGGCAGTATCACTACGGAAGTAGGATTGCCCAACCATCTAACGTGTATTAACCCTATATATAACATGTAGGAGCTCTGGTGGCATAGTGCCTAAGGCATCTGACGGCTAACCAGAAGGCTGGCGGTTCAAACCCACCAGCCACTCCTCGGAAGGAAGATTGGACAATCAATCTACTTCTGTAGTGATACCGTCTCAGAAACCCAAGGAGAGATCGCTATGAGTCAGATTCAACGGCAGTGAGTTTGGTTTATATATATATATAACATAAAGGCCCTCTAGTGGCTTAGTGCCTAAGGCATTTGACTGCTAACCAGAAGGTTGGTGGATCAAACCCACCAGCTGCTCCATGGAGGGAAGATGGGGTAATCTACTTCTGTAAAGATTTACTGCCTCAGAAACCCAATGGGGGTCACTATGAGTTGGAATCGAGTTGATGGCAGTGAGTTTGGTTCCTTTTGGTACATATAACATAAGAAGGTCTGGTGGTGTAGTGGTTAAGGTATTTGGCTGCTAACCAAAAGGTCAGTGGTTTGAACCCACCAGGCTCTTTGCAGGAGAAAGATGAGGCAGTCTGCTTCCCTAAAGATTTACAGCCTTGTAAATACTATATGGCAGTTCTACTCTGCCCTATAGGGTCTCTATGAGTTGGAGTTGACTTGATGCCAATGGGATTTTTAAAACTTGTTCTCTGTTTAACTTTTCTGTTTAACTTGTTCTCTTGTTTAACTTTTGGAAAAGAAAGGGGTCCTGTTTTTTCATCAAAGGTCTGAGACCTCTTCCAGAAAACAGTAAGTCAGTAAGTATCTTACCTCTAGAGGCTTGACCAGCTGTTCACTCCAGCTCGGGTGAATGCGAGCCTCCAGGTTCATGGTCAATGCCAAGATCTCTTACTGATGAAGTTCCTTTTGATTGGGGAACCATCCGAAGCAATGTAAAGGGATGCTCAAATTCACCAATTCCAGGTCTTGGGAATGGCCTCTCACTGGCCTGGCAGGGGCAGCTGTCTGCTCCCTCTGCAAGAGAAACTCCCTGGGGAAGAGCAAATGCTCCCCAAATCTTCGTAGACCAAAGCCAATGGATTGAGCCTGGACAGCACAGATCTGCTTGGAATCTTAAAATGGGAAAAAGCAGGTCTGGGCCCAGAGATAGTTAACACTGTCAACCAAGTTACCTGGGCTTTTACAGAGGGACTTCTCAGTCTTTGATATGCTAATGAACATCGTCAATCTCCCACGGGGCCCTAGCACCTTTGACAAACCGATTTGGTCTTGAATCCCTCTTTTAGAGGGGTGATCTCCTAGGCCAGGGTTCCTGGGAACACACACTGCTTTAAAATTAACAGCGCTGCATCGAGAGTCCAGAGACCGGTTCTAATCTTGTTAGGGGTCTTCTCAAGAGCAGGGCTGGGGTTCCTACCGGTAAAAAGAAGGGGTGGAGCTCACCCTAACATTCCGTGATGGTCGTGAGTGCAAAAGGGTCTCTAATGCAAACAGATGGGGTTGGGGGTGGGGGTGGGGGTGAGGAATGAAGCAGATGCCTGTGAGAGGAAGACTGGGAAGGGGCTTGGATCACTGCAAGGCCGGAAGTCAGTAACCTGCGCGTCTGGAAAAAGGCCGGGCGGGCAGAGGTGACAGAGACTCCAAGGGTGCAAGGGTACAGCCTCCCCCCTCGGCCCTTCCCGTACATCTGCACGTCTGCAGAAGGGCCCCACCCCAAGACATCAAAGCACCGAGGGGTGGGTTGGGAGAGACTCCTTAAGACTTTAGCACAATCCCAAACTCGTCACTATCCTGGGACCAGCCGAGGCCTGTCCCCAGATCCACCAGCGGCTGCGTGCCGCCCTCCTACAGCACCCGAGGCTGAAAAAAGGAACAGGGAAGGGGTGTTCTTCCGAACCGCGGGGCAGGAAGGAGGGCGCAGTGGCTCAGCCACAGGCTGGCTCCAATTTGGGAGCCTCCCCCGGATCTACGCAGCGCCTGTCCACGTCTCGCTCTCAGCAGGGAAGGGGAAGAGGAACCGCGCGCGAGGTTTCGCCTCAGGGCGGCCCTTCTGAGCGTGTGTGTCGGCCCCTCAGATTGCAGCCCTGCCCTGGTCCCTGGAGAGGGCGCGTTGGGAGCAGCGCTTTAGGCTTGGAGACCGCAGCGTGTCAGGGTCCTGGTTCCTGGGCGCGGGCGGCAGCGGGAATGCAGAGCAAGGAGAGGGTGCCAGGGCGCACGATCGCGGGGCGGCTGCGGCGGCAGGAAGGACTGGAGCGCTGCTCTCCAGCGTGTTCCCCGTCCGAGTCCGGGCCGCGGCGGTCGCGGGCGGCCTCACACTACCTCCTGCTCGCCTTGGCTGCGGCGGCAGCAGCCGTAGAGCGCCGAGAGCAGGTAGAGGCCCAGACAGAGGCCGCCGCAGACGGCGGCCGCCAGGAAGGCGTGGTAGGCGCATGTTAGTGGGTAATCTTTGAGGTTGCAGTAGCTGTGGCGCTGCGTTTGGTGGATCATGATGCCCATCGCGGCGCCGTAGAGCGCGGCCGCCAGCAGGTCGTGCGCCACGTTGACCACGAGCCAGTGTGCTCCCAGCACCGGCACCAGCTCGTGCTTGCCCAGGAGCGTGAGGAAGTAGAGGCCCAGGGTCAACAGCCAGAAGAGCACCGACACGAAGAGCGCGAAGTGCACGGGGCCCTGGTACCTGCTGGTGGCGATGGTGATCCAGAAGGCGGCGCCAGCCAGCAGCTGCAGCAGCCGTAACACGCCCAGCGGGCTGCGCAGGAAGGGCCGCTGCAGGCTCACCGCGCCGCGGGCCGCTCGCGCCTGGGGCGGTGGCTGGCGCGGGGGCGGCGGGAGCATGGCTCCCGGGCGCGGCGGCGGGGGCGGCGGCGCCCCGAGCAGCGGAATGGCGGCGTCTTGCTCGCGGGGGCGGCCCGGCCGAGGTGCCTGCTGCGCTCGCTGCGGCTTCCGCGCTGCCCTCCGAGTCCTTTTAGCTTCCTCTCAGCGTCTCCCCCCCCTTCCTCCCCTCTCTCCTCCTTCCAGCCCTCCTCTCTTTCTCTTTTGCTCTCTCCACCCCTCCCATCCTCCCTTTTCCTTTCCCCTCCTCGGTCTCCACCTCCCACTCTCCCCTCCCGGCTTCCTGCCATCTCGCTCTTTCGCTCACTCTCGCCACCCTGGCGCCCCCCTTTGCTCTCCGCGCCACACTCCCAGCTCCGATTCCTTCATCTTCGAGGGCGGGCGGAGTGCACGCGCGCCCCGCAGTCCGCCGCGGGCCTCCTGGCCTCTCCCCGCCCTCAGCTAGTCATGGGATGAGTCCACTAGTCCCTGGCCTCAGGCTGAGCGGGTCCCTGTTCCAGAAGCCTAGCTCCCGGTCGGGGAGGTAAAACGGTGTGGTTTCTCTGGAAGCTAACAGCTCTCGGGGTCAACTTACCTCACCTACACACACAAATACCTCACCTATATATATGTGTGTGTGTGTAGAAATAAGATATAGAAAGCTTTGAATATGTTATCTTTAATGAACAAATGGTAATATGTAGCACCACGTACTCAGTCAGACTCCTTAGCTGCTTGTCACTGCTTCACTGTCTCTATTCCACTGGTGGGAAGAGGGTTGACCTCTTTGCGCCTCGGTTTCCTCATATGCAAAACTTTTGTATTCAACAAATAGATGTTGAACAGTTACTAAATGCCAAGCTTAATAGATGCCAAGTTTAGAGGATAGAGATATGTAACATATACGTGGTTATTATTAATTTGAGTGCTTACTATAAGCTAAAGGAGCTCTGGTGGAGTAGTGCCTAAGGCATTTGACTGCTAACCAGAAGGTTGGCGGTTCAAACCCACCAGCCACTCCGCAGAAGGAAGACTGGGCAATCTACTTCTGTGAAGATTTACTACCTGGGAAACCCAAAGGGGGTTGCTATGAGTCGGAATCGACTCGATGGCAGTGAGTTTGGTTTTTTTTGGTTTGTACATAAGCTAAGGAGCTCTGGAGGCACAACAGTTAAATGCTTGGGTGCTAATGGAAGATTGATAGTTTGAACCTTCCAGTGGCTCTGCATGAGAAAGGATGTGGCAATCCACTCCATAAAGATAACAGCCTAGAAAACCCTATGGGGCAGATCTTCTGGGTCACATGGGGTTGCTATGGGTTGAGATCGAGTCAACTGCCCACAACAATATGCTAGACATTATGAAGAGCACTTAATATTCATTGTTCTACTTAATCCTCATACAGCAGCCCTCTAAAACAATTATTCTCAGCTCTGATTTGCTGATGAGGAAACCAGGGTGAAGTATGTTGACCATGTTCGCAGAGCCAGTGGTGAGTTCAAATGAGAGCCCGGGTGTAGCTGAGGGCACGCCCATATTCAAAGTCCTTTTATACTCCTTTCCCACATTTTATTCTCAGCTACTGAGGTGAGAAAGCAGGAACCCACGAAGGTTAAGTGACTTGTGCAAAGAAACAAAACCAGTGTCAGTGTTGGGACTGAAACCTAGATCTGACCCCAATTTTAAGGCTTTTTCTTAGCATGAGTTAGCAGCCCCTGGGGGAGACATCCTCAGTGTCGGCCGGGTGCCTATCTTGAGTAGGGCTGGGTCTAGGACCGGCAGCTGGGTGCTGAAACTGGATGCTGAACGGATGGCAGAGGATTATGCCATAGAAACAGTTTCTGAGTGGGACACACGAGAACAAAAACATTGAGGCAAGAGAATCTTTGTCTTCCAAAAAAGGCACCTGCAGACTTGAGAGTCAGGGCGCCCCCTGGTGGGTATAAACTTTCAGCCTCGGGAGTTAAGTTTTGCTCCTTACAAGGAAACACCCTGGAGTGGCTTTGGAGCGGTATTTTTAGCCTCTGCAATCCTGTAGACATTCCAAGGCCAGTCCAACAGATTCTTTGGAAAAGCATGACCATGCAGAAAGATCTTGATTCTGTACAACTCAACAATGATCTAAGCACTGCTAGATGCAAACCGAATGGGGTGGGGGAGTGCAAAAATGAAGAGGACCAACACCTGCGCTCAAGGTGTTTGCACTCTACTTGGAGGGGAGGCATGGTTGTGGGCACAAAAGTGAGGTGCAGATGAGAGCTGTAAAGAAAACCCAAAAGAGAAGGAGAGAGTATGTGTAATGCAGGAGCAGCTAGGGAAAGCTTCCAGAAGGAGGTGTCATTCAAGGGTTGATAGAATTTTGATCAAGCAGATACAGGCGAGAGGCGTGGCTGGGAGAGGCAATCCACCATGGTCCCTGGTGTCCCTGGGTGTTCTCACGGGGTGTACCAAGAATGGAAGATCATCACCCCTCTTTACGCAACCATTTCTCAGGGTTGTGCTGGCAACCCTGAGGGATGAGGTAACATTGCTTCCTATAAAAGTTGTTGTTCTTAGGTGCCATCGAGTCGTTTCCGACCCATAGCGACCCCACGCACAGCAGAACGAAACACTGCCCAATCCCGCACCAGCCCCACAATCCCTGCTATACTTGAGCCCATCATCGCAGCCACCGTGTCAATCCATCTCGTTGAAGG
>NW_006921651.1:9712073-9713280 GCF_000298275.1 Orycteropus afer afer
ATTGTACAACCAAGCAACGTGAACTCTTTGAAAGTGGTGGGGGGGAAAAGTTGTGGGCTCCTCAATCTCAGTCTTCCTTGGTTGGTTGGGACACAACCCCACTTTGTGGGTAACATCTACCTGGGCTCCTCTGTTGACTCTCATGAGACTTGGGGACAAGGGGAACAGCTGTAACATGATGCTCTTGCCACTTGCTGTGACATGAATAGTGAAGTCCTTTGTCTCTGTGCTGCTAACTGCCACGGACCCAGATGCAGAAAGAGCCTGCCTTCATGCCTTTACTGCTGAGTCTGGTGCCGCAGAAGCCACATGCGCTCCAGGAGCTGGGAGTGGCCTTTTTAATTTAGTTAATTTTGTTGTTGTTGTTCAGACTGTGCATAGCAGAATGTAACACTAACTCAACAATTTCTACATGTACATTTCAGTGACATTGATTTACATTCTTAAGTTAGGCAACCATTCTCACCCTCTTTTTCCAAATTGTTCCTCCCCTATTAACATAAACTCACTGTCCCCTAAGTTTCTTACCTAAACTTTTGAGTTGCTGTTGTTGATTTAATCTCATAAAGACACTGCTTAGAAGAGCAGTATGCTTAAGGCGGACATTCTTTACTAGTTAATAATTAAGCTAGACTGTTGTTTGAAGGCTGGTTCAAACCCACCAGCCACTCCTTCAAAGGGAGGTTGGGCAATCTACTTCCGTAGTGATACTGCCTCAGAAACCCAAGGAGAGGTTGCTATGAGTCAGATCCAACTTGACAGTGTTGAGTTTGGGGTTTTTTTTTTTTTTCTCCCATTATTGTTGTTTGGTTTTAAGAAGACTTCAGGGGATATTTTTGGTTTAAGGTTTAAAGTTTAAGGAGTATCTCGACAATAGTTTCAGAGGTTCATTCCACCTCAGTGGCTCCAGAAAGTATAGATTCCATGAGAATTTCAAATTCTTTTCAACATTTTCTCCCTTCTGATCAGGATTCTTCTATAGAATCTTTGATCAAAACATTCAATGATGGTAGCCAGGCACAATCCAGTTGTTCTGGTCTCATGGTTCATGGAGGCGATTAGAAATTGCCTGCTACAAGGAGCTCTGGTGACGCAGTGCCTAAGGAATTTGACTGCTAATCAGAAGGTTGGTGGTTCAAACCCACCAGTTACTCCATGGAAGGAAGACTGGACAATCTACTTCCATAAAGATTTACCGCCTCGGAAA
>NW_006921651.1:9721130-9725573 GCF_000298275.1 Orycteropus afer afer
AGTGTTTCGTTCTGCTGTGCATGGGGTCGCTATGAGTCGGAAACGACTCGACGGCACTTAACAACAACAACAACAACAACAATATTTTGAACCAAGTGGAAAAAGTTAAGAAAAGCCCTATAATCAAAAAGCATGACTATATATAAAGTGCTCTGTTGCTCAGTCTGTTCACATACCATTGTCAATCCTCGTAAACCTATTTGGACCAGGGTTCACAATGGAGAGCTACCTGTGGGCTGTGGGATGAGTGGAAACTACTGTCTCCTTGCATAATAATATAGGGGCATAAAACAAACAACAGCCTGTCTTTATTTTTAATTTTGATATTTTCTTTGTCATGGATTTTTTTTTGCATTAATTTTGATTTGTAAAAACACTGCATTTAAATATTGTTTATCTTGATTACTGAGTTTTTTTTTGGTCCCCCCTTAAATTTTGCACCACAGGTGAGTTCCTTACTCGCTTCACTCTAATCTGCACCCAGGTAAAATCAAGTCTTGGCTTCAGTGACACTACATGTCCATTCTCCAAAGTGATTGCTCCAGCACCATTCTATGGATCCCAGAAGGCCTCACTTCTGGTGAAAAGCCCACCATCACATCACCATCCGGAGGCCCTGCACTTGACACACAGTAAGCTGCCTCAAGGCCCCTATGATTTGAAATCTCACCATGGAAGTATCCCATCTCATCAGAAACACTGAATCATAAAGCTGCAACAATAGAAACGGTTCCATTACGTAGTCAGCACATGGTCAGGTGTCTGCAAAAATGTTTGGAGACACCATATTTTTTCTACCCAGCCTTGGCCACATCTGATCCAGAAACCACGTATTCCCAGAGTCCTATCTTGGTATGCACTTCTGAGCTCATGGCAACAGAATTCCTAGGTTCTCCGAGCACTGATGTGCCAAGAGTTTGGCCTTCCTATTGCATAGAATGGGGATGAGGGAGTCCCTGACTCTGAACCCCAGACTCCTGGTTTAGGAGCCTGCAGATATGACACTTCAGTAGGAATAAGTACACTTAGCACTTGATATTGGCTTCTTAGTATCAGTATCATTCATTAGATACTCAACTGACTCACTGCCGTCGAGTCAATTTCGACTCGTAGGGACCTCTCCTTGGGTTTCCCAGGCAGTATCACTACAGAAATAGATTGCCCAACCTTCCTTCCAAGGAGTGGCTGGTGGGTTTGAACCGATATAGCCTTCTGGTTAGCAGTCAAATGCCTTAGGCACTACACCACCAGAGTTCCCTCCATAGAGATACTGCCTTGAAAACCAAGGAGGAGTCGCTATGAGTCAGATCAGACTCGAAGGCAGTGAGTTTAGTTTTCAGTTTTTTTCCATTGGAGATTAATATTGCTGATTTCTTTGTGGTTTTTCAACATTTCCCAGGGCTTCGGGAAAAGCAAAAAGAAGTCACTGTTAAAATCCTCTTAACTACAGCAAAAACACTTTAAGTTGCTTTTGTGCAGGACACAGAGGAATTAGAGACCATGAGATGAGGAAGAATGTTTTCCAAACATATGACTCCCCCACTTGTCAAAAAAAAAAAAAAAAAAAAAATCCAACCCACTACCATCAAGTCCATTCCAACTCCCATTGGTTTTCCAAGGCTATAAATCTTTACAGAAGTAGACTGCTTAATCTTCCTCCTGTGGAACAGCTGATAGGTTTGAACCACTGACCTTCTGGTTAGCAGCCAGATGCCTTACCACTAAGTCACCAGAACTCCCTTACAAAAAAGAACCCACAAGTCTCAGTGTGCTGCCTCTTATCCCTCCCTCTCTGAATGGTCATAAAAGAGAAATCGTATTACATGAAGACTAAGGTCAGCTCTGTAATGAAAAAGAAGTCAGGGAACCCTAGTTGCCTATACCCAGGCCCCCTTCTGACCAATTCTGACCAGTGCACGAACAAACCCTCATTTCTCAGGGGAGAAAACATGCACTTATTGAGAGCCTGTTGAGGACACCCTGCATTCAAGTTCTAAGCTGCAGCCAAAGTGACCTTCTAAAAACACAATTTGTCATGAGAATTATATAAGCTAATATGTGTAAAGTGCTGCCTGATGTTAATAGAACATAGAGCTACAGAAATGTTCATGAAACAACTACATGTAATGCCATTCCCTGTTAGAGCATCAAATGCCAACTTCTGCACTGCCTGTTTCTGCCTTGTGCTGCGCACCACTCCCCCCCCACCTTGCTAGTCTCACTCCAGACCTTATTCCAATTCTTTTGAGTCAAATTTCCTGTTGGTCTTAGTCCTTAAACACTCTTCCCAGACTCACTTCTCTTCATTTGGCTAACTTCAACTCCTCTTTCTTATCTCACTTTGGTCTCTGCCTGTGATGAAGCTCAAACAGGGTAAACCAAACCAAACCCACTGCCATCGAGTCAATTCTGGACAGGGTAGGTCCCTAATAAACCGTTGTGGAATGAATGAATAAAAACGTTTTAATATTGTTTCATTTAATATTGTTGGTGAGGACTAATAACTAGCCAAGATCTCACAGCTAAAATTCGAACCCACGACGTTCTGGTTCTCTGAAGCCCAAGGTCCTACCACCGCACAGACTGCCTCTCCTTTCCCTCAAAGCTGGAGCCTGTAAGGAGGTGGGCTGGGAGTTTAAGGAACTGCAGGTCTCGCTATAAAGAGCTACAAGGAGCCAGGGACTCCGAGCCGAGGGCACTGGCCTCGGGCCCAGAGGCAGGGGCACCGTCACGTGTACCTTGCAGGGCCAGCCACCGCCACACCCTGAGGCATGAATGCGGCCCCGCCCAGCTCCCGAGCCAGCAAAACCACGCTCGCTTTGGGGACTGACGTCATTGAAGGGGGCGCCTCCGGGAGGTTCAAGGCGGCGGCTATGGGCGGGGGCAAGGGTCCGGGGAATACGCCTCCCGTCATTTCTCCCGCAGCTGATTGGGCGCGGGGAATCGTCGCACTTGGTTGTAGCAGCTGGCGAAGGGAGGGGCGGATCCTGGACACGCCCCCTCACCCGTCTCCCGCCGCTGATTGGCCCACAGAGTCTCCGCGTTCGGTTTTGGAAGGTTCGCACTGGCGCTCACAAGGCTTCGTCTGAGGATTGGCTGTTCCGGGAGTGGAAGCGCGTTTTCCAGGGAATCGTGGCTCCCACCAGGGTGATTTGGCCGGCTCGGTGGTGCGTTTGGCCTGCCTCCAACAGCCAGGTGCGTAGGTCGGCAGCCCGGCTCGGCACTACGGTGGGAGGCGGGCGGGCAGGCAGAGCGGAGGTGTCGCCGGGACCCCAACCTCTGGGTCCACTTAGGGACCCGTCGTTCTGCGAAACGGCCACGTCTGCGTCCCGGCGACCGATTCATGCTGGGGATATCTCCGTATTACCTCAGTCAAGCCTTTGTCCTTTTCCTTGAAAGCCTCCTGGTCCTTATGAGCACTTTCGCAGCAGGAAGCCCAGAGCTGCGCGGGCCTGAAAGGCCGGGAAAGGGGGTTGGGGTGGGCACATCCTAGCGCTCCCAGATCCCGATTTTAGGTCGCTCCGCGCTGCACTTTGGCGTGGAGAATAATCGCTGCAACTCCCTGCGGGCAAGCGGTGTGCGGAGGACAGAGGCTGGCTTGGGAGTCTAACTTTGGATCCCTGCGCCTTCCAAAACCCGCAGAAGCTAATAGCAGCTTCCGAGCGGTCCAGAGCCTTCTCGATCCTTCCCCTACTAAGACCTGGTGAAAATAATAGTGTTTGAAACCGTGGGCGCTAGGGTCAGGCTGCCTAGGTTCACGCCCTAACTTCATCAGCTGCCCGCTGTGTGCATTTGGGCCAGTTTCTTAACCTCTTTGACCTCAGTTTGCTGATCTGTAAAATGGGTGTGTTATAGTGTCTCCCCATAGGGGATGTTGGTGAGGATCAAAGAGATTACCGGTCTGACGTGCTTTGTTCTTCTTTTGACACAGAGTAAGCTGCCTGAGTGTCAGCTCTGATTCAAAAGCTCACAGATGAATCCATCTCCCTCTGCTCTCTTCTCCCATGAGTGGAGGCAGGCAGGCATCTTTTGATGGAGTTTGGTGTTGGTGAGGATGATTAAAATGACAATGATTTCATAGTCCCTAATGGGACTTTCCCTTACATCATTCATTCATTCATTCATTCAACCAACATATTCTGTCTCTTGTCTGCCAGGTACAGAGATGGGTGCTTATCTCCCTTATCTCCTTGAGGGTGATTTTATCTCACTATTTTGATGATGAACAAACGAGGCAGGGGGAAACAGACTTAACTAAAGTCACCCAGCTATCAGTGGCCAGAATTCAGAGTTCCAGAATCAGACTACACCCCCTATGATTTTTAAATGCAGCTATATGCTATTTATTTATTTTTTTTAGGAGCTCTGGTAGCATAGTGCCTAAAGCACTTGACTGCTAACCAGAAGGCTGGTGGTTCAAACCCACCAGCCACTCCTCGGAAG
>NW_006921651.1:9725973-9749854 GCF_000298275.1 Orycteropus afer afer
TGGCATTGGTTACATTTTTCATGTTGTGTCACCCAGTGCCATGCTCATCCAAAATATTCCACCACCATTAACATAAACTCAGAACAACTAGACTCACTGCCATCGAGTAGATTCCAAGTCATAGCAATCCCAATTGGGTTTCCAAGGCTGTAAATCTTTACAGAAGTAGACTGCCTCATCTTTCTTCCACAGAGCAGCTGGTGGGTTTGAACCACCAACCTTCTGGTTAGCAGCCAAATGCCTTAACCATTATACCACCAGGGCTCCTCATTCAGTGCCCCCCAAATGAAAACTCCCTCTTTCCTCCACCCTTTCACCTCTGGTAGCCATTAATAATCTTTAGTTGCTATATATTTGTTTATTTCCTGTAAGTGAGATCACACAGTATTTATCCTTTTGCAACTGACTTTTTTTTCTCAAGGACCTCTGGTGGTGCAATGGTTAAGACATTCAGCTGCTAATCAGAAAGTTGGCAGTTCAAACCCACCAGCCACTGTGCAGGAGAAAGTTGTGGAAGTCTGCTTCTGAGAAGATTTACAGCCTTGGAAATCCTACAGGGCGGTTCTACTCTGCTCTATAGGGTTGCTATGAGTTGATGGCAGTGGGTTTGGTTATTTCTCTCAGCATAATGTTTACAAGATTCACCCATGTTATGGCATGTGGCAAAACTTCATTTCTCTTTGTTGTTATGTGCCATTGAGTCATCTTCGACTCACAGTGACCCCTCCTTGGGTTTCTGAGGCGGTACCTCTACGGAAGTAGATTGCCCAACCTTCTTTCCGAGGAGTGGCTGGGGGGTTTGAACTGCCAACTTAGTCATCTCTGTACGTATATCTCACCATTTATCTGTTAATGGACATTTTGGTTGTTTCTACATTTTGGCTGTTGTGAAAAGTATCGCAGTGAACGTTGGTGTATGCAGTAGAGAGAGTTATTCCAAGTTCTGGTAACAGTTTCTGTCCAGGTCTTATCTGAGAGTTTGGGGAAAGGGACCAGCTTCTTTCTCCTTCTCCTGGGACACACATCTGGAGGCCATCATTTGTTCAGTCTCTCAGGCATATATGGCCTTCAGGATCCATAGACTCGCTGCTGTCCAGTGGCATGTCTGTGCAGGGAAGCAAGCCAAGGCCACAAGGGTTGATTTGGCCTTGGTGCTGAGCCTCCAGTTCTTCTTCAGAGGCCCTTAGCCTCCTATGACAGAGATTGACAGTCACCAGGGTTATCTGAAGGGGGCAGGCTGGTAATAGGACTCAGCCATTTCTCAGTTCACCCTTTGTTCAGTCCCTTATGGCTACCAATGCCTCTCTGAAAACGCAGTGAGATACTTACTCACCGAGAATAGCCGTCTGGACCAAGCTTCATATATAACAAAGACTGCTCAGTTGTTATATTGCAAATTCATTGCACGGTGAGTCACTTTCAAAATGTATTTCTTTGTTAAAGCTCTACAGTTCTTTACTTATTGCCTATTTCAAAAGCTGAACTTAGTCATTGTCAACATTTGGTATTTACTTCAGGGGTTCTTTTTTAACCTAGTTTGTGCCAAATGGAAGTGGTTGGCAATCAGATTTTAGTCACTCACTCACAGACCCATGATTATCTTCTTTTATGTCAGCTCTGAAATGAAAGATCCATTTGTGATCTTTTAATAGCCCTGTGGTTTCATTTTCCAGTTTAAAAAAGTACTATTGTTCAAGCGTATGCTGACTTTCCTGATTAAGATCTTGTTCTGGAAATTAGGGGGAAGGTAACGATTGAACACTGTGAATGATATAGAAAAAAGTTTCTTTTAATAATAATACTAGAACAGTGTTCTAATTCATCACTTCACTTCGCCCAGAGTTACCTGAAAGCCACCGAGTTCTATCCCCAGCCTGTCTGTGCTGTGTGAATCCCAGGATGGGAGACGGAGCTACGAGTGAGACACCTCAAAGTCTGGAGGGGCCAAGGTCATCCTTGGTTTGAGGAGGATATGGTTGAGGCTTGGGGCTGAGACAGACCCAGATGGGTTCTTGGTGGTGAGTCTGTAACTGGCTGAAGGCTGCAGAGTCAGGGTCTTGAAGCCCCGGCATAGGCTGCTGGGACTATCTGCGAATTCTGGCTCCAAGCCATTTCCTCCTGAGGCAGCAGCTGCTACTTGACCCCTTCTCTTCGAGGGGAAGTGAGACTTTTCCTATCGAGAGTCTGAGGGAAGAGACATCACCCCTACTCATCACCTCAGACCCACCTAGGTGTCTGCCCCGGGCTTGGCTATAGCTAGTAGTCTGGGTCACTAAAGTGCTTTAGAGCGGTGAGTTCTCTATCTCCTACCAGACCCTAACCCCACAGCTGCTGCAGCAAAACAGAGCCTGGACTCCAGGGAGATTGAAGGAGGAAAGAGAAGGAGAGCTACTGATTGGGGCATTTTCTGGCACCTGATGACCCAGACCTGTCCGTACTCGCTGTTGCTCCTACGCCCTGGCTGACAAGCAGCCCCTTCCCGGCCCCCTCCTTCTTTACAGGCCTAGCCCAGTCATGGAATCCTTGACTCTCAACACTGGGACACACCCTCAGAGACCATCAGCATCAACCTGTTCTTACAATTGTAGGAAGGAAACAGGCCAAGAGAGGCAGTGCAAATTGCCTGAGGCCTGTCAGCAAGTAAGTAGCCAAGCCAGGGCTCCAACCCCAGCCTCTGACTCACAAACCAGTACTCTGTGCAGAGGGCTAGGTGGTTGTTCCAGATTTGCTTTGTAGAAGCTGGGGATCTTCCTTTCAGGGTACTACAGGTTCAAGGCTGGGGCAGCCTGTCACCCAGTCAACAGCTGTGCGGCAGTGACTTACTTAATATATCTCTTCTAGCCATGGTCTTTGGGACTCCCACCATATGACTGGGTAGGATTATGCAAATGTGAGGTACTTATGGCCCATCAAGGGATTGGACAGTTTGCTAATAATGTAAATAAGGTACATTGCACCCTTGTCGGGGTAGGACCATGCACATAAGGTGCATGGAACCCTAGTGTGGGGATTGGTCAGTATTGCCATCTACCTAGGCTTAAAATGAGCCATCCCAGAGGTGGTATAATCAAGAAAGAAGGGCTAGGAGTGGAGCACATCCTTGGGCCTGAGATCCCTTTGCTGATACGGCTGAGAGATGGCAGCAGCAGAACCAACAGAACCAAAAGACTGACATGAAACAGCAGCGGGATTCCTGGCCAACAGCGAGAGCCGAGTGCCTTCGGGCAGGAGGCTTGCTGGCAGAGTGGGGTGCCTCTCTGGGCACCTATCAGCAGAGCTAAAAGAGCTTTGTAACACTTGCCAGAGCAGGGCAGAGGCCAAGGCCGGAGACAAGCATGGTTGTAGTATAGCTGAGAAGAAGCTGTCCTGATTGAAGAGCTAACTGTATCCTGAGTTGTTTGTCATCCTGACTTGTAACCTGTTACTTCCCTAATAAACCCCATACTTATGAGTATTGTGTATAAATTCTATGTGGCCATTTCAACGAATTATCAAACCCAGCAGAGAAATACTGAATGCTATGGGAGGGACAGTTGCTGTCAGAATTGGTTAAAAGAGTTAGAGGGTGGTGGCATGCCTGACTGATCTCTGTCTAATGGGAACCAGCCTTGAGCTACTGATGTTCATCTTGATTCTCTGCTCCCCTTGTGAAGTTAAAGGTCAGAAAATGTCACCCCCACACCCTTTTTGCAACAGCCCTGGCATTAAAGTTTAGTGAATGGGCTAAAATTAATTCCACAACTCCACCCCTGCCTCACATATGGATAATTCATTGTCCTTCTCTGGTGGCATAGTGCCTAAGGCATTTGACTGTTAATCAGAAGGCTGGTGGTTCAAACCCACCAGCCACTCTTCAGAAGGAGGGTTGGGCAAACTACTTCCATAAAGATACCACCTGGGAAACCCAAGGAGGGATTGCTATGAGTTGGAAACGACTCAATGGCAGTAAGGTTTTTTTTTTTTTTTTTTTTTTTTCCCCTCTTTCTATTAGGGAGCTCTGGTGGCACAGTGCCTGAGACATTTGACTACTAAGCAGAAGGTTGGTGGTTCAAACCCACCAGCCACTCTGCAGAAGGAAGATGGGGCAATCTACTTTCATAAAGACATACCACCTTGGAAAGCCAACGGGGATCCCAATGAGTCGGAATCAACTGAATGGCAATGAGTAGTTTTTTGGTTTGGTTCTCTTTCTATTGGAGGATGTTCCACACCAAAATATTGTGAAGAGATGGGCTTTGAAAAGCTTGACTGGGAAGGCCATTTGGTGGTTTGAAAGCATGGGCTGCAGTCACATAGACCAGGTTCTAGCCTTGGCTGAGCCACTGGAACTTACATCTGGGTCTCAGCCTCCATTTGCATTTGTGAAATGGGATGTTGTTGTTGTTATGTGCCGTTGAGTCATCTCTGACTCACAGTGACCCCTCCTTGGGTTTCCGAGGTGGTATCACTATGGAAGTAGATTGCCCAACCTTCCTTCTGAGGAGTGGCTGTTGGGTTTGAACCACCAGCCTTCTGGTTAGCAGTCAAGTGCCTTAGGTACTACGTACCAGAGCTCCGTGAAATGGGATAACAAGGCCTAATTCCTACGTTTGTTCTGAGGCTTAAATGTTAAGACACAGAGTAAACATCTCTTTGTGGTTAGCTGCCGTCGAGTCAGCCTACAGCTCATAGGGCTTCCGCGTACAATGGGATGACACACTGCCCGGTCCTGCGCCATGTCCATGATCGGCTGCAGATCGGATCATCGTGATGCACAGGATGTTCACTGGCTAATTTTCAGAAGCAGACCTCCAGGCCTCTCTTCCTAGTCCATCTTAGTCTGGAAGCGTCACTGAAACCTGCTCAGCATCCTAGCAACAAACGCAGGCCTCCACTGACAGGCAGGTGGTGGCTGCACGTCAGTGCGTTGGCTGAGAACCAAACTTGAGTGTGCCTGTGGAAGGCAAGAATACTGCCCCTGAACCAACACACATCCAGAAAAACCAAACTCACTGCTCTCGACTTGGTCCTGACTCATAGCTACCACTCCTTGGGTTTCCTAGGCAGTATCACTACAGAAGTAGATTGCCCAGTCTTCCTTCCAAGGAGTGGCTGGGGGGTCTGAACCACCAGCCTTCTGGTTAGCAGTCAGATGCCTTAGGCACTACACACCATAGTGAGCTTTTATTTCTGTTCATGAGCCTGAAAGTGTTACTTTGGTGACTGTTGTTTTCTGGGCACAGCTCTTAGGGGCTTCCTTATCACACATATTAGGTTGTTTTTTCTTTAAATACTATTTTGGTTTTATTTTTAATATCATGGTAACTATATAGGAAACACATATTAAAAATAGGTTTTAATTGGATTCCTACAACAGAGTCTAAAGAGGCAGATTTTAAAATTACCATTTTCCAGCTAAAAAGCACAATGTCTATGAAGTTAATTTATCTGGACGGCTTACTTTGGTAATCTTTTGAAAATAGGGTGGGATTCTATGATAAAAGGCCCAGAAACTACAGGATGAATAAATTATTGGAATAAGGAAGGTAGCTACTGAGGAAGTCAGGGCAAAGGAGGGCAACTCGTATTTCAGGCGTCTGAACAGGTTGGAGAGATGACTCAGACACTCCAGAGAACAAAGGGCAGGTTCAGTTGAGTTACTTCTGCAAGTGAATTGAGGGCTAACGTGTTGCTATTGAGTTGTAATCTACTCCTGGAGGTGCCACGTGTGTCAGTGGAACTCTGCTCCATAGGTCCTTGAATAATTTCTTTTAGAAGGATCAGCACGAGGCTGGTTGCTATGAGGTGGAGGTTAAAGACGTTCCAAATGTCCAACTTTTCCAAACTGGTGTCTACTCCGTAATTTCTAACATCAACTCCTCCCCCTCCCCCAACTCTCCTTCCTGTCTCAGGGTTCTGTATTGTGCTGTAACGGCTCGCAGAACTCACAAACTGCCAAGGAAACAGTTCACATGGTGGTGGAGGCTGGGAGGCTGGCAATGCCCAGGTCCGTGGGTAGGTCTGGAGGATCTCCCCACTCACGTGGTTGGAAGGGCTGGCAAACCCAAGTCCAGGGGTTAGAAGATGGCGAACCAAACACAGGACTGGAGCAGGAGAAAGAACTTTCCCAGAAATTTCACATATATAAGGAGCTCTGGTAGCAGAGTGGCTGAGGCACTTGACTGCTAACCAGAAGGCTGGCGGTTCAAACCCACCAATCACTCCTCAGAAGGAAGGTTGGGCAATCTACTTCCGTAGTGATACTGCCTCGGAAACCCAAGGAGGGGTCGTTATGAGTCGGACGTTATGAGTCAGACAGACTCGAAGGCACATAACAACAATAATCCTTAAGGAAGCTAAGGGCGGTGACTTGTGTCACACCCTCCAGCCAGGTGGGACTCAAGATACAGCCCACCCTAAATAGGCATAGAGACTAGGATTTGCAGTACATTACAAACTGGAAGCTGATGGCTAGACGGGCCATACTGAGCAAGTCACTGCACTGCAGTGGAGTTTTCAATGGCTGATTTGTTGGAAGTGGATCACCAGACCTTTTGGAAGGCAGGCCCTCTGGGTGGACTTGACCATCTTTTTTGTTAGTAGCCCACCCTGTTGAATCATATGTACTGCCCAGAGATTCCAGGTTGGGGAATGGGAAACTGGAAATGCTTTTATTTCATAAAAGATTGACTGTTTCGTTTAAATGTAATTGAACTCTTGTTTTTACCTTTTAAAAGCTGGCTGATGGTTGACAGATATCTCTGTAGCTAACTGAGGAACGAAGACTGACTCAGGTAGCCAGGCCCTGGCCAAGAAGCAGGGTGAGCCTTTCTCAGCCTCCTTTCGCACCCCATTAAACCTAGTGCTGGGAGGGGAGGGGAGGCACCCAGGTGTGTCCTCAGCTTGCTCAGGCCAGGCTGCTTGGTGGAAAATGAGGATCCACATCACACTCCCGACAAGGACAACAGTTAGGGAGGCCCAAAGAGATGGGCATTGCATACATTTAGCTCTTATTGGGTGCCTGATACTAAGTTAGGCTCATTTAATCTTCACAATAATCCTGACAAGGTTTTTATTATCCTCATTTTACAGTTGAGGAAACAGACTCAGGATGAGTAACTTGCCTGTGGTTACACAGTTCATAAGGTGGCAGAGCTGGGGTTCAAACCCAGTTCTGAGTCATGCCAAAGTTCTTGGTCTTCCCTTGTCTCCAGGCTGTTTTCCAATCGTGTAAATAATTTCTTCAGGCTGTACTACAGTCAAGGATGAGGTCGGTGAGCTTCTTAAGCCTTTATTATTCAAGATGACCTATCTAGAACCAAGAAGGATAATTTAATTTTCATTTCCTGGACATGATGGGAGGGTAGTGACACAGAGCCTAATTTTTATTGAATTTTCTTATAAATTTCAGCCTTTGCCCATGATAGAAGAGATGGTCTTCTGCCCCACCTCTCTCTCTCTGTAGGTCCTTTGGGCAGTGGTCAGCTGTAATTGGTCTGTTTCATACTGTGATGAATTTTATAATTATATGGACTTGGTTGTGTCCCTGGAGTCTTGACAGTAGGCGGCGTGGCTGACTTCTCTCACTTGTACAAATGGGAAAGCAAACTGGTACCACACTGAGCACTTAGCATGTGCTGTGGCCACTGCTCTAAGTACTTTCTGTGTTTTCACTTAATCCTGACACTAACCCTACGAAGTAGGGTTCTAGCACCGGTTGGTAATTTTGCACATGAAGAAGCCAGGGCATGGAGGGTCGTCCAGCCAGTAAAGGGGTAATGTTGGGTGGAAGTGGGAGTCCAACCCTAGGAGCCAACTCCACAGCCTCTGTCTTACTGCCCTAAGCCTGGGCCTTAGCATCATGGAGAGCTGGTCCCTCTGCATGACACGGGTGAGTCACTTAACCTTTCTGTCTTTCTGCTTCCTCATCTGTGAAATGAGGAGGGTACAAGTAGCCTCAGGGGCTGCTGTGCTTACATTTCAGTGATGTCCTGCATACAGAGTGTTACAGCAGTGCTCATACATGTTCATTGCTCAACAGATTTGAGCTGCTGCTGCTGGCATTAGGACCAGTAGGACCTGGGTGTGCAGGTCTCCAGTGTGGACTTTAAAGCTGTCAGATCTGGGTTCTAATCCTGACTCTGCACTTAACACGAGTGACTTTATTTATTTATTTATTTTCCCTCCCACCTCTGGTAACCAACAAAGTTTCCTTCTATATATAAAGCTTGCCTTGACTTTTTATAATAATGAAGTAATACTATATGTGTCCTTCTGTGACTGACTTAGGAACTCTGGTTGCGTAGTGCCTAAGGCACTTGACTGCTTATCAGAAAGCTGGCGGTTCAAACTCACCAGCCACTCCTCGGAAGGAAGATTGAGCAACCTACTTCCGTAGTGATACTGCCTTGGAAACCCAAGGAGGGGTCACTATGAGTCAAATCTGACTCAACGGCAGTGAGTTTGGTTTTTGGTTTTGGTGATTGACTTATGTCACTCAGCATAATGTCCTCCAAGTTCATCCAAATTATGCAGTGTTGCAGATTCTACATTATTCTTTAGTGTGTATGTATTCCACTGTGTGTATATACCAAAGTTTGGTTATCCATTCTGTTGATGGGCACCTAGGTTGTTTCCATCTTTTTGCTCTTGTAAATAGGGCTGCAGTATCTGTTCTTAAACAGTCATTCTTACCTCATAGTCTGCTCTGAGTCTTAAGTGAGATAATACCTGTGTCTGACAAATAATAAGCACTTAATAAAGTTTGGCTGTCATTACTATTTCTCCGAGGTGCCCAGGGATAGTAGAGTGATTTCAGTCAGGAGACTCACCCCACTTGGGCTCCTGGAAGATGGAGCCACCAGGACCTGGCGTTTGTTGCGTTGCCAGGGTTTGGGGAAGGCGTGCTGAGCTGCTGATGCCCCTGCCTTTCTTCCTCAGAGCACCCAGGATGGGCACCCCAGCCTCTGTGGTGAGTGAGCCACCCCCCTGGCAGGCTCCAGCAGTGGCCCGGGGCCGCAAGCAGGCCTCAGCCAACATCTTCCAGGACGCTGAGCTGCTGCAGATCCAGGGTCTGTTTCAGCATGGTGGGGACCAGCTGGCTGAGGAACGGGCACAGATCATCTGGGAGTGTGCAGGGGACCACCGTGTGGCGGAGGCCTTGAGGCGGCTGCGCAGGAAGAAGCCCCCGCGGCAGAAGCACGTTGGCCACTCGCTCCACCACTGCAGACAGCTCAGGTGGGCGCCTGGGACTGGAAAGTGGAGGGAGAGTGCTGAGGATGCCTGCTGTCATTTCCCTTGCTGTGTGGTCCTGAGGTAGTTTTGATCTCGCTGTAAAGTCCTTACCATTGGGGTTCTTGTAAGGTCCCCACACTGCTTACCACTTGGTTGGCACTCAAAAGCCTGCCTTACTACTGGAGTCATTTATGGCCCTTTGAACGCCCATACATGTTTCTTCCCATGAGAAGGGGTACCTGGATCCTAGCAGCAGCATCTCATTTTGCCATGATTCTTAGCCAGGTGGGAGAGAGTATTGTTTGGGGAGGAGGAATCCATTTACCTGTTAAAGAATGCCAACATCCAAAAATAAGCCTGGCTAAAATCATGGGTGGCGGAATTACACAGAATATAACAAAGTACTGTAGAGGCATGTGTTAAAAATCATTGACTATGTCTTAAGGAGATAGCATCTCTCCCCGGTCCTCCACCTCTCTGCGTAAGTCGTTGCCAGCCCAGGAACAGTGAGCCCCAAGGGACCGAGCTGAACCACTGTGGCCTAAACTGATAACTATGGGTTCCACTCCTCCAAATGCCTTCTCTGGGGCCCACAATCGGAACATTAGGCTTGAGTGGGTCTTCCGAGACCGTCTGGTCCTGGGATAGCTTACCTGCTTCATTACTTGTATCAACTCCAGTTGATTAGTAATCACTGTGTAAAACACCTTGCTAATGAGAAAGATACTTGGTCCTCTAGTCACTTGAGGAAGTGGGAAGAAGAGTACCATGACTGATGAATGGTTCTGCCAAGCACAGGGAAGGGAATTTGGAGTGAGGTTGAGTACTGCACCCTGATCTAGTCCACACCCCTCCTTACAGCAGAGGGATCTGAATGCGTTTCCTCAGTCATGTAGCTTTCCCAGGAAAGTGTGCTTTTTACAGTCCCCCCTCCTAAAACCTTTTAGTAGTCCTCACTCTACCCTCCCTGTTGACGTTGGCTTGTCACATTGTTCCCTGCAGAGTCCCAGAGCCCTCCTCTCCACTGGCGGACCCACAGAGTAGTGCTGCAGAGACAGCCGCCAGTGAGCAGTGTCAGACCTCTAGGAGGACAAGTGCCAGGATCCGCCAGAACTGGAGGAAGCCAGGCCCCCCAAGCTACCTCCACCAGATCCGACACTGATCTGGGGAAGGGGCCGGGAATGGCAGGATCCTCTCCAGGAATTGTGGGGACTGCCACCAGAAGGCCTGGGGAGTGAAGAAAGAGAGACTTGAGGCAGGTGGCCCACGTGAGTAAATCAAAGAACTGCTGCCACTTGCCTGCTCAGTTCAGAACAGGACTGGAGGCTTCCACTAGGTTCCACATTATGTGGGACCCATTCCTCACCAGACAGAGAAGAACCGCAGGCCTTCCTGCCTCAGCCCTTCCCAAGCTAACACTATACCTGGGCTGCATACTCCCCTGGGAGGCAAGTGAGGAGCACGAAGACTCAGCCCATCATCACTCCTTCTGCTAATCCTGCTACTGTTGTCACCCACGGTCCAGCAGCCCATCCCACACAGCTGCCCCTTGTCAGGCCACCACAAGGACACTGGCATAAGTGGCAAATAAAAACATTTGCATCGAGAACTGTATGTCTGTCACAGAAGGGGAGGATTCTGAAACAGAGTCTCTTGAGGCTGGGGGGTGAAGGGTAGTACTCTTTGCAGGGAAGGAGTGCTTCCAGGAAGAAAACAGGGCTGCCCTCTTCTCATGCTACCACCTCAGGAGCTGCTGGTGCTGCAGCCTTCTGTGGCAGAGGCTGGCGATCGAGAGGAGAGGTGGGAACACCTCGCTAGCAGCCCTGATCCACAGGAGAGGCCAGGGTTCTGGGAGCCTCACCTGCAGAAAGCGGAAAGCTCTTCCAGTCAGCCTGGTGGTGGGCAGTGGGTCACCGGGTTGGAAGGATCTGCAAACTTCTCTGTGGGCAGACCTGACCGTCCTGAGGTCAGGCAACTGAACCAATCATTGAGCCTCCCGCTCTATCCTAGGGTTCCCAGGGCCTGGAAGGCCTTCAGCGGATTTTTCACTACCCTGGGTTCCCCTCAAAAACACTTATGTGCCCATTCATCTGTCCCCTTGACTCCCATCCTATGTGCTTGATCATCCACCACTCAAAGGAGCCAGGATCCAAAGTGCTCCCAATTGGGCAGTAAGGTACACACAGGACAGGACTGCCCTCTTGTGGTGAGAAGAGAAGCTACCACCCAAGTTTGGGTCCACACTCCCTTAGCAACCACACCGTTGGGGTTGGATGATGCTGGGATTCAAGGAAGTTTTTACTTTGAGGAAACAGTCAATATATATACTGTGTAATCCCAAGTAGGGGATCATCTCATAACTAAACATGAGTATTTCTGCAACAGATATTCACACTAAGGGATGCATAATAAATAGTCAGGTTTTACCATCAAGAAGTCAGGGGAAGTCACATTTGGGTATAAAATGAGTTATAAAAAAATACTTTGTTTTCTGAGCCAGTAGTCTGGAATTGAGGACTTGTATTTCCCTCTAAGGAGCACTGGTGGCATAGTGCCTAAGGCATTGGACTGGTAACCAGAAGGCTGGCGGTTCAAACCCACCAGCCACTCCTCAGAAGGAAGACTGGGCAATCTACTCCTGTAGTGATACTGCCTCAGAAGCCCAAGGAGGTGTCGCTATGAGTCAGAACCAACTTGATGACTAAGTTTGTTTTTATTTCCCCCAAAGGAGTCCTGGTGGTACAAATAGTTAAGCACGTGGCTGCTAACTCGAAGAGAGGTGGGTAGTAGGAACCCACCAGCTGCTCCGTGGAGAAAAGATCCGGTGATCTGCACCTGTAAAGATTACAGCCTAGGAAACCCTATGGGGCAGTTCTAGAATGTCATACATAGTTGCTATGAGTCTGTATAGACTGGATGGCACGTAACATTTCCCCCTAAGCCTCAGGAACCGTATCTCAGCAACCCCCTGGAGAAACGGGCTTTGGTCCCTAAAAGTACATTCTACCCTCTCCATCTCCCTTCCCACAAAGCAAGCTGAACAAAAAATACCAGAATTGGGTTTGTTATTCATACATTTGCATTGATTTAAATACATTACATACAATTTCTACAGTGCATTAGAACAATACGAGGGCACCAGCATTCCCGGCCTACCTCCACTCCCTGACCTCGGGGGACAGGGCCATGGCTGGCAGAGGGATGGGCTGTCAGGAGTGCCGCCCAGAGCCTGTCTTGGCCTTCTGGGCCACTGGCTCTCCCAAAGTCCACATTCAAGGCAAACTGAGTACAGGCTCCAAGGGAGAACAGAGACGGGCCAGGAAAGGGTACCCTGCATACTCTGCACTCTCACATTGGACCCAATTTCCTTCTGATCACAGCACTGGCTGAATCAGAACAGTGCGTCATCAGGCTTGGCTTGGCCGAATGAAGTAACCGGGCTCCTGTTCGGATGCCTCAGGCTCCCGCCTGCGAAGAGCTTCACCTCTGTGTAAAGTTGTCTGTGCAGAGGTACACACACATGGGTCTCCCTTTGCCTCCTGCAGTCTGAGGCAAGTACTCTCTCGGACAGCTTGCAAGGCCACTCTACGCTGGCTGGATGGGATTGTCAGGGCTGGGGTGGGGAGGGGATCTGCGCCTTCCTCCACAGGGCATGGGTATCCAGCTCTTGGTGACTCTTCCTGTCTGCCAGGTGGAAACGGGGCAAGGTGGCTCCCGGAGTTGGATGGAAGGGGACCAGCCTGGCTCAGCTGACGAGGGCTGCACCTCTCAACTCTGCCTCCTGGATCCCAGGAGCTGGACAAGCAGAGGGCACACCGCCGCAGTCCTCACTCCTCTTTGGTGGTTTTTCTAGCCTTTAAGATAGTTTCTTTCCAAGGCTGATTGACCAGTCGCAGGGCGCCAGAGCTGTGAAGTGTCTAGTAGCATAGGGCATGAGCACAGCTGCCCCTTAGCCACAGATGACACCCTTTCTAATCCCTCCTGAGGCTGTTCTTTGCTTTGGTGTAGAAAGGGCCTGGACACCTGGCAAGGGGGTAGCTAGGCAGAAGACTCTGGAAGCAGGAAGATGCACACTGAACTGGGTAGGGAATGAGGGACAGTTTGAAGGCCCCTCTCCTCTGGGCCCTGTCCTCACAAAGCCACGGAGAAACTGGCCTGGGACAAAGCAGTCCGAGACCACAGGGGAGCTGCCACTTAGGCGGCAGAGTACAAGGCCTGGCACTCCGTCGAGCAGCAGTGATAGCATAAAAAATAGTCCAAGAATCTAATATCCTGCCTTCTGAGCCGAGATCCACCCCAGAACCCAGAACTGAACCCCTAAGGGTTGGGGGAAAAATATGTAAAACAATAGGAACAAATGAGAGGACTGAAAGTTTTATCAGCTAGGGCCAAGGACTCAGGAAGTAAGGTGAGGCTAACTTCAACCAGAGACCAATCACAGTTCCCAGCATACACTTAGGCCATGTGGCTTGCTTTTACATGTTGGGGAATCTTCCTATTAAAATATAAATGACAACACCAGCCCCACCCATCTTTGCTTGGGTGATAGGTGAGCTGCAGCCTGGGCTAGAGAGGCTAGGTCCCTAGCAGGGCAGGAAGCAGAGAAGGTCTCTTATCATAAATTATCATATGTAGATAGATTCTCCTAAGTAGAAGTGCTGGGAGGTCTAGAACCAAAGTATCCCACAAAGAGAACCATGTTTGGAAGCTTCCAGCCAGCCTGGTAAGAGAAGACAACGACTTGGCAAAAACCCCATGGAATGATGTGGCTTATTTGACCTAGCAAGGAGTCACCTTGTTGCCTCTGACACAACCTGGGTTCACAGGAATATGCCTGGGTCCATGGAAACGTAGGTCTGGACTGGAGGTTCCTGACATTACAGGCCCTGGGGTTCTGCCTGGGTTTTGCTACTAGCATTTGAATTTTTGTTTTTGCTTTTTTTCTGATGCAGAATATAATCAATAATGAGTAATTGCAGCAGAGCAGGGAGGGCGTGGGATTTCCGGGCCCGCCATCAGAAGCCGCTGGGAGGGACTCCTTGCAGGGAGCGCCGGCCTTCCCCAGCACTCAGCAGGGCCCAGGAGCACCCACTGTCCCTCGGGGCTGTGCTTCTCCCTGTGCTGGGGAAAGCCCTGAGGGGGTGGTAAGCAGACAGGGAGGGCTCTTGAGGGCGCTGCTCTCCACAGGCTTCTCTGGCTTTTCCGGCAACCTGTTCTCCAGGCTTCCTCCCAGCCCAAGTCTATGTCCTCGGCCTGCTTGAGGGCTACCACCATGAGAAGAAGGGCTTCCGGCTCTGAAAGCTCTGCGTGTAGGACTCGCTGGCGGACCGTTGATGGGAACGAGCCGTCTCGACAATCACGGGTGGCATCTGGACAAGGTGCAGGGGACTCTTGTTGTCTTTCAGGGCCTGTGTTAGATTCAGGATCTGTAGTGGGGAAAACAAGATCAGTAAGGAAAGGCCTAGGGCCTCCAGGTCTGCATCTGAAGGGAGATTTGGCTCCTACGAGTCAATAAAAGCAACAATATGCTGATGGATAAGCAGGTAAGCCAGGCTATTTAAAAGGAGGGATGCAGGAGGGCCATAAAAGAAAATGGAAACCTTCTGTCTAATCATTTACAAATACAATGAAATCAAAGGCCTACTATTTCTTGCCTTTCCAGTTAGTAAAGACATAGAAGAGTACTCAGCATTGGGGCAAGTAAAGGAACAGGCACTGTTAGAAGACTTAAATGAGAAACTCTGAAAAAGGCAAGTTGAAGTAAGTATCAAAAGCTTAAAAGTGAACAGACCCTTGGACTCAGCAACTGCATTTATATCGGCTAAGGAAGGTTGGGCAATCCTACTTCCGTAGTGATACTGCCTCGGAAACCCAAGGAGGGGTCACCATGAGTCGGGGCCGACTCAACAGCAAACAACAAGGATAAAATCATGGATATGCACAAAATATTTAGCTTCAAAAAATGTAATGCAGTATTTTTTATGACAGTGAAATTGACCAAACATGCAGTCAAGATGAACTGGTAACTACTGGTGACTGGGATGTGAAAGTTGGAAACAAAGAAGCCGCATCATCTGTAGAAAGAGATGACGGAGCAGCTCAGATCATCAGTCAGCACAAGGCCAGGAGCTGACTGTGGAAGAGACCATCAACTGCTCTTATGCAAGTTCAAGCTGAAGCTGAAGAAAATTAAAACAAGTCTATGACAAGACCTTGATTGTGAACAATTACATCAGGGTAGGTTCACTCCTTCAACCAATCAACCATGGGAGATGGGAAGGACAGCATTTGTACAGGGAGATAGCTCAGAGGGAAGAAATGCAAAGGAAATAAGGACACAGGGAAAAGGTTACCACAGGAGGGAACAGGGAAGAAAGCTGTTAACACTGTCGGGATTGCAAATCAATTTCATGAAACAAAAAATGTATGAACTGTTGAATGGAAAATGAATTCGCTCTGTAAAACTTTCACCCAAATCACAATTTAAAAATTGTAAATTCAAAAAACAAAACATGACTTTGATTATAGCCTACCTGAATTTAGAGACCATCTGAAGAGTAGATTTGACACACCGTACACCAAAGACCAAAGACCAGATGAGTTGTGGGATGAAATCAAGTCCATCACACATAAAAAAAGCAAAAGATTATTAAAAAAACAGGAAAAGAAAGAAAAGACCACAATGGATATCAGAAGAGACTCTGAAATTTGCTCTTGAACAAATAGTAGCTAAAGAGAATGGAATAAATGATGAAAGACCAGAATGAAAGATTTCAAAGGGCAGCTTGAGAAACAAAGTAAAGTATTATAATGAAATGTGCAAAGACCTGGAATTAGAAAAACAAAAGGGAAGAAAGCACTTGGCATTTCTCAAGCTGAAAGAACTAAAGAAAAAAATCAAGGCTCGAGTTGTAATACTGAAAGATTCTATGGGCAAAATATTGAATGATGCACAAAGCATCAAAGGAAGATGGAAGAAATACACAGTGTCACTGTACCAAAAAAACTGATCAACATTCAACCATTTCAGGAGGTAGCACCTGATTAAGAACTGACAGTACTGAAGGAAGAAGTCCAAGCTGCACTGAAGGAACTGGCCAACAAGGCTCCAGGAATTGATGGAATACCTGAGATGTTTCAAATAAATGGATGCGGCACTGGAAGCACTCACTCACTTACATTAAGAAATTTGGAAGATAGGCAACTGACTGGAAGAGATCCATATTTGTGGCCATTCCAAAGAAAGGTGATCCCACAGAATATGGAAATTATCAAATAATATTAATATCACATGCAAGTAAAATTCTGCTGAAGATAATTCCAAAATGGTTGCAGCAGTATACTGAGAGTTCCCTAACAGCCAGCAATTCATGCTGGGCTCAGAAGAGGGTGTAGAACAAGGGATATCATTGCTAATATCAGATGGACCTTGGCTGAAAGCAAAAAATACCAGAAAGATGTTTATCTGTGTTTTATTGACTATGCAAAGGCATTCAATTATGTGGATCATAATAAATTATGGATAACATTGGGAAGAAAGGGAATTCAAGAGCACTTAATTGTGCTCATGAGGAACCTGTACATAAACCAAGAAGCAGTCATTTGAACAGAATAAGGGAATACTGATGGTTCAAAATCAGGAAAGGTATGCACCAGGGTTGTATCCTTTCAGCATACTTATTCGATCTCCATGCTGAGCAAATAATCCAAGAAGCTGCACTATATGAAAAAGAGTGCAGAATCAGGATTGAAGGAAGACTTAACAGCCTCCGACGTGCAGATGACATAACCTTGCCTGCTGATAGCAAAGAAGATTTAAAGCACTTATTGATGAAGATCAAAGACTACATACAGCCTTCAGTATGGATTACACCTCAACATAAAATCAAAATCCTCAAAACTGGACCAATAAGCAACATCATGATAAATGGAGAAAAGAGTGAAGTTGTCAAGGATTTCATTTTACTTGGATCCACAATCAACACCAATGGAAGCAGCAGTCAAGAAATCATATGCTGTATCACACTGGGCAAATCTGCTGCAAAAGATCTCTTTAAACTGTTAAAGAACAGTTAGTCCAAGCGAGTGGTACACCATGCGATCCTCAGCCTATATGACTATGAGACCAGAAGAACTAGATAGTGCCTGGCTATCAATGTCAACCACTCAGTAGGGGGATCTATGTAGGAGAGCCTTGATAAAATGGGAGAACAATGTGGAATAAAACTCAAAATCATTAAAAAAAAAAAAAAGGGACCAGGTTTGCTGGTCTGATAGAGTCTGGTAGAACCCCTGAGACTATGGCCCCTAGCTGCCCTTCAGGTCTGCATGTGAACTCACTCCTGTGGCTTCCAACCAAACAAAAGACAGGTATATGAGCTCAACATTTACATTAGGTAGAGATCCTCAGTTGGAGAGATCAATCATGGGAGAATAGAAGGGCTGTGTATGCACAGGGAGACAGCTCAGGAGGCAGGAGTGCATGGGAGGGAAGGACACAGGAAGAGGTAACTATGGGGAGGAAGTAGGAGGGGAACTGTTGCATTGTAGTCAATGTCATGAGACAAAGTGTATGTGAGATGCTGTATGGAAAGTGAATTTGCTATGTAAACTTTCACCCAAATCACAATAAAAATTAAAGAAAAAAAAATTTCATAAAGTGTTAAAGAACAAAGATGTCACTTCTTTGAAGACTAAGGTGTACCTGACCTGGGTCATGGTATTTTCCATAGCCCCATATACATGTGAGGGCTGGACAATGAATAAGGAAGCAGCAGAAGAACTGATGCATTTGACTTGTGGTGTTGGCGAAGAATACCGAAAATACCACGAAGTGCCAGAAGCACAAATAAATCTGTCTTGGAAGAAGTATGGCTGGGATGCTCCTCAGAAGTGAGAATGGCCAGAGTGTATCTAACGTACTTTGGTCATGTTGGAAGGGACTTGGAGAAGGATAACATGCTTGGTCAAGTAGGATCACTGAAAAAGGGGAAGACTATCAAAGAGATGGACTGACATGGTGGTTTCAACAAAGGGCTCAAGCGCAGCAAATATGTGGGAATGGCACAAGACCAGGCAGTGTTTCGTTCTGGTGTACTTTGGGTCACTAGGAGTCAGAAGCAACCCAAGTGATTTTTTGTTCCACATTGTTCTCCCTCTCTATCCAGGATTTCCTACATAGATCCCCCTCCGACTCAGAACCTAGTGTTTAACTAGCAAGCTACACTGCCTGCCTTGAGCAACTTAAGGACTGGGTTGTTACCAATGAATTATCTATCAGCTGGCACAGAGATGATCACAGAGTTGCACAAAGCCCTGGATAACACGGAAGAGGTAAGAGATTGGGAGAGCTACCTTTCCTCTCTCATGTGTCATGGCAGAGTCACCAATATGTATGTCACAGATTAAAAAGGGCTGCCAAACACATGCTTTACACACTTGCTCAACATGAGCATATACTCCCAGAGAGATCACAGGGAAGACATCCGGAAGAGGTCCCAGGCTTACCTGTCCCCGCATGACAGCAATCTGCTTATGGAACTGGCCCCTGTCGAAACCAGGATCTTTCTGCAAAAAAAAGAAGTGGAGATGGAATCCCTTAGAGTAGCCCATCTTTTTCCCCAATTAGCAACTTCCCAATAAAAAAAGCCTTGGAGAAGTTAACTAGCATCCCAGGCTCCCCTTGTTTCACAGATGAGGAAACAGAACAAGTAATTGTTCTAATTACGTCTCATTATTTGTTCTACGGAACTCAAGGCTCCTATTGCTCCAACTGGAAAGGGGAGCTCTGTGAATACACTGCAGCTACACGAAGCACAGGATATACACTAGTGCAACCCAGCATGGCTGTCAATTTCTTTCAACCAATTCAAACTAGGTCCTGTGGTCCACATGTGGGAATCTTGCTCTTCACTGGTTAACTCAAGTCAGAAGGCTATTAGCCATTCCCTTGCAGCTTGTATCAGGACCAATCAGAAATACCATTAGGAATTCCTTCTTTTATATGATAATAAGGCTGAAGTTCCCATGGCTAACCTTGAAGAGTTCATATAGGTCCTCCTCCAAATCCTTGACAAAATTAGGGTCCGAAATCTTTGGAAGAATCAGATCTTTGATCTCCTGAGAAAATGGGATTTTTGCCTGGGGCAACCAGGCCCAGTAAAAAGGATCTGAAAAGAAAAAGACCAAAAGTTAAGCTGGTGTTGAAAAGTGTCTGCCCATCTGTGTTCTCTGCCTATCATATCACTGCAAGAGATAGACCCTTTCTTTCCCTAATATGCAACAGAAAAGAAAACCTACACGGAGTTAACTCTAAAGTTACACTAGTAAGTGGAGGAACCAGGATTCAAACCTAGGTCTGCCTAATCCTGGAGCCTTGCTCTTTCCCAGATAGTACATGACCTTCCAAGTCCCAGCCTACCTAGAAGCAATTACTTGCCAATGAGACAAGTTGAGATGGTCCTTCTGAAGAGACAGTGTAGTGCTGCAAGAGGGCCCAGTGACACCCTACTTGTACTTCTCCCCATTTCCAAAAATTTCTTAGTTTTAACAGGGCAGAATATGACTTCTAAGATGTTAGCAAGGAAGACAGAACACAAACAGCAGCTTATATTTATAGATACAAAGAGATACGTTACAACAAGCCAGTCCTCAGAAAGAATGAGAAAAATGGAAAGGAGACATGAAAAAAACAAAACTTCATGCTTCTAATGGGAATAATATAAATTATAGTAGTTTACACTATGGAATAGTTGCCATGTGCCAGCCACTGTGTTGAAGTATATAACCTGTATTAATTCTTACAACAAGCCAATGATAGAAGTAGCATTATCTCTATTGCACAGGTAAGGAAACCAAGACTAAGCAAGAGAAGAACCAGACCACAGTGGTCTTGAGACTTACATGCCCTCCAGGAGTCAGGATGCTTCAGTGGGAAAGCCAGCCCATTGTCTATGGCAGCCACCTTGATAACAGGCTCCTTTACCACCACCCAGTCTGTGTCCTGAAAAGCAAGGAAAGACTAATTACTTAGAGATCACATCAGTCTCAGGCCTTTTAAGGAAGCAAAACAATCCATGTCAATTCCCTCAGCCACTCACCTTACTCAACTTAGTCTAAGCTACACTCTGAACTGCTTTCCATATTGTTACTTGAACTTAGTACATTTATGGTACCTCTGACCTGGCTTGTTCAAAGTTCTCAGAGTCCTTTTTTTATCTTAGGAAAATATACACTGCTCCAGAAGATACTCACCTTTGATAAGAAGAAAAATAACAAGAGATAACTATAAGCCATTACTCCTAGGGAAAAGCACTGAAAATCCTGAGAGTATGAGAAGAACAAAAATCAGTGTTAGTTGGCTATGGTCCTATTGTGTGGACCTTGACTCAGAAGCCACATCACTGGTGGTGACCACATTTTCCAGTGAGATAACAACCATGGAAGGTAACATTTGGCTGCTCTTGCTCAAGGGAGTCTGATCACCTGCTTCGGAGACACATACTAAGGAAAGGCACAAGAGCTGAAAGCAAGCAGTGGGGCAGGTCATATGTGACAGCCCTGATCAGGGGCTCTCAGGACTCCCTACTTCACGTTTCAGGTTCATCGGTGCCATCACAGGAGTAGGGACTGTGGTTCCAGGCCACTCACATCGGAATCCCTCAGGATACCTTATTAAAAATGTAGAATCCCAAGTTTCATCCTAGACCTGATAAATCAGTCTCTGGGGGAAAGTAATACAACAGAAAAGAAAATGTACACGTGTTAACCCTAAAGTTACACTAATAAGTGGAGGAACCAGGATTCAAACCCAGGTCTGCCTAATCCCGGAGTCTTGCTCTTTCCCAGACAGTACATGACCTTCCAAGTCCCAGCCTACCTAGAAACAATTATTTGCCAATGAGACAAGTTGAGATGGTCCTGAAAAGCCAGTGTAGTGCTGCAAGAGGGCCTAGTGACACCCTGCGTGTACTTCTGTGTTTGCACTACTTTTAGTGAGCTCTCTAGGCGATTCTGATGCACAGTTTGAGAACCACTACAGGCAGTCCCCGACTTATGATGTATTTGAGTTACAATGAGTCACTTACAAGACCAAACTTTTTTTAATATTGTTATTGTTAGTACTTTGTACTACAATGTTGCAGCTCATAATTTGCTAATGTTATCATTCTTATGCCAATCCCCAAAGACAAGTAAAGATCAGATTTATAAAGATACGGATAATAAAATGCAGTAATAATGAATACTTTAAAAAAAGAGAGGTCTCTGACTTAAATCAGAACCAACTTACAATGGAGTCATTGGAACAGAACCCCGTTATAAGCTGAAGACTGCCTCTATTAGAGAAGGAGGCAAAAACACGATGAGGAATAAAAGCCAATCTTACTCTCCTTCTCCAGGAAGCTGTCCTAATTTTAAAATCCACGAAGACTGGGCAATGATAGAGAAGTGTGGCAGAGGATGAAAGGACAAGAGAGTAAAGCAAGTGGCAGCTGACTCTATGCAAGGCTTCCGTGGAATTGTGGCCTGTTGTGAGAAAAGTGTTCCATGGTGAAAAAAGTGTAGAAATCACTGGGCCAGAATTAAATAGGTTCATTTAACGCAGTCCTTCTCAGACCTTTATTATGCTACTGCGCAATGTGGATCTCCAAGAAACAGGTACAGTATACAGATGTAGAATATGTTCTAAACTTTCCTGACTTCTTCATGCTATTCCTATTAACATCAATCAGAAGAATACTCCTTAACATACACTGAAGGCCCCTAATGTAAATTATGGACTTTAGTAAATAATAATGGATCAATATTGGTATCAATTGTAACAAATGTCCAACAGGAATATAAGATGTCAATAACAGCAAAACAGCCAACAAGAGGGAGAAAGAGTATACAGGAACTTGCTGTACTTTCTACACAATTTCACTGTAAATCTAAAACTCCTATAAAAATTAAAGTCAATTAAAAGAAAAAAAAAAGGATTGAAAAAGACAATAGCAAATATTAACTTTACTATCACTTTTAAACGTGTGCTGCTATCCTAATTCTTCTGAACTTAATGTGACCTAAGTCTCGGACCATTTATGCATTTTCATACTATGCAGATACTCTTCCTCATCCCATTCTTCAAGATAATAGATCAAACTCTTACCCGAGAATTAGAACTATCCATTGGGCAGTCATATTTAATTAGCCAGTTGTCATTGCCTCGATCTGTGGACAGAAACAAAGTTAGTACAGAAAACTGGGGTGACTTCCACGTCTAGTAATGATGGACTATGTATTTTGAATGCCTGGACCAACTATTCCAAAAACAATCATTAACAAGACCATGAAGAATTACAGTGTGAGGCTCTGGGAAAGGAAGGAAATCCAGAGGCAAGAGCCCAGCATTTGTGGATTCTTTTTGTAGAGCTGAGAGGTGATACAGTATTCTAATAGCTTTGTGGAGCTAGAGAGACAAAAATTGTAATCCAGTACCTATTAAGGGAGAAGAGAGCTTGGTAAATCACCCATGCTTTGGGTTAATACACAAAGAAGTACACCCACAAAGTAAGTCCAGCTTCCCCTCAATGCCTGAAATTGAAGTGATCCTAGATTGCTGGTGTCCCTAATGGCTTGACAAAAGCAAATATCTTTCTCCCGATAGCATTTATAACAGCATCCTAGCCTCCAAACATTTCTATAATTTTTAATATATGGTATCTGAGAATAAAAAATAGCCAGGAATAGAAAGAGAAAAGATGATATATGAGTGAACAACAACAAAAAAAACCCCAGAATATTAAAACAGACCGACAGGGGCTCCAAACATTAAAATGTTCAAGAAGATAAATGACAAGATTAAGAGCATCAGCAGAAAATAGTACTTGATTTAAAAAAAAAAAAGTAGGAATTCTAGAACTAAATTATACACTAATGAAAATGAAGAACTCAATAGATGAGTTTCACAGTAAATCACCCCACAGAAGGAGTGATTTGGAAGATAGGTCAGAAAAAAATAGCAGGATGACAGAGATGGGGAGAGGTGGGAAGGATGCATAAATGGATATATATTTAACATACATGTAGCTGGAATCCCAGTAGGAGAGGAGAATAAAATGAAGTAGAATTAGTATCTGAAGAAATAACAGCTGAGAATTTCCCAAAACAGACAAATAACTACAAACTACAGGTTCAAGGAGCCCTGTTAACTCCTAATAGGATAAATACACAGAAAATTACACCTTGGCATACCATAGTAAAATTGCTGAAAACCAAAGAGGGAAAACTTTAAAGAACGCAAGTGAAAAAGAGACAGATTACCTTCAAAGAAATAACAATAAATTGAAAACTGACCTCTTAACAGAAACCATGAAAGGAAGAAGACAATGGAACGCTTTACCACCCCTATCCCCTGCTAACTGCTGAAAGAAAATTAATTGCCAACCCTAAATTCTATACTCAGCAAAAATATCCTTCCAAAATAAAGGGGAAATAAAGACATAAAAACAGAATTCATCACCAGCAAACCAGTACTAAAATATTCTCCAGGTAAAAGGAAAACCCACTGCCACTGAGCTGATCCTGACTCACAGTGACCACCATAGGGTTTCCAAGGCTATACATCTTTTTTTTTTTTTTAGGATTTGGGTGAAGATTTACAGAGTAAATTCACTTTTCATACAGCAGT
>NW_006921651.1:9759308-9785423 GCF_000298275.1 Orycteropus afer afer
GTGTCTGTGTTAATTGGTTTCCCTTTTCTTTGTTGAAGAGGGTCTGTGCAATCCTTCTGCCTAGTCCGCCATCTTGCCCCGCCTCCTCCTCCAAGGCTATACATCTTCACAGAAGTAGATAGCTTCATCTTCCTCCCACAGAGCAGCAGATGGGTTTGAACGTGTCGACCCTCTGGTTAGCAGCCAGATGCCTTACCCACTGTGCCACCAGAAAGGATCTCAAATAGAAGCTTGGAGATGAAAGGAATTTTTTAATAAAATGGGTAAATATATTAGTAAATCTAAATAAACACTGATAATTTTGTCATGGTGTGATAGCAGTATTAAAAAACCAAGTTCACTGCTGCTAAGTCAATTTTGACTCATACTAATTTTTTTTTAAAGAGTTACCTTTTAGAGATAATAGAGAAATAATTATGAATGAAATTATATCATATGTGAGACTTGCAATAAAATAATAAAAGAGTCAGAAAAGAGGTATGGCACCCATAATAGTAATAAATGATTCAGGCAAGGATCATCAACAGATGCCAACACTTGTGAATGAAAGTTTGCATAGCGGGGTTTTTACATATCTCAAAGCATCTGCCCAACAAAGGAACAAACAAATATTAACTGACAGTAGTGCCTAAGGCACTTGACTGCTAACCAGAAGGCTGGCGGTTCAAATCCACCAGCCACTCCTCGGAAGGAAGATGGGGCAATCTACTTCCGCAGTGATACTGCCTTGGAAACCCAAGGAGGGGTCGCTATGAGTCGGGTCCGACTCGATGGCACATAACAACAACAACAACATTTTATTTTGAGCATTAATGACATAAGCACACCAAGGTGCGAGGCAAGAGTAACACTGATGATAGTTAAGGTTTTATGTAACAACTTGGCTGGGCCATGATTCTCAGTGGTTTGGCAGTTATGTAATGATGTAGTGATCCTCCATTTTG
Organism: Orycteropus afer afer; assembly: GCF_000298275.1. Classification (NCBI taxonomy): domain Eukaryota; kingdom Metazoa; phylum Chordata; class Mammalia; order Tubulidentata; family Orycteropodidae; genus Orycteropus; species Orycteropus afer. The sequence continues at coordinate 9,760,253 of NW_006921651.1, forward strand.
TGATCTGAGGTGAGCAGCCAATTAGTTGAAAAGGGGGTTTCCTTGGGGGTGTAGCTTGCATCCAATATAAATGGATGTTCTACCAAGGCTCACTTAGCTACCTTAATTTTTACATAACGATCTGATCTTTGGAACCCAATCATGATGATAAATGAGGAGTGGGTGTATATACATATGTAAATACATCTCTCTGATACAAGAATGATAAAGCAAATGAGGTAAAATTCTAACATTTAGACAAGTGAGTGAAGAATACATGTTTCCATTACTCTGAAATTATGTCAAAATAAAAATAAAAAACTCAAATTTGACAAACTTTTAGACCTAGCTATCCAGTTACAAGAAACATAAGGGATGAAGTGTGTATTAACGAACACCAAAGAAGCATAGTGCCTAAGGCACTTGACTGCTAACCAGAAGGTTGGCGGTTCAAACCCACCAGCCACTCCTCAGAAGGAAGATGGGACAATGTACTTCTGTAGTGATACTTCCTCAGAAACACAAGGAGGGGTCACTATGAGTCGGGTCTGACTTGACAGCACATACCAACCAACCAACCAGAGTGTAGAAACTCCACAAGGCAAATAACCCAGTTTCTTCAACAAATAAAAGGCAAGGAAAAAAAAAAGAGGTAGAACTTTTAAAAATTAGACATTTAAGTAAAGTATTATCAAATATAATATCCAGACCTTGTTTGGATCATGATTTGAACAAATCAACCATATAAAAATATTTCTGAGTGAATTGGGGAAATCTGAACACTAACAGGGCATTAGATGGTAGTTATAAGTAAAAAAAAAAAAAAAGTCTTTATCTCTTAAAGAACACATGGAAACACTGACAGATACAATGATATGATGTCTGGGATCTGCTTTAAAGCAATCCAGCAGGAAATGGGGACAGCCGTGAGTGGAGCCTTATATAATAAATGTTCCAGCTGGTAACAAGTACACCACTCTATTTTTGTATATGTTTAAATTTTCCATAATAAACAGTTAAAAGTATTATTTTAAGTAACCTATGAGTCAAAGAAGAAATTACAATAAAAACTGCAAAATATTTTGACTACAGTGAAAAAAAAGTTTGTAGGATGCAGCTAAGCTATGCTTAAAATGAACTTTAAGTCTTACAATGCATATCAGAAAAGGAGAAAGGCTGAAAATTGATGAACGAAGCATCTGCCTCAAGACGTTAGAAAAACACCCAAGACCTTGTTGCTACAAGAATGAACAGGGATCAAGGATAAAAGTGCTCTTCACAGAGCTCTGGAAGAGCCAAGTGTCCTCTGTCCAGGACCAGGAAAGAGGGTAAGATAAGTGTGAATGCTGGCTTTAGGCCTCACCACGTCTGACAACGACACATGCTGTGTCACGACAAAGTATGACAGGGGCAAGTACTCTCTAAGACCCTCCCATGTGTGCATGACCATTCGCACTTCGAGAAATCTCATCCTGGTAAGCCATTCTGGCTCCCAAACTGCAAGCCTCCAGTCCTTCCTCCCCAGTCCCTCCACAGCCTGGCACAGGGCAAGGGACCACCCACAGCTGCTCACCGGTGTTGCGGATGATGTAATCCAGCACCACCAACCGCTCAAACTGCAGCAGTAGTTGCCGGTTAGTGTTCTCAGGGAGCGGCTCTGCCTCAAAACGCCGCAGCCAGTAGTCTGCATCTTTGTAGCCTTCAACAAAGAGCTGGAATGAACCGACCTGGAATCGAGAGTTAGGAACAAAGGTATTTCCCCACAGCCCAAGCCCAAAGACCTCAGGAATAAGCCAGGAACCTGCTAAGGCCCTGTGGAGTTTACATGAAAGAAGAACTTTTAAAAATCTTTACTCTTTCACTTCCTTGCAAGTACAAGGAAAAAAAAAGTGTGACAAAGATTGCCCATAAAATTTGAGAAGCCCATCCAAATGGCTCAGAAGAGTAAAGTGAAAAAAGTAAGGGTCTTCTACTCTCCAGAGAATAGTTCTCCAAACCTCAGAGATCCTTGATAAAAACGAGGCAGACAGGAGCTTCAGGGCAGGCTATTCGTATGTCAGCTTTGAGTCTGCAGGAACCCTGCTGCACAATGGATGACTATGCCACTAGAAATCATCGCATGCCACCTATATATACCTTTGGTGGTAGCCCAATGCGGTTAAACCGTTGCCCAACTTTTGGCACTTTCTCTAATGCAAGCCGCTTGCCCCTGGACTTCACTCGGTCAATGGCACTATAGTTGAAGGTCTCACTGGCCAGATATACTACCTACAGTGAAGAAAGAACAGCAAGGTTAGAATCAAGTTTAAGAAATCAGACCACTATAGCAGAGAATAACCAGACACTCACCAGTCCTGTTGCTCTCCTAAGGTACACAAAAAGAATGCATCCTCAGCCTTCCCAGCAGCCAGGATAGGGTGTTATGACCAGTGCAGGCCAGTGGAACATGGATGAAGTGATGTATGTACACTACTTTCAGACCTGGCCCCAAATATCCCCCACATGACCCTTAGCTCACATTCCATATGTGTAGTTGGAAATGAAGGGTCTGGAGGTAGCAGAGCCACACCATGAAAGGAGCCTGTTACTACACAGAGTGCCTAACTAGCATGGGTCTGTGACATGAACAAGAAATGAACTTTTATTGTGTTAAATCACTGAGACTCAGGGGTTGTTACAGCAGCTAGAGGGAATTATCCTAATACAGCCACTTCCTGGGTTAGGAGGTGATGGCCCAATACCTACTCTTGAGGAGATGGCCTGCCCGAGGGAGGCATATTATCTCTCCAAATGGAAACAGATTGTTTGACTGACAGATCAGAGGGCTGTCCAAGACAATTGCCCTGAGATATTCTTTAAATCTTAAACTGAAAACCCCTGAGGTCACCTTTTAGCTAAATAAGAGACTGACTCACAAAACAAAGTACATCACCCGTGAGTAGGTACACCTTTAAAAAATCAATTATATGAGACCAAATGGTCAACAATTAATTTAAAACACAGCTGAGAAGGTAAAGGGACAAGGAAACTAGATTAATGGAAATGAAACCACCAGAACAGAAATAAGAATATTCACACATTGTGAAATATGTAACCAATGTCAATAAACAACTTGTGACATTGCTGAATGGGGACCTAAACTGTTGGGTAAACCTTACACAAAAACACAGTAAAATATCATTGGAGAAAAAAAGAGATTGTAATTTACTCTGTATCTTTTTATTTACTTTTTTTCATAGTTTTAAAAACAAACAGGAAAATCGGTCTTAATTCTGTTTACTCTTCTATGTCTTCTTGGATTATTGCATGTATTACCTATTCAAAAAATTCTTAATTAGCCATCACTATTATACTTGACTGCCAAACTTCAGTGACATCACTGTAATCTGTATACACACATACACACACACACACATACCTACTAAAACACTTATCATATTGTGATTATCTATTTGTATGCCTAACCTCTCTCTTAAGACCAATGAGATTTGGGGAGGCAGAAAACATCTTATTCACATCAGCATCGCCAGCACCTAACACCGTGTCTGGCACGTATTTATTAAATGTTTAACGAATGAATGAATGAGTATAAGCTTCTTTCAGAGACAGCAACAAGTGGGTTTTACCATATAAATACCTAAGATCAAATTTATAGTATAATTTTTTCTTTTCCTAAGCCTTGCAAAATTCATTCCAATGTAAGTAATTATTTTGCCCATGAACCTTGGGGAGAGAGAGCTCAAAATCATTTCTTCCTTCCTTCCATCCACCCATCCATCCAGTGTTAACAGAGTCCTAAAATGGACGTGCAAAGTACTATTGTAGGCACTCCCACATTATAAATCAGGAAACTGCCACCACGATGAAGGAAGAAAGGGCTTTCCTAACGGCTACCCTGCCAGTTTCCACAGAGACAGCCCTGGCTCTCTCAAACCACCACAAGCTATTAACCACGCTTTTCCCTACCAGGTGTATTTTTGATCACTTTTTTGTAACAAGTCACTTTTTCTCTTAATGTAATGAAAACTATCACAATGAATACAATAGTAATGAAACTATCACAACCTGGAACCTCACAGGAACAGAGAGCAAAGACAGCTAGCTGCAAGTAAGCTCTGTTTCCATAGTGACAGATGCTCTGATCAACTGGATAGAACCCTGTCTCAAGGGTGGGGGCTGAGGGAGGCTGAGAAGCGATGAACTTCCTCTCACTATTCTCCAGCAGCTGTACCTTAAATTTGCAAAGTTCTATCTCATCTCAGTCTAACAGGAGACAAGTGTTTTTCTGTTGCTGACTTTCTGATGAAAAAGATCCTCAGGTCTCAGTGAAGTTTTCTAATAGGGAAACCAGAAGACCAGAAATGGAGAAGAATGGGGTGAGAATCATGACTAGAACAGCTTATACCACAGGCTAACACATACAGAACATCTACATTGTGCCAGGCACTGTGCTACAGGCATACTTTACACGTATTATTTTGCATAATCTTGATAGTCATCGTATAATAGAGGAAACTAAGCATAAGAGGGTTTCAGTAACTTGCACAAAGGTGGAAACTAAGCATAAGAGGGTTTCAGTGACTTACACAAAGGTCATCCCTATAAAAAGCTGCTAAGCCAGAACTCAAACTCAAGCCTTCTAATTCTTAAGCCTTGCACTCCAGAAACGGTCAGAGCAGGCAGGCCCAAGTCCTGGGGCAGTCTAATATCTGCCCAGCAAATGAAGGAAATTACAAAGTGCTGAGCAAAGAGTATTTAAAGGATTCGAGAGTCTGTTGTTGTTGTTATGTGCCATCGAGTCAGACCTGACTCAAAGCAACCCCTCCTTGGGTTTCCAAGGCAGTATCACTACAGAAGTAGATTGCCCCATCTTCCTTCCAAGGAATGGCTGGTGGGTTTGAACCGCCAGCCTTCTGGTTAGCAGTCAAGTGCCTTAAGACACTATGCTATCAGAGCTCCTAGGAATGGCCTAATAGGAGGATTTCAGGTTAGGCAGGAGATCTTGGGACCATTAATTATCATACAAGATGTCTAAAGTGTGCTGTTTTAAGTACCTGCATGGACAGAGAAAAGCAAAGCATGATGGGAAGGAATAAGCTACTCAAGGCCAGGCAGTGAATTACAAGTCAAACGAGAACTATGAGCCTGGTCAAATAATCTCCCCACAGATCTGGCACCGGGGAATCTTTGCTTTTGCTTCTCATGATTTGATTTTCATTCACTGATTCAGCTGCTTACTTTAAGTAAATACTTTCACTAGGTGCTGACAATGAAAAAAGAAACTTCAAGAAATGGTGGTTCCTGACTTCTACAAACTTACAAATTAGCTGACCTATTACTGGAAGTTTAGTGGCAAAGAAATAGACACAATGAAACACTATTGTATCACATTCTCTTCTGAGATACTCTGGAGAAAAAGAAAAACAGGTGGGAAGGGAAGTTGCTGTCTGCTGATAGCCTCTTTGCTCTCAGACTTTGCAACCTAAAACTGCAAAGAAAACCTCAAGCAGGTGTTTGTAGTCTCGAGGCCATGGTCCCAAGAGAGTCAACAGATTTTTAACTAGTCTATGAACTATCCCCAAAATTACATGCAAAACAATGACTGTAAATATGTATACTTTTTCTGGGGACAAGATCTACCATTTTTATCAGATTCTCAAAGAGGGTCAAGTCCCAGACATCCTGCCTGGAGCCATAAAGATGCCCCTACAGCCTTAGGACACCAAATCAGAATTCCACCTAAGTGATTACTAAACCTCAGGTATCCACATACTCAGTGGGTGATCATGTGTCCTTAAATGTTCATATGCTGACAAGCAAAGTTGTTTCCCCTCATAACTCCTAGAAAGTTTCAAAGATCAAAGGGAAGCACCCTGTGTATTATACAGGGGTCCTTAACCTGGGGGTCAGTAAATTCTCTGAAATTGAATGTAATTCAATTGTATATTAAGCACATTTTTCTAGGGAGATGGTCCACACCCTTCATCAGAACCTCAACTGAGTCTGTAGCACATACAAAGTTAAAATTTTATGTGTAGATTTGCCTAGAAACAGGACCCCTATTTTCATATGTTCATTCAAGTCCAGTATGAGCATGGATGAAAAGAATTCCATGCCAGCTCCTTGTAGGGATTCAGGGAAGACCTTTGCTCTAACCCACAGCCCATCCTAGAGCCTTCCTTGCCAGAACCTTGCTTAAATGCTTAGCTGACATCAGCTAGCCCATTCTAGACTGTATCTGTTCTGGTTACCTAGTGCCACTCTGACAGGCGTATATCACAAATGTGAGGCTTGAAGAAACAAGAGTTTATTATTTTCTTACAGTTTGAAGGCTTTAAGTCCAAGTTCAAAGGGCCAGGCTCTAGGGGCTAGGTGAAAGCCCCTCACTCTTGGGCTTCAGCTCTGCCTCCTGCTCCCAGCCCACTGAAGCTGGAGGCTTTTCTTCACTCAGCTGCTGGCTGCTGAGGCTAATAAGATCAAGGTTGACAACTAAAAAGGCACCAAACCACTTGGCAGGCCATTAATTCAAGTCCATTAAAAGTCCCACGATCGGCAAAGCATATGGCAGGCTGCTAAACAATGAATGACACGGCTACATGCAGGGTCCAAGTGTGCCCTAAACTAGAGACCATTCCCCAAGGATTCTCCTCATATACAGGAAGCAGACCACATCCCTAAGGCAGCTACTCAGCTGCTCACAGTAGATTCTGCCATGGAGTTAATTACCAGTCTCATCATGGGGAATACTACATCCAGCTGCCCAGCCACTCAACCAGGCCCGCCAAGTTGACACAAAAACTGAACTACCATAGTATCTAAAGGCTGGACTGACTCAGAAGTTCAAGAAAGTGACCCATAAAAGTACCAATGTTTCTAACCAACTTGGGGTTATCTGGGATATAAAGACCCAGGGAGCCCACAGATGAGCACCAGAGGGTCTGTGTACCCTTCTGAGGCTAGCTTTCATTAGATAACCAAACCATGAGCCTCACCTGCTGCCACCAAAGAAAACGGAAAGAACCTCCAACTCAACATAAATAGCCCTCACCAGACCTAATGTTTCTGCTAACATGTACTAAGTCTGAAGTCCCAAGAAAACTCTTACCTTTGTACGGGGCACAATGTTGAGTTCCAGTTTCTGGTCCACCAGGCTGGCCCCTGCCTCTGAGAGATAGCCTTGGTTGAGGACAAGGCAGTCACGGCCAAAGCAGCAGGGACAACAAAGTTTCTGCAGCCATTTGGTCCACTTAGGATTAAGATGCCCATATGGCTCTTCGTTCTTGGGTTTGAAGACAGCAATGATCTTCTACAGAGACAAAAGAAGAAGAGGAAGTTAAAGGCAAGTTGAGTAAATCAGCCCTGAGACCAGACCAAGTTAGCGGGAATCTAGAAGCAAAGGAGAGGACATAGGCAGACAGTCCTCACTCAGGCACAAGATCCGCCCCTAGCTGGTAAGGCAGAGATTAGCTCATATGTGCAGCTAAGAGACACACGGCTAGAAAGAGCTATGACCTAAGAAGGTGTCAAATCTCCTTGTTCTGTCTTGCTGCTTCACTCTTCTTATCCATCTTTCTTCCCTCACAGCAGTACCTACTTCTAACTTTATGCTTCTAACAAACAAGGTACATAGATTTCTACATTGTTAGAAGTGAGATACAGAAGCCAACTCAGTGGCAGATCTTAAGCCACTGGCAGCAACCTTATGCTAATACAATGATGATCCCTGCCTTCCCACAACAGTTATAGCATCACACCGAAAGCATGGAGGGCTCTGAAGTAGTTTTTTCAAAAAACAGTATGGAATTAACTTATTTAATCATGGATTGTGTGTGTGTGCATGCACACATGCATGCATTCTTACCTCATTTATCCTAAAGGGCTTTAGGTGGTATACCATAAACATAACACCATCAAACCCCAACTCCCAAGACTGGGAGGAACAAATATACATTGTTGCTTTGAATTAATTATGTTAAAACAACAACAACAACAAAACAATCCTGACTCACAGCAACCCCCACTGGGTTTCCAAGGCAGTAAATCTTTATGGAAGTTGATTGCCCCATCTTCCTTCAGCAGAGCAGATGGTGGGTTTGAACTGCCATTCTTCTGGTTAGCAGTCAAACGCCTCAGGCACTGCACCACCAGAGCTCCTTCAATTATGTAAAGACTAAAAAATTATTGACTGAGAGCAAATAAAAAAGGTATTATGTAATGAGGTTAAGAAAATTCTTTCATCAATTGACTGATATCCTCTATCAGCCTTATTATCCTACCCTTTAGATGTTAACAACACCTTGAAATAAAAAGTTTAGGAATGACAAACTAAGAAAGCAACGGAGAAAATCAAAGCAGGCAAAAGCATCTTCCACCTGGCTAAAATGGGGTTCTCTTAAGTAATTCCGATAGGCAAGAGACTAGGCCATGAGATGTCACAAAGATTAAATCCATCTTCTCTGTTGTTGTTATGTGCCATTGAGCCAGACCCGACTCATAATGGCCCCTCCTTGGGTTTCCGAGGCAGTATCACTATGGAAGTAGATTGCCCCACCTCCCTTCCAAGGAGTAGCTGGTGGGTTTGAACCGCCAGCCTTCTGGTTAGCAGTCAAGTGCCTTAGACACTATGCTACCAGAGCTCCCAGTAACTTAATGCTCAAAGGTCCCTGGAAACATGAGATGCTGCAGCAACCTGCGACTGTGGCCCACCCTCCTGGAGGTTTCCCTCCCCAGATCAGTCAGCCTCTGAGGGTGTTTTAAATTTCTCTCATTCTTGTCAGTCCCCAAGCTGGTGATCCAAAGGAATAAACGCAAATATGCAATCTGAGTGATTCATATCATATGACTCTCGCACTCTCCTCACCCCGTAGCCAACTCAAGCTAGTTCTGGTCACAGGATATTTTTCTGTGGGTGTCACTTCCTGAATGGCAAGTCATAGCAGAAAACACACTCAGCTGCCTGCATTAAGCAAATAATCATATTAGGAATTGGCAAAGTACACGTCTCTAATGATCACTGGTTAATCTTGAAGCTGGTTCCTTCAAGAAGCCTTGGAAGGACTTGACAAGGGAAGAAAAATACTGAATCCCCTTCCTCCCTACAAAAATGATTAATTTGTTGTTAACGATAAATAAATTTACTTATTCGCTGGAAATAATAAGATGCATTTTTCCTATCGTTAAGTTTTCAGAATTATTTTCTTATCTGAAGAAGCTAGCAAAAAGTTCTAAATTAATAATCTTCCCACCTCTGCTCCCCTGGAACCCTAGGGCCTAGCAACACAGAGGCAGTAACAATGGGCTTGCCTTTCAGAATGACTGATGAATCCACTGTAACTATGAGGCACATCCCAGAACCCAACAATTTAACTGAGGCACAAGGTGTAGTTTAGTAAGCCAGTTCCCCAAAAAAAAGGAGACCAAGACATTCCTACTACAAGCAGGGGCTGAATACCACCAGGGCTGAGGCTTAAATACTTCCCCTTAAAGAAAGCAGAACTTGACCAGGATTGCAGCCAAATGTCATTTATAGATTAATCACTCAAATGTCTCAATTCCCTCCCACCATAAGGAGAACCATTTCATAGACTCTAAAAGCACTAATACTCATGATTACTAAGGCATCTCAGTATTACAGAGGTTTCATTAAAGAACACTGCCTGGACTGGACAGATGGGGGAATGGTAGGGTGGGAAAGATGGAGGAAACAGTGATGGTACCAGAATGCCTCAAGAGAACAGGCTTAAGGCTGGCAATCCATAGCTGGGAAGGAAAGGGGAGCAGGTTAAGGAACTTGTCTTAAAGCTAAATTTGCAAAGCAAGCACAGTTTTTACTGACCCTGCTATTTGGGAGGATTAAAGGCCATTCATGTCACCTCTTGATACAACCACTAAGAGGAAGAAAGGGACAAACAAGTGCCCTTTAGGGCTAAGTTTAAGCCTCAATTCAACTGAATCCTGTTAACACTTGCTCAGTTCCTAGTTTGTGCAGTGTGCAAGCACCCTGTGGGCTTCCAAGATAGATGCACCAAAGTGCCTAACTTCCAAAGCTAAAGTTCACCTCATGAAACCAATTATGTTACTTAATAATCAAGAATACTCTCCTCGGCATAGGGTCATCATTTCATGGATCATCCCAGTCAACTGGCCTAATACTGATTTTGGTGCTTCTATTTTACTTCCTAGTTTATTCCATAGCGTCTGGGGTCTTAAAAGCTTGGGACTGAAGGGGATCTATGTAGAAGATCCTTGATAGAGAGGGAGAACAATGTGGAACAAAACTCAAAATCATTTGGAGAAAAAAAAAATGGTGGGGACCAGGTTTGCTGGTCCGATAGAGCCTAGTGGAACCACTGAGACTATGGCCCCTAGCTGCCCTTCAGGTCTGAACTGAACCCACACCTGTGGTTTCCAGCCAAACAAAATACAGGCATATGAGTTGAACATTTACCTCAAGTAGATACACTCCTTGGAGAGAACAATCATGGGAGAAGGAAGGGCTGCTTATGCACAGGGAGACAGCTCAGGGGGCAGGAGTGTCTGGAGGGATGGACACTGGGAAGAGCTAACTATGGGGAGGAAGTGGGAGGGGAGCTGTTGCATTGTGGTAAACTGTGGTCAATGACATGAGACAAAGTATATGTGAACTGCTGTATGGAAACTGAATTTGCTCTGTAAATCTTCACCCAAATCACAATTTAAAAAAAGGAAAAAGAAAAAAGCTTGGGACTGGCCATACACGACACAACAATTGGTCTCTATTTGCTGGGAGCACTAGAGGAAGGAGGATCAGAAATCAATAGAAGAAATGGAATCATGTGTCCAATTATGGCTCCATGAACAACTGCCTCTTTTGCATGAGACCACAAGAACTAGATAGTGCCTGGGCATCATTACTGAACATTTGGATCAAGGATTCTACAGAACAATCAAGAAGATCAAAAGGGGAGAAATGAAGAACAGAATTTCAAATTCTCATGGAATCCAGACTTATCGACCCACTGAGACCAGAAGATCCCCTGAAACTACTATCTAGAGGAAATCTTTAAACCTTGAGCTAACCCTATTCCCTGAAGTCATTTCTGAACCAAATAATAGTTTACCCTACTTAGAAAAGAACATCTGTATTAAGCATTATACTCTGTTAAAGAATTTGTATATGTGGTCAAATTGACAACAGCACCTCAAAAGGACAGAGGAGAAGCTTTGGGGTACAATGAGTTTGTGTTAATGACAGTGAACATAGTGGCTCAGGCACTTGACTGCTAACCAGAAGGCTGGCGGTTCAAACCCACCAGCCACTTCTCGGAAGGAAGATGGGGCAATCTACTTCCGTAGTGATACTGCCTAGGAAACCCAAGGAGGGGTCGCTATGAATCGGGGCTGGCTCGACGGCACATAACAACAACAATGACAGTGAAACAGTTTGGAAAAGGTGGTTGAGAACAGTGGCACAACTTGAAGAATGTAACCAATGTCATTGAACTGTCTGTGTAGAAACTGTTGAAGTGGTATATGTTTTGTTCTGTATATTTTCAACAATAATAATAATAATAATAAAATTAAATTCAAAAAGAGGAAGGGGGGAAAGAAAGAACACTCTCCTCATTCATAGAGAACAAACTATAAACCACTCAAGCAGAAAGACACTACCTACCAGTACTCGGTTGTAATGGAAAATGACTACTGACTCATTTTTCTCACCACCCTCTCTCTTCTTTAATGTATTTTCCATTCCTTTGTTACATCCAGGAGAAAGCATCAGCTTGGTGCTAATATTTTTAGAACACCTTTTCTTAGCACCCACTTACAAATCCCTCTTTTAACAAAGGAGGTGAGATGCAGGTAGCTAAGATGCCGAAGTCCATGTAGCTGGGGATAAACACAGAACAGCGGGAAGCAAGGGGCCACTCACTGGCTGGTGTCAGGACCCACAAGCAATGACTGAAACCTGAAGCACAGAGGGCTTCCAGTGTCTACTCAACAGGCCCAAGAATGAAGGTTTTATGCTAAAAGAGGTCTTCTTCCTTGAGAAACCTACTAGCTATGACAGTTCAAGCTTATCACTCATATTGTACTAACAGTGCAATATGGAAAAATGATCTTTAATAAAAGGTTTTTTTTTTTTTTTTTTTAAAGTTTGGTCAACAAGAAGGCTGGTAACTCTCAAAGACTAGACCAACAGTTTCCAAGTTTTTTGGTCTCAACACCCCTTCATACTCTTAAAAATCAAGCTTTTGTTTATATGGATGAAATCTGTACTTGTTATATTAGAAATTAGAACTGAAAACTTTGAACTATTTATTAATTCACTTAAAAATAAGCCTATTATACATTAGTGACTTAGTTCTCTAGTGCTGCTATAACAGAAATATTACAAGTGGATGGCTTTAACAAACAAATTTATTCTCCTATAGTTTAGGAGGCTAGAAGTCCAGATTCAGAATGCCAGCTCTGCGAAGAGTAGGCTAGAAGTCTGAGTTCTAAGTGCTGGCTATAGAGGCTGGGTGGAGGCCCTAGACCTTGGGCTTCAGCTCTGCCTTCCAGAACCACTGGAGTGAGCTGGAGGCATCTCCAGCTCACACAGCTGCTGGCTGCTTAGGCTGACAAATCCAAGACCCTCAGGTAAAATGGAACAATTCCAAGATCAGCAGGTGGCATGGCAGGCCACTGGCTGAAGTTCAGGAACTGGAGATGAAGACTGGATCCAACGCAGGAACTTTACACATACACTGGAAGCAGGCCACACCTCGAAAGCCACTGTCCTTCAACTGATTAACTGCTCAAGCAGATTCCACCATGGAAGTGATTATACCATATCCAATCTCACCATGGGGAATAACCTATCCAGCTGCCAAGCCACTCAAAATTGGGTCCAGCTAGATGACACACAACCTTAACTACCACTATGTGACACATTTATATGAAAAATATTTTCAAAAAAAAGTTAGTGAAAACAATGGCATTCTTTTACATTTTCACAAATCTCTTTAATGTCTGGTTTAATAGAAGACAGCTACATACATTCTCACATCTGCCTCAGTATTCAATGAGTTTCAATGTCACACATCACATAGCTTCAGGAAATAGCCACTGTATACTCATAAGAAAAGGAGTGAAAATAGTAAATTGACTTTTAGCTTTATTACAGAAATAATTTTGACCTTGTGGACCTTTAAAATGGTCTCAGGACCTCCAGGGGGTCCCTGGACTACACATTTAGAAATGCTGATTAGACTGAGGCTGGAAGGGCACTTCAGTCCTGGATCTAGCCATTTAGGCAGAGAAGCCTTATTGACACATTAACTCTTATAAAAGGGAGGGGTGGGGCTATTCCAAATACATGAGACCCTGAAAGAAGACAGGGTTCAAACTGAAGTAGTGAAGGTTTAGCCTGCATTTATTTTCCTACTCCACTGCCATCAACTTAATCTGTCTCATCCATTACAACCTGGGGCCTGGGACAGCTCCTTGCAACAGTGGGAAGATGATGATTACAATGTCAAGACCTGCATCAGCATAGGATATAGAAACTTGACTGCCTCTTAACATTTTAGTAAAATTTTAGATAGCACGGGTGGCTGGAAGAAATATACTCAACATTATAACATAATTTTATATTTGAATATATGCAAAGAAATACTCTACCACTTTCATGACAAACTTTTGGTGGATGAAGTATTTTTACTAGTCTTTGAGAGTTACCAGCCTTCCTGTTTACCAAACTTAAAACAAAAAAAATTGTTTCATTAAAGATCATTTTTCCATATTGCACTGTTGAAAATCATTGATAAAAGCCAAATTCCTAAAACACATGAGCAGTGTCTGTGTAAAATCTGGAACATCAGTCCCTGGGTGGTGCAAACGATTAAGCATTTGACTACTAACTGAAACAGTTACCCACCCAGGGGTAGCTCTTGGAAGAAAGGCCTGGCAATCTGCCTTCAAAAGGTGACAGCCTCAAAAAGCCTAGGAACAGCTCTACTCTGCACACACAGGGCTGCCCGGGGGGTCAGGATCAACGTGACGACAACTAATGACAGCAACGACGAATTACCGTTCTCAATGGTTATGAAAATGTCTTATCAAAATTATAATATTTTTTGGTTTATTTAATATCATGTGTCAAAAAAAAAAAAAAAGGCTAATGCAGGTGTAGTGGGTATATAAGTTAAAAATAACACAAAAAACCCTGATTATGCGCCTACTAAGTACCAGCAACTATGTCAGGGGCTTTTGTGTGTGCTATCTCATTTAATTCTCTCAATGAACTTGTGAGACACGTTATTCTGATTCTTTGCAATGTACACATCTTACTGGCTTCACAAAACAGAAAATGCTTTAAAAAAAAAAGAAAGAAAACTTTGGTAGGTGAGTGAACACGAGAGATCTTGTTACTGATTAAATTGGGTCTCCCAAAATATGCGTCAACTTGGCTAGGCCATGATCCCCAGTACTGGGTGTAACTGTCCTCCATTTTGTGATGTGTTGTAAATTCTAACCTCTGTCTGTGGTTAATGAGGTAGGATTAGCTTATATTAAAGAGAACTGGGTTATGTTTGTCATATTAATGAGCCAGGATGAGGTCTGTCACCCTTCCTTAAGTCACCACCCTTATTCAGGTCATAGCCCTGGTCCAATGTACATGGAGCTTCCCTTATCTTACAAGAGATAAAAGGTGAGAGAAGCCAGGTGAGAGAGACCTCAGCCCTGTCAAGAGAGAAGCAGCCTACTAATATACACAGCACATTCTCTACATGCCCCGCACTGAGAACCTCCTAGACCTGAGGGGGGAGATTCATGCCAAGGCACAGGGAGGTCTCCAAGAAACGCCAGAGCTGACAAAGAAAGCAAGCCTTTTCCTAGTGCTCTGAATTTGGACTTCTGCCTATTAAACTGTGAAAGAATAAATTTCTGTTTGTTAAAGCCATCACTTGTAATATTTCTGTTATAGCAGCACTGGGTAAGTAGACAGACCTCAAATGCAGGGATGTAAGTGATGAGGAATTTGAGCACTCTCTACCATGACTTCTTTAATTTTTATTGTGATTTCGGTGAAAATTTACACAGCAAATTCATTTTCCATATAGCAGTTCATATACATTTTGTGTTATGATATTAAATTCAATTTCCCACAATGCAACAGCTCCCCTCCAACCTCCTCCAATGGTTACCTCTTCCCTGTGTCCTTCCCTCTCATGTACTCCTGCACCCCAAGCTGTCTCCCTATGCATACACAGCCCTTCTATTTTCCCATGATTGATCTCTCCAAGGAGTATATCTATCTACCTAATGGAAATGTTCAGCTCATACACCTGTCTTTTGTTTAGCTGGAAGCCACAGGTGTGGGTTTGATTTCAGACCTGAATGGCAGCTAGGGGCCATAGTCTCAAGGGTTCTACCAGGCTGCATGAGACCATCAAACATGGTCCCCCCCACCCATTTTTATCAATGATTTTGAGTTTTATTCCACATTGTTCTCCCACTCTACCCAGGATCTCCTACGTAGATCCCCCTCCAAATGGTAGCCAGGCATCCACCATGATTTCTGATCTAGCATTTTCCATCTTATTATTCCAAGTCTCTACTTGCTTACTTTGAAAAAGAAACCTTCAATTGGGAACCAGAAGCTCCAAAAGTAGCTGTGGCAAAAACTGCTAGTTTCCCCCAGTCTCTGTTCCCTCTTCTTCCTTGGACATAGGACCCCTGACTTTTAGCTGGGCTCAACAGACCATAGTTACTAGCTACTACTGCAGCTAAGTGTGGACAACGGGACATAAGAAGAGGCGTCTGGTGCAATTTCTAAGAAGTGTCCTTAGAGGGAAGGGGCATGCCCATCCTCTCACTTTCTTCTTCCAACTGACTGAAAAGCAGACAAGATGTCTGCCTCAGGAGCCATCTTGGATGATGAGGTAGAAGTCACGTGCGAAGGTGGCTGAGCAGCTGGATAGAAGGAGTGTGCGTTCCTGATTAAGTGAAACGCCATGCCAGCCCTGAGCAGACTGTAGTCTTCTTTTAAATGAGCAATAAATTAACTCTCATTCAAGTCATTGTTATTTATTCTGTCACATGTAACCAAATTTAATCCTAATAAATACAGTAGCTGAAAGGAGAAACCAGAAATCGAGGTGACCAACTACCTTTCTGAGGCAGTAGAGCACAGTGATTAAGGCATGAACTCTGGAGCTAGACCACTTGGGTTCAAATCTTGCCTCTACCACTTATTATCTGTGAGACCATGATAAGCTGGTTATACTCTCTGCCTCAGTGTAATCATTTGTAAAACGGGAATAATAATGGTAGCCACTTTAGAGCATAGTTATGAGGATTAAATGTGGTATTATTTATGAAGTGCTTAAAATAGTACCTGGCATATAAGTGGCTTGTAATCAGCTGCGAAGCTAAAAGTTGGTGGTTCAAACCCACCCAGTGGCTCCACAGAAGAAAGGCCTGGCAGAGTGCTTCCGTAAAGATTACAGCCAAGAAAACTCTATGGAGCAGTTCTACTTTGCAACACAGGGGGTTTCCAACTCAATGGCAGCTAACAACAACATACAAGTATTTGTTAAATAAAATAAATACACCTCCTCCTCACTTATCAACTATCTCGTTATCTGACATTCTGCAGTTACAAGAATAGTAAAAAATCTCCTATCCAACTATTTTGTGCATTAACACTATGCCTGTGCGGTGTAGTAAATTACTTAGTGTGGCTTTTCTACCCATAAGTCTTTGTAAACTCCAAGGTGGGATTTGTTATGAGCAACTGAGGAGCTCCTGATTGCTAAAGTTGTCCACCTGGAGTATTTCTGTTGGGAAGGGCACAAAACAATGTTCTGGGAGGTTCCCACTCTCTCTCAGGTGCTTAGAGTTCTGATGCTGTGATTGGCTCGTTTGGCCACTCCGCCAGGCTCAAAAGGAGGCCTCCTAGAGGCAGAACTCTGACTGCTGGTTGAGGAAGACATGCTGCTGAAAGAGACACATGCTGCTGGGAAAGAGACGCAAGAGACAGGCATTGCTGAATAAGACTCTGAGGGACATGCACTGCTGGGGGAGAGACTGTGAGAGACTCAGCTGAGAGACAGCAGGTTGGGGAGAGAGACTGAGCATTTTTCCTGAACTCGAATTGTAACCTGGTGCTTCCCTAATAAACCCCATAATCTGTGAGTTCTGTGTAGCCACTGCAGTGAATTATCAAACCCAGAAGAGAGGTGGTGGGTGCTTTGGGAGGAATGGTTGGTGAAAGGCCTGGAGGGAGGCAGCATGTCTGGCCTTGCAGTAATAGGCCTTGGGCTATTGACGGTGATTCCGCCTTCCTCTTGTGGGGTTCTAAGAGGTCAAAATATGTGGCCTCCTTGTCCTTTTTGCAGCCTGGCAGTGATGGGACATATAAGGCCCACTTAAATTTTTGACTTCTTGGGTCCCTCGGGCTGCCAATGCCCCACTTATAGTACGTGCTGTTGTCTGATTGGTGAAAAGCCAAGTCCCACTTACATTCTTTGCCTCAGTGTTCTTGGGATACTAGTATCCATTTATGATATATGTGCTAGTATCCATTTATAATATATGTGCTGCCATGTGTAGGCGACATGCATAAAAAATAATTAGGTCCATTTTTGCATAACAGTGATTTTCACGTAACGACGCAGTCTTTGGAACTTAACCATGTCAGTAAATAAGGAGTGGGTTTAAATACATTTGGAGCAGGACTAAATATGACAATACCAACTAAAGTGAATCTGTGGACCAGTATGACCCACCAACAGCATTTAGAAAGTGACCCTCTGCTCTAAATTACATTTTGTTCAGTGGCAGCGAGATGGTTACATTATTTAGTTTTGTTAGGGCATCTGTGTTCTGACTTCCCCTTTACTAAAGGATAATGTCCAGGAAATTTTAGAGATGGGGATCCTGCAAATCACCAAGAACATACCCATGGTCTCATAGTGGCTAAAGCACTTGACTGCTAACCCGAAGGCTGGCAGTTCAAACCCACCAGCCACTCCTTGGAAGGAAGGTTGGGCAATCCTACTTCTGTAGTGATACTGCCTCGGAAACCCAAGGGGGGGTCGCTATGAGTCGGGGCCAACTCGACGGCACATAACAATAACAACAACCATTCTCTGTAGTCTATGTACTGAGGTAGTAGGGCTTTACCTGCCAGGTAGAACAGAGTAATCATATTACTTTCAACTGTCAGAACACCAGATCCCTCCCTTCTCAGCTGAGCTGACACACTTCCAACAGAGCTGTAATGGCCTCATGAAAGAAGAACAAAAATCTTCCTCCTGCTCCTGTCAAAGATAGTATTAGCCCTGTCTTACACTATCTGGTTCTCAAATAAAAAAGATGAAAGCATCTTGCTAATATTCAGGCCTCTCAGCACCCACCTTTCTTTGCTCCTAGAAGTAATGGTTCCCCTTTCTGTTTAACTCACTGCTGCTTCTTTTGAGAGCAGAATTTCACTATGCCTTGGAAAGACCTTCTTCTGAAACTTTCCCCAACTCACTTCGTGTTAACTGAGTTGATGGCAGAATTGCTCTTGGGTTCTTGTTAATGATTCCGGGATGACTCCACATCTGGGAGAATAACCAGCATTTAATGAACCTGACCAAGAGCTGTAAGCTACAGCCCATCTTGGCCACTCAAGACTCCTCTATCAAAAACAGCACTAACCTAAAGAGTTAATACAGGAAAGGTGCAGGGAAAGTTTGAGGGAACTTTGATACCTGTCATTTTAATAATTACAACAATAATAAAATTTTCAATCAACCAGCCTGGCATACCTGAAAACTCTTGAGAGGGGAAAAAAGACTTGATATTTTTTGATCCATTGTTCTTCTAATAGTAACTCTGGTGGCACAGTGGTGAAAGCACTCAGCTGCCAACCAAAAGGTTTGCAGTTCAAACA
Source organism: Orycteropus afer afer (assembly GCF_000298275.1). Taxonomy (NCBI): domain Eukaryota; kingdom Metazoa; phylum Chordata; class Mammalia; order Tubulidentata; family Orycteropodidae; genus Orycteropus; species Orycteropus afer. The sequence goes on from NW_006921651.1 coordinate 9,779,139, forward strand.
TACCAGTAGCTCCATGGAAGAATGATGTGGCAGTCTGCTTCTGTAAAGATTTACAGCCTTGGAAATCCTATTGGGCAGTTCCATTCTATCCTATAGGGTTGCCATGAGTCAGAATTGACTCAATGGCAGTGGTTTTGGGTTTGGTTCTTCCAATGACACCTGGTTTGATCTGAATCTGGTTTGATCAGAGTGCCTGAAATTCTTCCAAAGTTATGAAAAGGATAAAGGTCACTAATCTTCCAGCTGCTCTGGTCATTCCATGTCTGGGGTTCCATCCCAACCCCCTTTATACACATGCAGGGGACAAAATAAAGGTCAGCAAACACTCTGAGTAGCTCGAAAGCAAACTGCTGATAGTCCTAGGAAATAAATGAAAGGAAAAGGCAGCTGACGGTCTAAAAGCATTTGAATCCGTTCCCAAAAGTGAGCAATAACCAGGACAGCAGCTTCCAGGGCAGATGAAACTGGTGAGTCCACCCACTCCATCATCAATTTCTGCCAAGAAAGGACCTGGGACAGTCGTGCAAAACATTCCCACAACACAGAAGGCTGGAACTGAATCTTCAAGAGCCCTTGAAGGCTCACCTGTCCTCCTAAATGAACAGGGACACACTGGTTTGGTACAAAAAAGAGAACAGGCCCAAAGCTTCAAGGCTGTATGCAAGGGCCGAGTAGTAGTCCCGATAGTTATACTCCCACTAGTACCGCACCACCCCCAGCACCTGGTAAGAAACCTACTATAAACCAGTATCTCCCAGCATAGCTCTGCCCCCACCACACCACTGGCCCCCTCGCCTGTATCTGGTCAATTTCCTCTTTTCATTTTCTGCTCATCCTTCCCCCCTCCCAAATAGGTTCTGATTTATTTCACCATTCCCCTGAGTTTCCCCATCTCCAGTCCTGCGTAGCAACCCAAAATTGTGCCAGGGGCACCGCACTATTAAGCATCTTCCTTTTGCAGCTTTCAACTCCTTCTCCCTCAGACTGTGCGGAGCTCCAAGCTCACCTGAACGGGCCCCCAGAACCCCACCTGCCTAGAAGCCCAAGGCTGTAGTCCCCACCCCACCCCTCTCACCCCCTGAAGGTCTTTGACGAAGTAACTTCCGCTGGAGCCCTGGTAGATGCGCTCGGGGAAGATGCAACGCTCGATAGCCAGCTCGGCCTGCCGCACCACCGCCTCGAACTCCGGGTCCTCCGGGAACTCATTCCGCTCGCGGTGGGCTTGCGCAGCGTGCGCGGCTACCGCGGCCTGGGCGGCCAGAGCTTGGGCCTGCGCCGCCACGGTTTGGGTCTGGCACTGAGCCGCCGCGCCCCGAGCCCGATCCAGCAGTGGCTGCCGCTCCCGGTCGTGGCCCGGCGAGCCCTGCGGAGAAGGAGCCGAGCCGGCTGGAGCCGCCACTCGGACCGCAGCCCCCGGCACCTGCGGAAAGTGAGCACTCGAGCCCGATGGGAAGGTGTAGTCCGGGGGTTGGGCCCGCTCGGGGGACACCAGTGGGCTAGTCTCGTCCATCCCTCAGGCCACGGGCTCCGGGACCCGGGGCGCACAACACAGCTGAGCTTGTGGCCCGGACCAATCCGCGGCACCCCCCACCTCCGTCTGGCCAACCAGGTCATGGGCCTCCGTGGCCCCGCCCCTACCCTTCCATGTTTACTTGGCGTCAACTAGACGAGATCCCTAGCGCTCCGACGGTAGCCAATCAGAACTAGCTTCTACGTTACGCTCCCTCCGCAATTTTCTCCCGTCACGTTCTGTGAATACTGCGCAAGCTCTAGCAGCCAAACCAGGGTCAGACACGCCCTCTGCCCTCTACCATCCCATGCCCCGCCCTTAGCTTACAATTGGCTGACCCGCATTTGGGAGCTTTTAAATGCAGTAACCTACGTGTCACCAAAGAGCACGTTCAAATGGCCACCAAACTCTAGGAGAAGTGTTTAGCATCATTAGTCATCAGAGGGATGCAAATCAAAACCATTACACTCCCACTAGTGTGGCTAAGATTAAATAAATAAATAACAAATGTTGGTGAGAATGTGGAGAAATTGGAAGCAACCCTTATCCATTGCTGGTGGGAATGCAAAATGATAGCTCCATTATGAAAAACAGGTTCCTCAAAAAACTAAAATAGAACTACCTATGACCCAACAGCTTGGCCAACTGGCTGGAAGAGATCCATATTTGTGCCCATTCCAAAGAAAGGTGATCCCACAGAATGTGGAAATTACAGAACAATATCATTAATATCGCACGCAAGTAAGATCTTACTGAAGATAATTCAGAAACGTTTGCAGCAGTATATTGACAGAGAACTTCCAGAGGTTCAAGCCAGATTCAGAAGAGGACGTGGAACAAGGGATATCATAGCTGTTGTCAGATGGATCTTGGCTCAAGGCAAAGAATACCAGAAAGATGTTTACTTGTGTTTTATTGACTATGCAAAGGCATTTGATTGTGTGGATCATGACAAATTATGGATAACATTGAGAAAAATGGGAATTCCTGAGCACTTGATTGTTCTCATGAGGAATCTGTACCTTGACCAGGAGGCTGTCGTTCAAACAGAACAAGGGGACACTATATGGTTTAAAATCAAGAAGGGAGTGCGTCAGGGTTGTATCCTTTCTCCACACTTATTCAATCTATATGCTGAGCAAATAATCCGAGAAGCTGGACTATATGAAGAAAAATGTGGTATCAGGATTGGAGGAAGAATCATTAACAACCTGAGATATGCAGACAATACATCTTTGCTTGTTGAGAGTAAGGATGACTTAAGGCACCTACTGATGAAGGTTGAAGAATACAGTCTGCAGTATGGATTACGTCTCAATATAAAGAAAACAAAAATCTTCACAACTGGACCAATGAGCAGCATCACAATAAATGGAGAGAAGATTGAGGTTGTCAAAGAATTCACGTTGCTTGGTTCTACAATCGATGCCAACAGAAGCAGCAGTCAGGACATTAGACGACGTGTAGCATTGGGAAAGTCAACTGTGAAGGAACTGTATCAAGTGCTGAGGAGCAAGGATATCTCCTTGAGGACTAAGGTGCGCCTGACACAAGCCATGATATTTCCAATTGCCTCGTATGCGTGTGAGAGCTGGACAATGAATAAGGAAGTCCGAAGAAGAGTTGATGCTTTTGAGTTGTGGTGCTGGCGAAGAATGCTGAAAGTACCATGGACTGCTGCTAAAAGAACTAACAGATCTGTCCTGGAGGAAGTGCAGCCAGAATGCTCCTTGGAAGCAAGAATGGCCAGACTTTGTCTCACCTACTTTGGTCATGTTGTAAGAAGGGACCATTCCCTGGAGAAGGATGTCATGCTTGGTAGGGTGGAGGGTTGACGAAAGAGGGGGAGGCCTTCAATGAGATGGATTGACACGGTGGCTGCGATGATGGGCTCAAGTATAACAGGGATTGTGGGGCTGGCGCAGGATCGGGCAGTGTTTCATTCTGCTGTGCATGGGGTCGCTATGAGTTGGAAACGACTCGACGGCACTTAACAACAACAACAACAACAATGACCCAACAGTTCCACTCCTACTATAAACCCAAAAGACTTGAAAGCAGGAACTCAAAAATAGACCTGTATACTAATGTTTATTGCAGAACTATTCACAATAGTCAAAAGGTGGAAACAACCTAAATGCCCATCCACAGATGTATGGATAAACAAAAATGTGGTACATACATGCAATGGAATCTTACTCAACCAGTAGAAGAAATGAAAGCTTCGTTCATGTTACAGTATGGATGGAGCTTAAAGACATTATACTGAGTGAAATAAGCCAATCACAAAAGGACAAATATTGTATGAGCTCACTTATATAAAAAGACAAGAAAAAGCACATGTATAAAGTTAAGAGTTTATTAGTGATTACCAGGGGTGGGAGGAAGGGGAAGAGAAGGGTTAACTGTGACAGAAAAATCACACTGATTAAGAGCAGATAGCACAGCTGATTATTGTAACTGCTGTCAGTAAGTTGTACATCTGTGAAAAGCTGAATTGACAAAAGTTGTGTGATATATTTATAACAGTGACAATAACAACAACAACAAAAGAGTAGCTGCTGATACTGCTTATGTACAACCAAACATCTCATGAGATTTGGTTCCTCAGTTTGAAGGTTTAGGGTTATGGTTTCATGGGCTATCTCAGTTAAATGACCTAATGTGATAATTAAGGTTGGGTGTCAACTTGTCTGGGCCATGGTTTTGAGGGGCTTGGCAGCTGGCTGTGGTTATTCCCCATGATGAGATTGTAATCACTTCCATGGTGGAATCTGCTGTAAGCACCTAATCAGCTGAAGGAGAGTTGCCTTTGGGGTGTGGCCTGCTTCTAGTATCTGTAGAAAAGCTTTGAGAAAGAGTTCTATCTTTTAGTGTATTTGGATCCTGTGTTTGGCCAAGTCTTCATTTCCAGTTCCTGGATTTGAGCCAGTGGCCTGCCCTGTTGCCTGCTGATCTTGGGATTGTGCCATTTTACCTGTCAAGTTTGGGTTCATCAGCTGCAGAAGCCTGCTGTGTGAGACAGAACAAGCTTCTAGCTTGCTCCAATGGGCCTGAAACAAGAGGCAAAGCTGAAGCCCAAGGTCGAGGGGCCTTCACCCAGCCCCTAGAGCCGGCACTCTGAATTTAGACTTCTAGCCTCCTAAACAGTAAGTGGGAGCTCTGGTAGCATAGTGCCTAAGGCACTTGACTGCTAACCAGAAGGCTGGCGGTTCAAACCCACCAGCCACTCCTCGGAAGGAAGGTTGGGCAATCCTACTTCCGTAGCGATACTGCCTTGGAAACCCAAGGAGGGGTCGCTATGAGTTGGGGCCGACTCGACGGCAAACAACAACAACAACAACAAACAGTAAGTGAATAAATAATAATAAATATTTGTGAAAGCACCCATTTGTGGTATTTCTGTGACAGCAGCACTAGAGAACCAAGACACCTAATAACAAGTTTAGTGCTTCTGTTAGACATCCTAGTTCATTGTGTAGTGCTTGGGGTCTTAAAAGCTTGCAAGGAACCATCCAGGGCACAACAATTGGTCTCTGTTCACCTGGAACAACAGAGGAAGAAGGAAAGTCAGGAATAAGAGGAGTAAAATAAATGTGTTACACTGCTATTCATAAGGTTTTCAGTGGCCAATTTTTTTTAGAAGTGGATGGCCTCATCCTTCTACCTATTCTTAGTCTGGAAGCTCCACTGAAACCTGTCCACCATGTGTGACCCTGCTGGTATCTGAAATACCAGTGGCATAGCTTCCAGCATCACAGCAACACACAAGCCACCACAGTAGGACAAACTGACAGATGACCGGTGGGTGTGGGTGTCAGGATTGGAGGAAGACTCATTAACAACCTGCATTATGCAGATGACACAACCTTGTATGCTGAAAGTGAAGATGACTTGAAGCAGATACTGATGAAGATCAAAGACTACAGCCTTCTGTATGGATTACACCACAACATAAAGAAAACAAAAATCCTCACAACTGGACTAATAAGCTACATCACCATAAATGGAGAAAAGACTGAGGTTGTCAAGGATTTCATTTTACTTGGCTCCACAATCAACACCCATGGAAGCAACAGTGAAGAAACCAAACCATATGGCACTAGGTAAATCTGCTTAAAAAAAACAAACAAACGTCTTCAAAGGATTAAAGAGCAAAGATGTCACCACTTTGAGGACTAAGGTACACCCAACCCAAGGCATGGTATTTTCTATAGCCTCATATGCATCTGAAAGCTGGACAATGAATAAGGAAGACCCCAGAAGAATTGATGCATTTGAAATGTGATGTTGGCAAAGAATACTGAAAATACCATGGATTGCCAGAACTAATAGATCTGTCTTGGAAGAAGTACAGCTGGAATGCCCCTTAGAAGTAAGAATGGCCAGACTTCGTCTCACCTACTTTGGTCATATTGTCAGAAGGGACCATTCTCTGAAGAAGGATATCATGCTTGGTAAAGTCGAGGAAGGGTTACACAGAGTCACTATACCAAAAAGAATTGGTAGATGATCACCCATTTCAGGAGGTGGCATATGATCAAGAACCAATGGTATTGAAGGAAGAAGTCAAAGCTGCACTTAAGGAATTGGTGAAAAACAAGGCTCCGGGAATTGACAGAATACCCATTGAGATGTTTCAACAAATGGATGCCCCTCTGGAGGCACTCACTTGGCTATGCCAAGAGATTTGGAAGACAGCTACCTGGCCAACTGACTGGAAGAGATCCATATTTGTATCCATTCCAAAGAAAGGTGATCCCACAGAATGTGGA
>NW_006921651.1:9785728-9815659 GCF_000298275.1 Orycteropus afer afer
TCATAGCTGATGTCAGATGGATCTTGGCTCAAAGCAAAGAATACCAGGAAGATGTTTACTTGTGTTTTATTGACTATTCAAAGGCATTTGATTGTGTGGATCATAACAAATTGTGGGTAAAATTGAGAAGAATGGAAATTCCAGAACACTTAATTATACTCATGAGGAACCTGTACATAAATTAGGAGGCTGTCATTTGAACAGAACAAGGGGATACTGCATGGTTTAAAATCAGGAAGGGAGTACGTCAGGGTTGTATCCTTTCACCATACTTATTCAGTCTGTATGCTCAGCAAATAATCCAAGAAGCTGGACTATATGAAGAAGAATGTGGCATCAGGATTGGAGGAAGGCTCATTAACAACCTGTGATGCAGACAACACAACTTCGCTTGCTGAAAGTGAGGATGACTTGGAGCACTTACTGATAGAGATTAAAGACTACAATCTGCAGTATGGATTACACATCCATATAAAGAAAACAAAAATTCTCACAACTGGACCAATAAGCAGCATCACAATATATGGAGAAAAGGTTGAAGTTGTCAAGGACTTCATATTACTTGGTGCTATAATCAATGCCAATGGAAGCAGCAGTCAAGACATCAAAAGACATATTGCATTGGGCACATCTGTTGCAAAATACTCTTTCAAGTGCTCAAGAGCAAAGATATCTCCTTCTAAGACTAAGATGTGCCTAACCCAAGCCATGGTATTTTCAATCGCCTCATATGCATGTGAAAACTAGACAATGAATAAGGAAGACTGAAGAAGGGTTGATGCTTTTGAGTTGTGGTGTTGGTGAAAAACACTGTAAGTACCATGGAATGCTAAAAGAACAAATCTGTCCTGGAAGAAGTGGAGCCAGAATGCTCCTTGGAAGCAACAATGGCCAGACCGTCTCACCTACTTTGGTCATGTTATCAGAAGGGACCATTCTCTGGAGAAGATGTCATGTTTGGTAAAGTGGAGGGTCAACGAAAGAGGAAAGAGGGGAAGGCCCTCAGCAAGATGGATTGACACGATGGCTGTAGCAAAGGGCTTAGGTATGGTAGGGATGGTGAGGCTGGCACAGGACTGGGCAGTGTTTTGTTCTTTTGTACATGAGGTTGCTACAAGTCAGAGACAACTCAACCTCACATAACAAGTAGAGGATCAAGGGGAAAGGGGAAGACCCTTGATGAGATGGAGTGACACAGTGGCTGCAATGATGAGCTCAAGCATAGCAAAGATTGTGAGGATGGCGCGGGCTGGGCAGTGTTTCCTTCTGTTGTACATAAGGTCGCTGAGTCGGAGCCAACTCCATGCCACCTAACAACAACAATATAGGGTTGACTCTTGTTGCCTGGTCCAGTGCTTTTACAACTGACAAACGCTTCACCTCTAGAGCCCGATCTAACCTCTGTCAAAGTCCGGGGATGGACCTTTTATAACTGTAGGATCGGAGCAGGATCCGAGCCACCTTAATTGGGGGCATAATTGCTTCTGACGCAGGCTTCGTTTCGTTTAGAGTTAATAATTCTGCTAGGCTGTTCCTGGGTAGGCGTGTTCCTGGGTAGGCGTGACCTGGTTACCAGGATTTCCGTTCGGGGACAGCCGGTTCAGCCCCACCACTCTTTCAGATCTGTTGCACGGACTCTCAAAAACACTCCGCCCCGCACAAAGATGGCGCACAGTATGGGCTGGGCCAATAGGGGGTGACATTGTTCCCGGTTGCCTAGGTAACAGCCAATGGTCAACGGGAATCGTGTCCAGTGTGGCTGCTCGGCATGGCGGCGTCAAGTGGGGCAAGTCGTGGTGGAGGTTGTGGAGAGCATGGTGTTTGGGGAGAGGTGGACGGAGTAAAGGTCCGGGTCGCTGCAGCCCCGCGCCAGGGCGCGAGGTTCATCCGGAAAGGCGGAGCCCAGGTTAACTGGCAGTGCGGGTGAGAGGGGGCCAGGACAGTATGGTCGGTGGGTCAGGGACTGAGACGCCGAGCAGGAGAGAAAAGGGCCGGGGGAGCGCGGCTCCGTCACGGACGGCTGCCCGTAAGGGTCTGAAATCGGGCCTTCTTCCTAGACTGTGAAGGCTGAGGCCGTGGAGAACCCACAGCACCCGGTTAGCAAGAAGAGTGTAGGGGCAGAGTCGGGACTGGTGGACCTGTGTGACTGGAAGACCCGGCTGGGGCGGGAGAGAAAACCCGGAGAGAGGGATGGAGTTTTGTTCCAATGTGGCAAGAAAGAGAATGGGGAAGCTGCTCAGGAAGTGTTGCCTTACTCAATTCTGGGGCTTTGTTCTGGGGCCCGCCTTTATCACACCCGGAAAGAGCGACGTCCCACTATCTGAGCATGGGGAATGGGATGAGTGGTCTTTCTGCAGTGGCATTATGGCAATCTAATTACATTAGGATGGAGGAAAGGGAAGGAAACTTATAATAAGTAGTTATTTCAAGCTCATTTGCAAACATGTAGAATAAGAACATTTGACTCTTTTGTTCTGGGTGCCTTACAGGTGTAAGGAGAAATCTTTTTTTTTTTTTCCCAGCTTTCTTTTTTTTTTAAGATTCTAAAGCCTAATAACTACCTTATGTTATATGTATATCATATATATATATATCTAGGAGAGGAGAACTTTGTTAAGATGGCCATATCCTAGGGAGGGTGGAGGCATATCACTGTGGATGGATGCTTCAATGTTCGTTGATTTTGATTTCTGAAATTTTTGAAAGGCAGATTGGAAACAAAAGTTTTCTTTGTTGTCTTAGAGTTCTATTTGGAAATGTCTGAGGTAGGAAAAAACACAGAGCAAGGATATATAATCTAATGTGCAGCCTAATAGTGTATTGACTCAGAAGCAAAATAGTAATTTTCTTTTAGGTAAATATTTGGACGGATCCTTTGCAACCCATCTATCAAGAGTGCAGAGGGGTGGGTGTCTGTTTAGAAGTGTGAATCATCTTGGCTTCATGACAGGATTCTGTGTGGAGCCTAAGCCTTTAGGCCGTCTGTTGTTGTTTGCCATCGAGTGGCACCGACTCATAGCGACCCCTCCTTGGGTTTCAGAGGCAGTATCACTAGGGAAGTAGATTGCCCAACTTTCCTTCCAAGGAGTGTCTGGTGGGTTTGAACCACCAACCTTCCGGTTGGCAGTCAGATGCTTTAGGCACTACGCTACCAGAGCTCCTCTAGGCCATCTAGTCTCCTTACAAAGATTGTTTGAATAACTAATACAAATACTTCGGTGGCATAGTGCCTAAGGCATTTGACTGCTAACCAGAAGGTTGGCTGTTCAAACCCACCAGCCACTCCTTAGAAGGAAGGTTGGACAATCTACTTCCATAGTGATATTGCCTCAGAAACCCAAGGAGGGGTCACTATGAGTGGGATCTGACTTGATGGCAGTGAGTGAGTGAATACAAATACTAGTTTTCAACCCTTATTTAATTATTGGGCTATTCAATCATCAGCAGCACTGACTATACTTTATTAAGTTAGATTTATTTGGTGTCCATTACTGTGGATACTGATGAAATTCCTTTTTGGGTGACTGTAGAGCTGACTGTTACCCTAAATGGAAATCTCAGCACTGTCCCAGGCAGTGACAGTATCAATTATTTGGGCACATGTAATACTTTCTATCCAGATGTGTATGTAGTACTTTCTAGCCAGATGTGTCCAGCTGTGGCCCAAGACCTATGAATTCTACACATGTTCCCCTTAATTAGCACTTCTGATGTGTTCTTGGAATGGACATCATTTTGGCAAGCAACTGCTGAAGGGAATATGTTGTATCTTCTTGCATCAAAAAGGAATGAAGTTTATGGGGAGGAGATGGGAGGGGAGCTGTTGCATTGTGGAAAACTGCAGTCAGTGTCATGAGACAAGATGTACTGTGGGCTGCTGTATGGAAAATGAATTTGCTCTGTAAACTTTCACCCAAATCACAATGAAAATTTAAAAAAAAAAAAAAAAAAGAGGATGATGGCAGGGATAGGCTGAGAGTTAGTGTTCCAGTTACTATTGCTGTATAACAAATTACCCCAAAACTTAGCAGCTGAAAACAAGCATTTTATGAAGCTCATGGATTTACATACATATCACAACAGGGTTTACAATATATCACAAAATGAGTTAGGAATTTGGACAGGGCATGATGTGTCTCTGCTCCAGGATGTCTGGGGCCTCAGCTGGGAAGACTCAATAGCTGGGGGCTGGAATCATCTGAAGGCTCCTTTACTCATGCCTGGCATCTGGGCTGGGATGACCCAAAGAAGAGCACTGCCACCTGAAGCATCAACACATGGCCTCTGTATATGGCTTGGCTTCTTCACTGCATTGTAGCCTCAGGGTAGTCAGACTTTACATGGTGGCTCAGGTCTCCAAGTACAAGTGTACCAGTGAGCAAGATGGAAGTTCAATCATGTTTCATGGTCTAACTTCAGAACAATCACTTGCACCATACTCTGTTGGTCAAAGCAGTCACGCCTGCCTAAATTCAAGAGGAGAGGGAGTGGACTCCACCTTTTTCATGGGGCAGTGGCAAGGTCAAATTTTAGAAGAGCCTGAGCGACAGGAGATATTGCAACCATCTTTGGAAAATACACTCTGCTGTATTTGGTCATACGATGATAATCTTTCAAGATTCATTGGCCTTAAAATATTTGGGGTATATTCTCCAAGAGTGAACAGCATATAAAAAAAAAGTGGCCTGGTTTGCAACTTGAGGGGCTGGCTGGTACATTGTCCATAGATGATAATCAGACTGAAGTAACTTTCTTTATTCCCTTTCTTTCAGGGACTTCCTACTGGTCCCTCCAGCATAAGGTGGGATGCCATTGTCAGGCAGTTTCATGTACCCTTGAGAAAAAGTCAAGAAATCCAAGGAGATGCCCTTACTGAGCTTCTTTGTGTACTCAGTATGACTCCCCAAGCCACACTACAATAACTCCCTGCAAACTACTGCCAAACAGTTAAGGGGAATGCCCTTTTAATCTTCCTGTGGGAATATTTTTGTGATTATGTTTTGGAATGGTTGTTTAGTTTAAGATTTTGTAGAAGATACAGCCCCTTAGATTCTAACTGGCTTGTTTCGAAGGTGCAGTGCAGTGAATTGCTTAGTATGGCCCTTCCAGCTATCGTCCTCCATCTTGTGATGTGTTGTAACTCCTATGCTTGTTTAGGGTAGGATGCATCTTGCGTCCTGCCTTGCTGGAGGGTGTGACTTAAGTCACCATCCTTAGCCTCCTTGAGGGTATATGTAGGAATGTTCTAGAAAAGTTTGCTCTCTTGCTCTGGCTCTGTGTTTGGTTCATCATCCACTCGTCCCTGGACTTGAGACAGCAACCATCACCTGATCTGCTGGTTTGGGTTTGCCAACCCCTGCAACCATGATTTGGGAGAATCCTCCAGACCTACCCACAGACCTGGGACTTGGCAGCCTGCCAGCCTCCCAGCATTCACCACCACCATGTGAACAGTTACCTTGGGAGTTTGTGAGTCCTGTGAGACAGACATTATAGCGAACTATGGATGGGAGGGAGAGTATCGAGGGGAGGAGGAAGAGCTGATGTCGGAGATGATGGAGTGGCATGGCAGTTTGGAAAAGTTGCACGTTTGGGACATCTTTAACCTCCACCTCATAGGCACCAGCCTTGTGCTGATCTCTCCAAAAGATATTACTCAAGCAGAAAGAATGAAATATTTCAGGTTTATACCACAACTGACTTTAATGTTCTGACCTAATTACTTCTGGGAAGAACTGAGGATGGCCTCAAGGTATCAAAATGCCTATGTGGACTGGAAAAAGTTTTCGTTTTGAGTTCTGAGGGAAAACTTCTCTTCCTCTCATTAATGTTGTATTTGCAGTGGAGTCCTATTGACCTTTACCCCAGGTACACTGTGATGCTGTAAGAGGCTTGTGAGCCTGAAATTGGATGCTGACCTTATGGAACATGGACTGGACAGAGATGGTACAGCATCATCTTTGACAAATTAGCCTCCAGAAGTTTTGAGGGTCTTTAGGACATGAAAATGATGCTTGCCTCAGGATACTGTCTATGTGAGAGACCCTGGACATGGAGTTCTTGAATGATTATAGGGAAAGTGAGAAAATCCCTAATGGGCCTGTGTGAGTGACTCCCAGACATCTCTAGAAGAGATTCCACAAAGCTGGCCTTCATTATGGGGCTAGAAAAGAACTCTCCTCTGTATTTGGGTGATAGCACGGGGGTTCTCAGAGCTTGTCTGTCCTCATAGCTGGGATGAAATTAAAGCTTTGAGGCAAGAGCCAGGGCCTAGCAAATATGACTGAGCCCTGCTCTGTTCATGCTGTTTTTTTTTTTCACATCAGACCACTTCTGGGCTTCTGGCATCTGTATCAAAATCATTACAACATAAGGCTGAAATGAAAATCTCCCGTGTTGTTATGTGCCATTGAGTCAGCTTTGATTCATAGTGACCATGTGTACAACAGAACAGAACACTGCCCACCCCTGCTCCAGCCTCACAATCCTGCTAAATCTGAGCCCATGCTTGGAGTCACTGTATCAGTCCATCTTGTTGATGGTCTTCCGCTTTGTCTCTGACCCTCCACTTTACTAACCATGATACCCTTCTGCAGGGAATGGTCCCTTCTGACAACATGACCAAAGTAGGTAAGTTGAAGTCTGGCCATTTTTGCTTCCAAGGAGCATTCTGGCTGTACTTCTTCCAGGACAGCTTTGCTAGTTCTTCTGGCAGTCCATGGTACTTTCAGTATTCTTCACCATCATCGCAATTCAAAAGCATCAACTCTTTCATTCTTAGTTATTCATTGTCCAGCTTTCACATGCATACGTGGCAATTGAAAATACCATGGCTTGGGTTAGGTGCACCTCAGTCTTCAGAGACGTTTTTTGCTCGTCAACACTTTAAAAAGGTCTTTTACAGCAGATTTGCCCAATGCAGTATGTTGTCTGATTTCTTGACTGCTGTTTACATTGGTATTGATTGTGGAACCAAGTAATATGAAGTCTGTAACAACTTAAATCTTTTCTCCATTTATTATGATGCTGCTTGTCCAGTTGTGAGGCTTTTTGTTTTCTTTATGTTGAAGTGTAATCCATACTGCAGATTTTATTCTGTAATCTTCATCAGTAAGTGCTTCAAGTCATCCTCACTTTCAGTAAGCAAGGTTGTGTCATTTGTATATCACAGGTTGTTAATGAGTCTTTCTCCAATCCTGATGCCGTGTTCTTCATATAGTCCAGCTTCTCAGATTATTTGCTCAGCAAACAGATTGAATAAGAATGGTGAAAGGATACAACCTTGATGCATTCCCTTCCTGATTTTAAACCATGCAGTATCTATTCCCTTGTTCTGTTTGAACAACAGCCTCCTGGTCTATGTATAGGTTCCTCATGAGACAATTAATGGTATTTAAGGAAGAAGTCGAAGCTGCACTCAAGGAATTGGTGGAATACTCATTGAGATATTTCAACAAATGGATGCCATGCTGAAGGCACTTAATTATTTGTCTATGCCAAGAAATTTGGAAGACAGCTACTTGGCCAACCGACTGGAAGAGATCTGTATTTGTACCCATTCCAAAGAAAGATGATCCAACAGAATGTGGACATTATCAAACAACATCATTAATATCACATGCAAGTAAAATCTTGCTGAAAATAATTCAAAAACAGTTGCAGCTGTATATTGACAGGGAACTTCCAGAAATGCAAGCTAGATTCAGAAGAGGACATGAAATGACATATCACTGCTTATGTCAGATGGATCTTGGCTGAAAGCAAAGAATACCAGAAAGATGTTTACTTGTGTTTTATTGACTATGCAAAAGCATTTGACTGTGGATCATAACAAATTATGTATAACATTGAGAAGAATGGGAATTCCAGAAAGTCTCTCATAGGATATTTTAAAACGTATCAGCAGATGGATGGTGACTATAGTTTGCTGTGCATCTACTCAGTATTTACCTCATTGGTCAAAATTGTTGACTTTTTTCCCCCTCAAAAAAATCTGTTACATGAATTATGGCAGTAGCATTTTTATACTGAACAAAGACTGTAGAGAAATTCCCATTACAGTAAGTAAATGTGTGAGCTGAGGTATCTCTTTTTTGGAGAAAGAAAAGAAACTGACATTTAAAAGATAGTGCTAGGCGGTGTCCTAGGTGCTTTCATGTATATAATTTGATCTACCTACTAACACTGTAAAATAGGTGTATGGTTTCTAACAATGAAGAGACTGAGGTTAAAAGAAACTTAAGTAACTTGCCGAAGGTTACACGGTGAATCACATTTTGAACTCAGGTCTTTTTCCTGTTGAAGTCCACAACACCACTGTGCTATTCTGGAGGCAATATAGGATAGATGGTGTAAATTAGTGTTTAAGCAAGTGGATCCTAAGGGCTGATGGCCAGCGTTCTGATTCTCATCTCCACATATTACTGTAAGACCTTAGCTAACTTATCTTCTCTTTGCTTTAGTTTCCTCATGTGTAACATGGGAAGAATAATAGTACTTAGAGTGTCTATGGGGGTAAAATTAAGTAATATACTTAAAAAAAACAACAGCATGGCACACAATAAGTAGTCGATATATGTTAGTTGATGTTACAAAGGTATTTTAAGAAGTGTCTCTGGGGTGAGCTCAGTTGATTAATGAGTGTTGTGCTGGCTAACTCCGAGTGTAAATAACCTAACCCAGCCCATAGCCACAGTTTGGAGAAAACAAACAGTGTACATGTTCTACTAGCAGAACATTTAAGCATCATTTTTTGTTTGTTTGTTTAAAATATGCCAGATCTCTAGTCCGTTATTGTGAAAGTTAAGGAAAGGTTTATATATTGGAGGACATTTTCTTTGTTGGTTACCAGGGGTGGGAGGGAAGGGGAGGGAATGCTGTTAGATAGATAGAGATAAATATTGATTTGGGTGAAGAGAAGGGCGGTGTGCCAAGTGTGAGTGACCAGTGTGGCAGCATTGAGGATGAGAAAGAGAGAGTTACATGGGCAGTACAAACAACAAATATGAACCCCTTTGTAAATACACTACTGAGTTGTCAATGAAAGCAAGCATGGGTATAGGGACGGATGGATGGGTGAACAAGCTAAACAATTGTGTATGTCTAGGTGGAGAGTGTATCCAGGATCGTATACAGGGTTGGCAGACAATGGGCCTCTCGAAGAGTATGAAGGGATGGACACTGGGAGGAGGTAACTATGGGGAGGAAGTGGGAGGGGAGCTGCTGCATTGTAAATTTTGGTCAATGACATGAGACAAAGTATATGTGAACTGCTGTATGAAAAGTGAATTTACTCTGTAAATCTTCACCCAAATCCTAATAAAAAAAAAAAATTAAAGAGATCATAAGAAAATTTTGAAGTTCTAAATCATAAAGCAGAAATCCATCATTACTTAAATTGCATGAATTTTACACATATAGAAGAGTAATTTGGTTTAAGCTATAAAAAGACTTTGAGCATGTAAAATATGCCAGATCTCTTTGTGCAATGGAGCAGTGGAACCTGCTCTTTGGAACCCCATCTTGATTTTTCATGGTGGAGGTGTCAGTACAGTTTTGGCCCCTCTGGGACTTCATTGGAAGGAAATGGAAGTTAGCCATTGCACTAGGCCTACAGGGAGTATGAGGCTGAAGTGATTTAAGGATTTTTGTTTTGTCCATCAGGTTGGCCCCAGTGCTCTGAAGAAGTGGTTTACTTGCCCTCTTGGAACTCAGCCAGATGCCTGGGATCAGGCACTAGGTTAATAATAGGGGGTATTTCCATGGTGATTTATAGTTCAGAGAGCTTATCATTCACAGTATTTCCTTTTATTGGAGTAGCAGTCCACAAGCTTCTCAGTGTATAAGAATCCCATGGTGTGCTTGTTAAAACTGTAGATTTCCAGGTTCTAACTGTGTAGAGTTTGCTTCAGTAGGTCTGGTTTGGGCCTATGAATCTGCATTGTCAAAATCACTTGGGAGAACACTGTATTGCTTACATCTGGAAAAGATGAAGGGGGTGAATTAAAAGACTTAATGAATTAAAAGAGAAATAGGAATTGCATTTTTTTTTTTTTTTAACGCATTAAATTATTCTCTTTGTCTCCATGTACATTTAATGCTATTTTGATGGGGCAGGAATGTATAGGCAACAAGGGCCCAGGGAAGGGGTAGTCACGGGGGAGAGGGGAGGAGAGCTGTTCATTGTTAGGAGTATAATCTGTGCTGTGAAACCAAATATGTATGAACTGCTGAGAGTAAAATAAATCTGCTCTGTAAATTTGCACCCAAATCACAATAAAAAAAGAAAAAGAGTTGATGAGCAGAGGTGAGGTTGGTGGTGGTTGGGGAGGTGGGTATTTTTGTTAAATGTATCCAAGGTAGTATATACTTAGCAGGGCTGGTGGCCTTTAGACTGTGTCTACAAAATTTCTTGCACTCCTTTCCTCCAGCTCTCCGGTGACACTAGTTCTCTGCTTGTTTCCTGCAGTATTCATCCTTTCTTCTGTAAGCTGTCACCATGACCCTGACAAAAGGTTCCTTCACCTACTCCAGTGGGGAAGAATATCGTGGCGAATGGAAGGAGGGTGAGAAGGACCCCTGGGGGGTTATCCAGGGATGAACACGCCTTTCGGCCATACATCAGGATATATAAGTCAACTTTATGGGCCTTCATTTCCAACGCCAGATTAATTCCAACTAATGTCATTCTTTTATTCTATTTTAGGATTACATAAAAGAGTTTGAAAATTCTGTTGTTAATCCAACCTCCAGAAATGAGTTAAATCTTTCTAGTTCTAAATTTAAAGTGTCTTAATATCCTTTAATGGTGTTATTTGGCAATTATTTTTATAAATGCTGATGTACCTAGGGGAACTCTGGTGGTGTAGTTCCTAAGGCATTTGACTGCTAACCAGAAGGCTGGCTGTTCAAACCCACCAGCCACTCCTTGGAAGGAAGATTGGGCGATCTACTTCTGTAGTGATACCGCCTCAGAAACCCAAGGAGGGGTCACTATGAGTCGGATCCAACTCGGTGGCAGTGAGAATGTACCCAGCAGAGTAAAATGAATTTTTAAAAATATTTTAAGTGTCCATAAATTAGAGAGTACGGAATTCATTGAAATGACTTGGTTCCAAATGAATCTTAAGGAAGATCTGGAAATTTGGGCAGACATTCAAGAGCAAATGATGGTGTTTGAATTTCCTGTGACTTATTACATTTGAAAGTATCTGTTCCTAGGAATGGTAACAAAATTCTTTAGAGCCCAAGACTATACAAGAAGCATTTTAATGATGTTCATTTTGGCACACAATCTGGTCCTTTAAGGTCTCTTGGGCCCAGTCTTAGACTTAGACTTGACTTTCTACAGCTTTGCAGGTGAAGTGGGTCAAGCTTTTACCAGACATGCACCTCATTCCTTTCACGATAGAGTCCTGCAGCTGATGAATTCGTTAGCTTTGAGAGGAGAGATTGTGCAGCTATGATGAGACCTTGCCTCTTACTTCCCAAGGCTTTTCTCTTGCCTCCTAAATACCTGCAGTCTCATTTAGATGAGACTTCTGAGGCTCTCCTGGGCAGTCAGTCTAGCAAAAGGACTCCCTGGTACTCTGTTTTAAGTATTATTGCTCCTTCTTCATCTTGCTCTGTTTTCTGGTCAGTTCAGTGGGTGAACCCAGCCCTACTGATGAAGCAAAATTCAAACCACTGCTGCCAGCGAGGCTGTTAGGTTTGCCCAGTAGCTTCACGGTGCTAAGGGGCACTGTTGTTATTCCTCAGAGGCAATGTTGTACAGTAAACATTGAGGGCTCTAGAGGCAGGCTGCCTGTGTTTGCATTCTGGCTGTACCAGTTATGTGATCTTAAGTTATTTTAGCTTCTCCTTGCCTTGGTTTCCTCATCAATAAGATAGAAATAATAGTAGTACTATACCTGCCTCATAAGGTTGTCATAAAGATTAAATAAGGTAATAAATGCAAAGTGGTTAAAAGAATGCTTGGCTCTATAAAGGCTCTATACTGTAAAGGCTCTGTAAATGTTATTGTAATTTTTAAGTCCATGTTTATCTCTCATACATGGAAGGACCTCCTCTAAACGTGATAGTTGCGACTTAAGATGGGAAGGTCCGGGGAGCCAGGTTTTCTAGGTGCCTGGCTCAGGGTAATAGTTTTCTGCCCTCCTAATGTTGCTACTTCTGTTCTTTCCTTTGTGGTTGGGGTGTCAGAAGGTAGGGGTTGCTATATGAGTGAGAAGGTACCCTCAAGCTGCACCATTCCAACTGGACACCTGTCTTTTCTCATTGTTCAGGACGTAGACATGGTTTTGGTCAACTGATGTTTGCAGATGGTGGTACCTACTTGGGTCATTTTGAAAATGGGCTGTTTAATGGATTTGGGGTACTGACCTTCTCAGAAGGTTCAAGGTAAGTTGATTCACAGTTACCCTGGGACCCAAACATGCCCCCTTTAGTCCCTTATCCTCACACTGAATGTCTCCTCAACAGCAGATTGTGGTGGAAATCATAGCTGTGTGCCTCTGTTTAATCTCTGAATTATACTGTAGAAACAAGGTGGGTATTGGGTCATTCCTTTCTCAGCTTTAGGCTAGGAGGCTATAATGAAAAAATGGGACGTGATAAACATCTGGTTGATCCCGAGCTTATCTTAGACCCTGCAGAAAACAAGCAAGGAATAAGCAATTCTTTTATTAGTTACTTTTTAAGTAGATCTAAAATTTGAAATGGGAAGGAGGTGAGTCACCTTTCACCCCACTTCCATGAGCCTATGTTCTTTTCTTGACCTTAGGGCTTCATATCATACATACTGTCTGACCTTTCTGTGTTGGTTGGGAGTGGGTTTGCTGGGAGAGTGGAGCTCTAGGACAAGTGGAATCTACTTTGTTCTTGACATTATTTCATTGGTAGGTCCTTGACTCAGTTAACTTGCACAGGTAACTCCTTACCAACCCAAAAAGGCTAACATGCTGGTGTTGTGCAGGTATGAGGGGGAGTTTGCCCAGGGCAAGTTCAATGGCGTCGGAGTCTTCATTCGGCACGACAACATGACCTTTGAAGGGGAGTTTAAAAATGGCCGAGTAGATGGTTTTGGTAAGTTGCAGCCCAGCAGAATGGGTGACTTAGCTGATCATGATATGGGTGGAAATATACCTCTTCAGCTTTAATTCTTTGGTGGATGTCCAGCAATCCACAGTGATTGTGCCTGAATGCCTAGACATTGAACTTCCCTATAGAGTACTCCTGAGTAGAGCTGTGAGTTGTCCCTTTTCCTAGGCCTCTATGTAGTGAGCTGATCTCTTGATACGTTAATGCCGTCATCATGCCCATATTTTCTCTGTCCTCCTCAAAGGCCTGCTGACTTTCCCTGATGGCTCTCATGGGATACCCCGCAATGAAGGTCTCTTTGAGAACAATAAGCTGCTGCGGCGTGAGAAGTGTTCAGCAGTAGTTCAGCGGGCCCAGAGTGCCTCCAAGTCAGCCAGGAACCTCACCGCCTGATAGGGCGTGTGCACCAGATGGCAAGTGTTGGGTAACTCGGATGTCCATCCCAGTTATTCACTAGAGGTGGACCAATGGACTAGACCTGAGACGAGAAGGACTGTCGTACAGAAGCATTGTGGTGTGCCCCATTACCTGTTGGCCAAGAATTAGCTCACAGGAAACTTCTGAGGATTCTGGCCCATAGACCCTGCAGCAGTTGTTACCAGTGCTGTCTTTCCCTTCTTAAGTAGACCTACTGTGCTTATGTGCTAGAGGGCAGAGGAGCCTCTTTTTCCCACTAGTTGGTACTCTGTTCCTTAAACCTTGGGTCACCCAGAGCAGGCCTGCTGCTGCCCTCTACTTCATTTTCTGCCAAGTTATGCAGAATGTCTTCATCCTGCCTACATAGTCTCAAATTAGGGCCAGTGCTTTGTGCTGCCGTGAGAAATAAGGAAAGAGATAGGGGCATCTTAGTACAGTATCCTGTGGAAGTCAAGAGCTTTTCTGTATATTACCCCTTCATTTACTGCTGGTTAGAGTCATGGCTCCAGGCCTTCTCCTTTGCTGCACAGCCTGGGGTTTGTCTCTGCTTCTTCCCCTGTGAGGGATTCTGTAATTGCTATTTCCCTCTCCCTCAACTTTACAAGCTCCCTTCGTTCCCTGAGTTCCAGCAGAGAGTACCCATCTGTGCCACTCTCCTTGGGTATGGGACAGGACCCCTTCATGGGATAGTCAAGAAAGAAACTGATGTAAACAGTAGTTTCATAACTTGCATTTATTATTTCCTCCAGGGAAAGGCAGACATATCTAGGCCACTTCAGCCATACCATGGAGTAAACTGAACCTTTCTGGATAGCTCGGGCTGACAGGGTTCCTTCCCAGTGAACCAGTAGGTCGGGCTGACCTCAGCCCCTTGGGTTTAGGTCAAATTGAACCCATCCAGGACTATGATAAACTAAAAGAGCACTTGGCGCTTTGCATCTGGTTCACCTTATCTCTTCCACCCTGAGCTTGGCCATCAGGCCTGGGGGTCAGATCTCAGCTGATAGGGTCCCCATCCAGTGTATCATGGAGGCCTCTAGTTATCCTGTGAC
Source organism: Orycteropus afer afer (assembly GCF_000298275.1). Taxonomy (NCBI): domain Eukaryota; kingdom Metazoa; phylum Chordata; class Mammalia; order Tubulidentata; family Orycteropodidae; genus Orycteropus; species Orycteropus afer. Next base: position 9,800,296 of record NW_006921651.1, read on the forward strand.
CCAAATGCCCCTTTAGTCCCTTATCCTCACACTGAATGTCTCCTCAACAGCAGACTATGGTGGAAATCGTAGCCGTGTGCCTCTGTTTAACCTCTGAATTATACTGTAGGAACAAGTGTTTCTGAGGAATAAACAAATCACCAGACTGCCTACACTAAGTTTTCTTGACTTTCTTGTGCTAGGTCTTCATGAGTATGAACCCATTTCCTGTTTCTAAAAGTTAATCACAGATTGGAGCTTGGAACTGAGACTGCTTACTTATTCTTTAATATCATCTAATTCTCACAAAAACTTCAAGGTAGAAATATGAACATTAAAAAACCAGATAGGCAGACCTTGAGGAAGGTTCTTGGCATCTGGGCAGGAAACCCAGAGGGACAGACCCTCAGATCCGTACAGCAGTGGAGTGTCAATCTGTACATAGCCACACTAGTTTTACTTATTAAATTTTATTGCAGTAACAAAGTAATTATTTTTAACGATAAAAGCAGAGGATGGTCTTATCTCACGCCAAGTTCCCTTCCCTAGTGTTTCAGACCCAGGCTGGCTAGATAGAGTAGGCTTCTGACTATAACATTTATCCAGCAGGTGTCATTATTTAGCAATTTTGGCAAGCCTCTGGGCTGTCTCTGTTGTCTTGGTGTACTCCTTCCTTTTCAATGGTTAGGATCCAAGTCTAGAGACAAGGATATGAAGTGAGTGAAAATAGGGAGATTTAAGAAAGGGCAGTGGAGCTGGAATGCAGCTTGGGAGCCTTTCAAAGACCAGTAACACTTTCCTAATCAAGTTTCTTAACCAATACAGACTTCCCTGGAAGAAGTCAAAATTTAGGTTCTTAGGCACAGCCCTGGCTTCAGGCTGCACTGTGCTACTCATGTTTGTCTCGCCAAGTCTAAGGCTTCCCTTCTGAACACACACTTCCCTACAGTGTCCAACTGCTACCCTGCCCTTTTCCTCTGGCTCCTGGTCCCTGTGTCTTGGAGGATAGGAATGCATCCACAGTAGAGAGACAAATTGCTCCTTCTCTGACTGAGGGGCTCTGGAGACAATGTGTTTAGGACACAAAGATGAGAAGTCATGGGGCTGTGAGAATAGGAGATGCAAGTGGTGGTGCCTGGGCAGAGGCCACCTGGAATACTGGAGTGGGAAAGGCACTTCTAACCCCAACTCCCCTGTGCTCCCCTTCAGGTGGCAGGTGTAAGGCTAGAGGCTGAGATGGGCTCAGACCTGGCCGATTCTCACCTGGCTCTCAGAGCCAGCCGTTGTTGGTAAAATCCGCATGCAGTGCCTCCTCGTCAGTGGGGCTCAATGCCTGCAGTGGGGCACGGCAGGGGCCTCCATAGTAGCCAAACCAGTCCATGGTTTTCTTCAGCCCTGGAATCCCAAAGCGCCGGGTCACCTGAGAAGCACAACCTATTAGAAGGGACTGGGGAGTCCCCTGCGCACCTGTATCTGGGGCTCAGGCGTGTGTCTCTTAAAGAAAGTTGGGGTTTCCATGCTCCTCTCCCAGTAAAGTTACTCTACCAAATCTATGACTCCCAGATTGGGATTCAGAGTTAGGGACCAGAAAACAGGTTGTTAGAAAACAAAAGCCCCAGGTTAGCGAGGGAAGATTTAGGAGAAAAATCCAATCAGGAGAGAGAATGGTAATTCCGCTGGGTACTAAAGCATCACCCGGTTGTAAACAGGTTACAGGCAGTGGGAGCCAGGAAGCAGAAGGGTCTGTGAGAGCCTCAGGCACAACCCGGCCCTCCACTCCCCATGCCTCAGGGTTCACCCCACCCAACCATAGCTCCTCCCTGACCCCAACTCTAAAAGCTTCTCACAGGGAAAACTAAGTCATTACCCAAAGACGTTTTGTTATGTAACCTTGTGGCATTTACTTCTCTCTGAGCAAGTTCCCTAGTCCAAAAAATGAGGAGGCTCACCAAGATGATCTCTGAAGTTTTTCCACTGTAATGGCAAGACCTAGAGCTAGTGTAGGAGCTCTGGTAGCATAGTGCCTAAGGCACTTGACTGCTAACCAGAAGGCTGGAGGTTCAAACTCACCAGCCAATCCTTGGAAGGAAGATGGGGCAATCTACTTCCGTAGTGATACTGCCTCGGAAGCCCAAGGAGAGGTCGCTATAAGTTGGGTCTGACTTGATGGCACATAACAACAACAACAGAGCTAGTGTTGTCATTTAAACCATGCTTGTCATTTTACAGAATAAGTGAAGCATCAAGTTTCTTTAGTTTTGGTGTAGCAACTGGTGATTTCATGCTGACTGGAAGTGTTAGATGAATCTTTAACTGCCTAAAACCTAGGAAACCAATCATTACTTAGTAAAGTTTTATTTGGATAGTAGGAAAAACATAAGAAGTGTGGGCTTCATTAAAGGAAAAGAGGATAAGATAGGTTGTTTGGGGTAACAAGGTTGGAAACCATTGATAAATTGACTAATAACTAGTCACCACTGGAGGCCGGTAGGCTTTAACAAGCATGGATATTTTTCTTGGAATGGGTAGTAAGTCACCCTCTTCCTAGGCCTAGGCCCAGCCAGGATGTTCTCATAACCTGGCCTTTTCATCCAAAACCTGAATAGGTCCTGGACAGAGTAGGATAAAAAGGTAGAACAAAAAGTCAGATTGACAAAAAGACTAGACTTACTGGTCTGACAGAGACTGGAGGAACCTCTGAGACTATGGCCTCTAAGATACTTTTCTGACTGAGAACTGCAGGTGGTCCTAGAGACCACCTTTTAGCCAAACCATAGGCCCATATAATAAACAATAACACCTGAGAGGAATGTGTTCCTTAGAACAGTCAATTATATGAGATCAAAAGGACAACATTTGCCAAAGCAAAGCTAAGAAGGCAGGAAGTGGAGAGAAAATCCAGATGAAAGGAAATGTGGAAACCTGAGTGGAAATGCACAGTGCTGACTCATTATGGGGAATGCAACCAATGTCATGGGACACTTTATGTACAAACTGTTAGATGGGAAATGAATTTGCTCTGGAAACTTTTCACCTAAAGCACAATAAAAAATTAAAACCCAACCAACCAACCTGAGTAGCGTGGGAAAGACCTAAGGGAGAGAATGGAAAGGAGGTACCCAGAGGAAGCTTTGCTCCTGCCATGGGTTTCTGAAGATCACTGATTCGTACCCTGTTCAGACTCTGAGAAAGGGTTGAATGCTTTGGTGGTAAAGACCGTGTAAAGTCCTAAAAATAGCTGAGGCAGGAGGGTGGCTTGGTGGGAAGGTGGAGGAAGGACATTGTGTTCAACTAGGGCAGGGCAATAGGGTGACATCAAACTGCTCTTGGGGTAGCTGAGCCTACGGCCCAGGCAGCAGAAAGGTGTTCCAGGCATTCCTGAGTGTGTGCCCAGAGCTGGCACAGAAGAGGGCACAGACTGAAGGGTAAGGCAGGACAACACGCAGAGAGCTAGGATGGCAGCAAGACATTGTCTTCCCAAGGGGCAGCCCAACCTACTTCATCTGTAAGATGAAATCATAATGCCTACTCCATAAAGATGTCATAAGGGACAGATGAGAAAAATACCTCTAATATTAGGCCAGTCCTCAAAAGACCCTGAAAGCTCCTCCTCTTCCTGTTATGGTATGCAGGTTCCGGGACCTTCTCTGTCCCAGGTGGGTGGGAATGAGAGAGCAGAGGCCCCACCCTGGTGGAATGTCTAGCATGTACAGGACAGCCTGTGCCCTGGTGGGGCTAGCCAAATGGCCCTCATTTCTGGAATCCTTACATACTGTGTATAGAGTGTCCTATCCCAGAAGAACCTTCACATCCAGGGAGATTGATTCTTGCCTCCTCAGCTGTCGTTTCTCTAAACCTAAGTTAGTCTGCCCCCCTGAGTTAAGGTACAAACTATGAGGTAGCTCTACAGCACACCCACCATTTGATCCAAACAAAATACTGCTAGAGTGCCTAGCTCAGTGCTGGGATTCCAGAGGCTGATTAGGCACTTGGCATGGGATGCAAAATTTAAGGAGGTGCCAAAAACTCAGCAATCAAGATAAATCATATATTAATATTATATTTTCTTTAAAAAAAAAAGCCAAAAATTCATGATAAACAAAATATCCAAATTTTAAATGTAAATAGTGCCAGGCTGCACCATATTGGAGCCTAAGGCAAAGGAAAAGTATACAGCCCTATATACATGGTTTTATGTTTGTTTGTTTTTTGTAGAAGTAGATTTTGAAAAACCTTTATTGATGAGTTTGCTTCTATTACAGCTAGGAAAATAAAATTATAATTAATGCTATTGGTCTATATAAAATATTTAAACTTAATGCTGTGAACTTAAATATATCTACCTTTCAACTGTTTAGTATTTTTTCAACTACTTTAATGTTCTGACAAAAATATTATCACTTGAAAAAAAAATATTTAGACTTCTTGGGCACAGCCAGCTACCCAGAGGGAGCGAGTAGCTGAACCTGTGGGCTTGGACCCATAGTTGTAGGGGACATCAAACTCAATTGGCATAACACATTACACAAAACATTATTCCACCTCCTACTTTGGCAAGTAGCGACTGGGATCTTAAAAGCTTGCAAGCAGCCATCTAGATGTAACAATGGCTCTCTTTGTCCAGAGCAAAGAAGAATGAAGAAAATCAAAGATTCATGAAAACAATTAGTCCAAGCAACTGGTACCCCATGCAATCCTCAGCCTAAAAACTATGAGACCAGAACTAGATGGTGCCCAGCTACCACTGTCAACCACTTGGAGGGGGATCTGTGTAGGAGATCCTGGATAAAGTAGGAGAATAATGTGGAACAAAACTCAAAATCATTTGGAAAAAAAAGGAGGACCAGGTTTGCTGGTCTGATAGAGCCTGGTGGAACCACTGAGACTATGGCCTCTAGCTGCCCTTCAGGTCTGGAATTGAACCCACACCTGTGGCTTCCAACCAAACAAAAGACAGGCATAGGAGGTGAACATTTACACTAGGTAGATACACTCCTTGGAGAGAACAATCATGGGAGAAAGAAGGACTGTTTATGCACAGGGAGACAGCTCAGGGGGCAAGAGTACATGGAGGGAAGGGCATAAGGAAGAGGTAACTATGGGGAGGAAGTGGGAGGGGAGCTGTTGCAATGTGGTAAATTGTAGTCAGTGTCATGAGACAAAGTGTATGTGAACTGCTGTATGGAAAGTGAATTTGCTCTGTAAATTTCCACCCAAATCACAATTAAAAAACAAAACAAAAACTTAGATCTGCTTATGGGAAGATGGGAGTAGGTGTACTTTTCTCTATACCCCCCACTAAGTACAACAAAAACCCCTGGACATTGTACAAAAAACAAACATTAGACTCTAAAATGTAGAGAGAAGAAGATTGACTAGGAACCTCAGAATTCCAGGAACAACACAATGGAAAGCTCTCTGGTTTTTGCCTCATATATCTTGCTAAAAAAGCTGGCAACCCAGGAATGCCAATGGACAGAGACCCCCTCCCCCCAAAAAAAAGAGCCAAAAAATCCCCACAGAAGTTTACTCTCTAGCCAAAGGACCAGGAAAAGGGCAGCCTAGCGAGATACAAAATTTTCAAACAATAATTGCTCTACTCCAGCCAAACATTGGAGAAAAAAAAAAAAAACCTGTGGTCCCACACTCACTCAGGCCAGCAACAGATGAGAAGGAAACCTAATCATCCATCCTTACCAGGCTGTAAGGAACCATTCCATTCCCTCCACCCACCTATGTGGTGTCACGGAAGGTGAAATAGGGAGCCAGGACTCCCACCTCCTCCAAGCAATAATGCAGGTCCCCTCCTATTCAACCATGGTGTTACTTGAGATTACCTGGGGAGCTTGAGCTTTCACACCCACTAAGCAGTGGTAAGGAGCTGTAGTGGTGCAGTGGTAAAGCACTTGGCTGTTAATTGAAGAGTCAGTGGTTCAAATCCACCAGCTACTCCAGGGGAGAAAGATGTGGCATTCTGTTTCCATAAAGATTACATCCTTGGAAAAGAGACCTCAGATAAGCAAAGCACTATTGAAGAAGAAGAACAAAGTAGGAGGTTTCACACTCCCAGATCCTGCAATCTACTACACAGCCACAGTAGTCAAAACAGTCTTGTATTGGTATAACAACAGACACATAAACCAGTGAAACAAAATTGAGAACCCAGAAATAGATCCATCCACCTATGATCAGCTGATCTTTGACAAAGGGCCAAAATGCAATCAAGGGGGAAGAGATAGTCTTTTTAACAAATGGTGCTGGCAAAACTGGATATCCATTTACAGAAAAATGAAACACTATCCATACCTCACACCATACACAAAAACTAACTCCAGATGAATCAAAGACTTAAATGTGAAACCTAAAACTAGAAAGTTCATCAAAGAAAAAACAGGAGCGAACTTAGGGGCCCAAATTTATGGCACAAATAGACTATGAAGCATAATCCAAGATACACAAACAGCAGAAGATAAACTAGATGATTGGGACTTTCTAAAAATTAAATTCTTTGCACATCAAAAGATTTCTCCAAGAGTAGAAAGAGAACCTACAGATAGGGAAAAAAACAAAGATAAGCACTTTTACATATACAATACTGTGTTATCAGTGACAACAAATATTAATCTATGGGTAAATAGATGGGTAGCCAGGCAGAATGATCAGATATGTCTAAGCAAAAGGGAAGATACCCATAACCATACATAAGGTTGGCAGACGATATTTCTACATACTTATTTGTATATGCTGTAAGAATGTCCATATAATAGAATGGGGCAAAGTTATGATAACTTCTAAGGCACAGTCTACCACCCTGATGGAGTGAGTTGTTGGACCTGTGGGCTCAGGACCATGGTCACAGGGGACATCAAGCTCAATTGGCATAACATACCACACAAAAACATTATTCTATCCTACTTCACTGAGTAGTGACTGGGGTCTTAAAAGCTTACAAGCATTGTCTACATGGGTTTAATTACAGAAACTAATAAAGTAATCTCTAGCTAAAAAAAGAAAAGCTTGCAAGTGGCTATCTAGATGCAACAATTGGTCTCTTCTCATCCAGAGCAAAGAACGCAGAAAACCAAAGATGCATGGAAACAATTAGTCCAAAGGACTAGCGGGCCATGTGAACCTCAGCCTATATGGCTATGAGACCAGAAGAAGTAGATGGTGCCCGGCTACCACTGTCAACCACTTGGAAAGGGATCAGTGCAGGAGATCCTGGATAGAGTGGGAAAATAATGTGGAACAAAACTCAAAATCATAAAAAAAAAAAAGACCAGGTTTACTGCTGGTTTGATAGAGCCTGGAGAAACCCCTGAGACTATAACCCCTAGTTACCCTTCAGACTTGGAATTGAACTCACTCCCATGGTTTCCAGCCAAACACTAGACAGGCATATAGGGTGAACATTTACACCAGGTAGATAAACTCCTTAGAATAATCAATCATGGGACAACAGAAGGGCAGTATTTGCACAGGGCAATAGCTCAGGGGGCAGGAATGCATAGGAAAGAAAGACACAGGGAAGAGGTAACTACAGGGAGGAAATGGGAAGAGAACTGTTACATTGTGGGATTGTGTGAACTGTTGTATATCAAATGAATTTGTAAACTCACCCAAATCACAATAATTTTTTTTTTTTTTTTTTAAGATTACATCCTTGGAAACCTATGGGGCAGTTCTACTCTGTCCTTTAAGGTTCCTATGAGTTGGAATTGACTCACTGGCAGTGGGTTTGGTTTTTCAGGTTCAGCATTGGGTGCCTCTCCCCCACAGGGGTGGAGTCAGAAGATGGTTAGTAAAGAGTCAAGACTTTCACCCATAAGAAGGCCATCCCCTCTTACACACGTGATGTCAAGGGAGCAGTCATGAGGCACTCCTACCCCTTCCAGTTAGGGAGATATCAGTGAAGGCCTAATGGAGAACCAGAACTCCCCCCAACACCTAGCAGTAAGAAGGCACTCTCTCAACTGTCAAGGGAGGTTGAATGGGGACACTGGACTCCTACTTCCATCTGGCAGTAATGGGATGGGGCTTCCCCTTTCCCTGCTGGAAAGGTATCAGAGAAAGGCAGCTAAAACAGGTTTAAATAAGATCCAGTCTCATGACATAATATCCAAAATGTACAGGTTTCAATAGAAAAAACATTCATGGGTGGTGGTTGCACATACATGATTAATATAATTTTGATACCACGAAACTGTACACCTGGAAAATGCTGAATTGGTTAATGGGTTATCTGCATTTTCACAGCAATTTTAAAAAAGGAAAAATAATTCTCATACCAGAAACCAGGAAGATCTCAAATTGCATGAAAGAAAGGCAATAGGTACCAACAGTAAGATGTCAGAAGAGATGTTAGAATTATCTGACAGATTTTAAAGCAGCCATCATAACAATACTTCAACAAACAAACATGAACACACTCAAATGAAAAAATACAAAGTTTCAGCAAAGAAATAACAGAAGATATACAGAAGAACCAAATGGAAACTTCAGGGCTGAACAATACAGTAACTAGAATTAAAAACTCAAAGAATGGGGTCAAGGGCAGAAGGAACAAATCAGCGGGCTGGAAGACAGAACAACAGAAGTCGGAAGTCGCTCTCTCTGAAAACCAGCCAAAAAACAACAGCACCTCAGGGACCTGTGGGACTATAACAAAAGGTTTAACCTTTGTGTCTTAAGAGTCTCCAAAGGAGTGGAGAAAGAGGATGGGACTGAAAAAGTACTCAAATAATGGCTGTAAACTCCCCAAATTTGGCAAGACATAAACCTACAGATTCAAGGTGAGTGAACCCCATCAGTATAAACCCAAAGAAATCCAGGCCAAGACACATTATAGTCAAACTTCTGAAGACTGAAAACCAAAACCAAACCCACTGCCACCGAGTTGATTCCAACTCATAGTGACCCGCAATGGGTTTTCAAGGTGGTACATCTTTTATAGAAGTAGATTGCCCCAACTTCTTTCCCCGGAGCAGCTAATGGGTTTGAACCTCTTTCTGGTTAGTACTCAATTGCCTTGGGCACCATGCCACCAGAGCTCCTTTCTGAAGACTAAAGAGCGTGAAAAAAAAATCTTGAAAGCAGTGAGAGAAAGATAACACCTTACGACAGAGGAAAAACACCTAAAATGACGGCAGATCTCACAAGAAACCAGAGATGCCAGAGGGAAGCGGTGTATTTTTCAAGTGCTGAAAGAAAAAAAGAGTATCAACCTAGAATTCTATGTCTGTGAAAATATCCTTCAGGAATGAAGAAATCAAGACATTCTCATATGAAGGAAAACTAAGAGAATTTGTCGTCAGCCAACCTGTAAGAATGGCTAAAAGAAGTGCTGTAAACAAACGAAATGAGAAAAGGGGGTGTAGCTTTAAAAGGGTAACGAGGAATCCTTGTGGTGATGGAAATGTTCTGTATCTTCACTGTATCAATGTCTATATCTTGGTTGTGATATTGCACTATAGTTTGATAAAATGTAACCATTGGGGAAAACTGAATAGAAGGTACATGGGATCTCTCTGTATATTTCTTACAATTTTATGTGAACTACAATTATCTCAAAAAAAAACCCACATAAACTAGGTACATAGGGGCACATGTTTTTCTTTCTTTCTTTCTTTCTTTTTTTTTGTCTCTTGAGTCCAGTATGGTTCCATACAACTGTACCTGACACTTGGCAGGTTCTTGACGTCTTAGGTTCTTCTCCTCATTTTGTCCAACACAGAATTGGGATGCATAGTATGACCACACAACAGACTATTTAAAGACAGGATTATCCTCCAGGTTCCCAACTCCTTCCCTGCTACTTCCAACAGTCTGTTTTTCAGGATCTGGCCCTGATAAAGCTGATTGAAAGCCCCATGGTTCACTCGTTTGAGGGTGGTACATCTCTAGGGCTACCCCTTGCAGATCATTTCTGTCACAGTCACCCAGGATGCTAGTTTCAGGGGAAATTCCTGAGCTCCACTCCAGACCTAAAGAAACAGAATTTTAACTAGCTCCCCAAGTGAGTGCTAATGCACTCTTCAGTGTGAGAAGCAAAAGAGTTCACCTTTGTGTGCAGTTCCCACACTGGGAACGACATTCTGAGAAAGACTGAGTGGGATCCCTGTGCCAGCCCTGGCTCTCGCTCCAACGAAGGCAGAGTCCTCCCCCCGACCCCTGCTGCCCTGGGCTGGGAGCTCACCGCAGTGTTTGGCTCAATGAGTCGGTGCTGCAGCTTCTGGGCGTCTTCCCATTGCCCTGTGAGGCAGAGTCGCTCCAGCTGGCACACCTGGGATCCCAGGACATTGGCCAGGGCACACACTCCCCCCACAGCTCCTGCCCCAGAATAAATGAGAGGCACATCATCACCAGAGCCTCTTCTCCCAGAGAATGCAGAAGCCTGGCCCCCTGGCACCTCTATTCTGGGGAGACAAGTTGCAATTTCTGTGGCACTGGTTGACCATATCAAAGGTGAGCTTTACGAATCCACAGAGTACAGATTTCCACAGAGGAAAGCTGCCTGCATGTTCAGAGCAGAAGCCTGCATGCTGAGTGCTGCCAGTAGTGCTTTGTGAGGGGCAGGGAGCACAGCCAAAAGGCTAAGGACAGTTCTTTTCCTGCCCCCACATCCTGTCCCCCTAGTAAAGTACCACCTGCCAGTTCACACCTCCAGGTTTCCTCCAATAGCCTCTGACTCATCAGTCCAGGAAGGAGGTGAGTGGATGGATGTCTTTGCTTTTCTGAAATCTTATTCCCCCCAGTGGATCTAGCCTGGGACGCAGGTGGGGTGGGGGTGGGGTGGCTGGAAAGAACTCTGGACACAGAGTCAGGAGATCTGGCATTTCCTCCCATGGGTTGTGTGAACTCGGCCACGTCACAGATCCTCTCTGGTCCTCTTTGTTCTTTTCTGGGCAGTAGAGATGTGTTGGCTGTGATCGGAGAAGGCCCTGCCAATTCTGCTAGCCTGTGAGTGTGATTCAAGGCTAGTTAGGAGTGACCCAAGGCAGAGTGACCTCAAGGCTAGAGAGAGAAAGAGCTGGCAACGAAGAATGAGTACAAGCAGCTGCCATTTACTGAATACCTGCTACATGCCAGCCACCGTGGCACTATCCCAGGGCCTCTCTAGTCCTCCCAGCCCTTGCCTGCCTTACAGAGTAGAAACTCAGACCCAGAGAGGTTGCGTTTTGGCCAGAATTACTCAGCAAATAAATGACAAGGCTGAGATTCCAGCTCAGATCTGCTGGTCTGGCAGAGCCAGTGCTCTTTCCACCCACCCCATTCTCAGGAATGGGGCAGAAATGGTCCTCCCTTCTTCCCCTCCAAGTCAGAGACCATGGCATCGCAGAGGGAGATGTGCAAGGATCTAGACAACAAACCAAAGTCGGCAGAGACCAGAGAGGAACCAGCACAGTCCTCAGCAGCTCTGGGGAGCTTGCTAAAATCTGTACTTTGTGGGGAGTGGAGGAGGGGCGACTGCAGCAGATGGGAGCAGATGCTCCCTGCCCCTCCTCTCCAGGGCTCAAATCCAAGCGGGAACCCAAGCCGCTGCCCCAAACCAGACAAAAGCAATTGTTCTAATGGGGACTTTCCTGGGAACCTGGCCAGGAACAGAATCTGATCAGGCAGCTGAGATGCCTGGCCTAACCCCACAGGTTCATTCTGACAGTTTGTTCTGTTCTGGGGTCGGGGGAGAGGGACGTGACTCCTACACTAAAGGAAGGGGCCCAAGGCCACCACCATCAGAGAATGACCATCAGAGAATGATGTACAAGATGAGATTATTGTGTTGTGTGCCATCGAGTCAATTTTGACTCATGGTGACCCTATAGGATAGAGCAGAACTGACCCAGAGGGTTTCGTTAAGCTGTCATCTTTATGGGAGATGAATGCCAGGTCTTTCCTCCCGCAGAGCTGCTGGGTGGGTTTGAGCCACTAATCTTTCAGTGCCTAACCATTGTGCTTCCAGGGCTCCTAACTAGATGAGATTGAAACGCACTGCTGTGGAGTTGGTTCCAACTCATAGTGAGTACAACAAAGCACAACACCGCCCGGTCCTGCACTGTCCTCATAATCATTGCTGTGTTTGAACCCAGTGTTGCAGCCACTGTGTCAATCCATCTTGTTGAGGGTCTTCCTCTTTTTCACCAAGCATGACCTCCTTCTCCAGGGACTGGTCCCTCCTGATACTATATCCAAAATACATAAGACAAAGCATCGCCATCCTTGGTTCTAAGGTGTATTCTTCCAAATTAGAGGAGCTAAATTTGCCACCTAGGAAGGCAGCTTGGGATTCAGAACAAACTATAGGCATCCCTACAGGCATTGTGCAGGCCAGACATTGTACACTGCCACCCTCCACCCCATGCCCACCGAGGTCACTCACAGCATCCAGTATGCGGAAAGGCAAGCAGAGTGGCCAGATTCCTGAGGTTTCAGGGCAGGTGCCTGGCAAATGCCTTCTGCAGCCCAAGCCCCAGCCCTCAGGACGTGTCTCTGAGGTCAGACCTCAGCTGACCTGTTTTATCTTGGGCATCCATCACACTTAGAGAGCAGGGGGCAGCTTACCCAAGGCATAGCTGGCCAGCAGGAAGCCAGCAGACCCAGCCAACACCTGGAAATCCTGCCTCTGGGTCTTGTGAACAATCAGTCCAATCCTGGTCACCTGCAAGAGTAAACCTGGCGTGAGTGCTGGGCTCGGAGCCCTGGCCCTCAAGCTGGAGCAAAGGCTGGGGAAGTGTTGTCGTAGGAGAGCCCCATTCCCAGACAGATACCCCGAAGTTCAGACAAATCGCTGAAGTGCCCAAGCACAGACAGAGAACCCAAACAGGTGCCCAGGAGGAAGTGGGTTCTAGAGCTGCTCTGACTTTGGTAGCAAAAGTGCTAGGGCCCAGAGAGGGTGAGGCGTGCCCTGGCCAGGGAGCAGCCTGCCACTCACATCACCACCGCTGTCCTTGATGCCCACAATATTCGGGTGCTGGGACAGTGTGACCACTGCATCCATAGGCAGGTCCAGCCCCGTGTTGGCTGGGACACTGTACAACACCACAGGGATTGGGGAGAGGTCAGCAACCTAAAGGGGGCAGAGAAAAGGGAGAAATGGGAACTGTCTAGGCCTTGAGAGCCTGAGCACTTGCCCACTACAAACAAAGATCCAGCCCGGGCCGCTACAAGGCAAATGGACAGATCATCGCATTAACTATAACCTACAAGTGCTGTGGACCCCAATTGTAAACAATAATAAGAGATAATAGTTTCCTATGTGCCATTCTAAGCCCTTTATGTTTGTGATCTCATTTAATCCTTACAATAAACATACGATGAAACTCAAAATACCAAACTGACTGCCATTGAGTAGATTCTGACTCATAACAATCTCCACTGGGTTTCCAAGGCTGTAAATCTTTATGGAAACAGACAGCCTCATTGTTCTTTTGTGGAGCAGCTGGTGGGTTCGAACCAACAACCTCTTTGTTAGCAGCAAAATGCTTTAATCACTACAACCACCAGAGCTTGAATGAGGAAGAGACCATTATTCTTCCCATTTTATTGGGGGAGGAGACAACAATACAGAGTGGTTAGGATAACTGACCAATGTCACACAGCTGGTACATGGTGTCATTCCACACTCATCTTACAGCTGCTATTCATATGAAGTATGCTCATCACCAAAGAACCTTGGTGGCACAGTGGTTAAGCACTTGGCTGCTAACTGAAAGGTTGGTATTTCAAACCCACCAGTGGCTCTGCAGGAGAAAAGACCTAGTGATTTCTTCCCTTAAAGATTACAGCCAAGAAAACCCTATGGGGCAGTTCTACTGTCACATCACTATGAGTCAGAATCAACTCAATGGACACATCAACAAGGCTCATTACCAACCCTTGCTCCTTTTCTATCTCCCAGCATTGTCTCTACCTCATCCAGCCTCCTCTCACTGTCTGCCTCAAATCCATCCCATACATCATACTCACCTTGGTGTAGTGGTGAATGAGGGCAGCACTGCTCATTCGGCCACGATAGTAGCAAGGGGTCACCACCATGGCCACATCAGCCCCAACCTGGGCCATGCTCACGGTCATCTCCACTGTGGCTTGAGTGGCTGCAGGAGGAGAGAGGGAGTTTTCCCTATGGGTCATGGAGGGCAAAAGCAGGAGACAAAAGGCGTGGGCTAAGACCCCGGGACAGATAAGGGATGCCTTAGCGTGTCTCAGAAGAGGCAAAACAAGCAGACTGAACCCAACTCCCAGAGCCAAGGGGCCTGATCCCCAACACTCAGCCACCCCCAGGGCCCTGGGCATTATGGCCTTACACTCGCAGCCAGAGCCAGCAAGCAGGAGCTTGTCCTTGGGCGTGGCTTGGCGTACGCGGCTCACCACCTCCAGGCGCTCACTGCTGGTCAGGAAGGGGAACTCGCCATTGGAGCCCTGGACCACGAAGCCTGCAACACAGGTCCCATCACAGCCAGCCGACGCCTGCCCATCCACTTGTGAACAGCCAGGGCACTGGTATTACACTCGCCCAGATTCCCACCTCCCTAATGCCAGAGCTTTCTCCTTTCTCATGCAGCCAGAAAGTGTTCTCATCCAACTGCAGCCAACGTTTTCAAATAATTTTTCTTTATTTTAATGAAATGTTTAAACACACCAAAAGATAATATAATCCACATCGGTGAACCCAGCACCCAAGACAACCCTCCCCTGATCACCCTCCTTTTCCTCTTCTTTCTCGACATGGGTGTACATTATTGCCATTCATGTCTTTATACAGTGAACACATACATATGAACCCATGAGCAAGATATACTTTAGTTATGGGAATTTTAAACTTCTTGCAAATGGGATCAAACTTATATAAACCAGTTACCACTGAGTCGACTCTGACTCACGGAGAGCTCCTGTGTTGGAGCAGAGCTGTGCTCCGTATGGTTTTTGATGCCGATTTTTCAAAAGTAGATCATCAAGCCTTTTTTTCCAAGGTGCATCTGGGTGAACTCGAACCTCTAAATTTTTTTTTTTTTTAATTTTCATTGTGATTTGGGTGAAAGTTTACAGAGCAAATTCACTTTCCATACAGCAGTTCACACACACGTTGTCTCATAACACTGACCACAATTCACCACAATGCAGCAGCTCCCCTCCCACTTCCTCCCCATGTTACCTCTTCCCTGTGTCCATCCCTCCACGCACCCCTGCCCTGAGCTGTCTCCCGGTGCATAAGCAGCCCTTCTCTCTCCCATGATTCTTCCCTCCACGGAGTGTGTCTACCTCAGGTAAATACTGTATAGTATTCCATTATGTGGGAGCTCTGGTAGCATAGTGGCTAAGACACTTGCCTACTAACCAGATGGCTGGCAGTTCAAACCCACCAGCCACTCCTCGGAAGGAAGGTTGGGCA
>NW_006921651.1:9815759-9821191 GCF_000298275.1 Orycteropus afer afer
TCAAACCCACCAGCCACTCCTCGGAAGGAAGGTTGGGCAATCCTACTTCTGTAGTGATACTGCCTCGGAAACCCAAGGAGGGGTCACTATGAGTCAGATTTGACTCGATGGCACATAACAACAACATTCCATTATGTGGTTAGACCACAATTTATTTTTCATATTTTCTATATGTCTTGTTGAGGACATTTTGAATATTTCTGTGGTAGTTCAGTTTGTGTGTCAACTTGGTTGGGTCTCGTTGAATGTCTGGGCAGCTGGATGTAGTATTCCCCATGATGAGACTGGTAATCAACTCCATGGTAGAATCTACTGTTAACAGCTGAGTAGCTGCTTTAGGGAATGTGGTCTGCTTCCTGTATATAAGCAGAAGCTTTTGGGAATGGTCTCTAGCTTATGGCACGCTTGGAACCTGCATATAGCCATGTCATTGTTCAGAAGTCTGCTGTGCTCTGCTGAAACTGCGGACTTACAATGGACTTGAATTAATGGCTTGCCGTGTGGTTTGGTAACATTGGGACTATGCCATTTTACTTGTCAACCTTGGCCTTTTAGCCCCAGAAGCCAGCAGCTGTTTGAGTGAAGAAACGTCTCCAGCTCCTGTGGGTCAGGAGCAGGAGGCAGAGCTGCACCCCAAGGTTGAGGGGCTATCACCCAGCCCCTATATTCTGGTACTTTGAACTTGGATTTAAAGCCTCCAAATTGTAAGAATAAACTATTTGTTAAGGCCATCTCATTTGTGGGATATTCTTGTCAGAGCAGCACTAGGTAACCAGAAGAATTTCCTTCATTTTCTTATTACTAGCAAGTTGAAACAAACATTTTCCGTAATATCTCTTATGAACACGTGCAAGAGTTTCTCTATAGTCAAGATACTTGGGAATGTAATTGCTGGGTCATATGTGCATATACTTCATGTGTGCCAAACTTCTCTTTAACTAACCAGTATATAACCCATCAGCAGCATAGAGGAGCCTGTTAGTGTTCCTCCATGCCAACACTTAGAATCGTCAGAACTTATTTTTGCCAATTTGCGGGGTGAAAAGTGATATCTCATTGTTTTATTTTGCATTTTCCTGTTTTAACAGTCATTTGAGAGGTTTCTAATATGTACCAGCTACAGATGTCAACCCTTTTATATCCAGACAAGGCCAGAAGAATTGATGGTCTTCAGCTGGATAAGGGTATGTGAATAAAATCACTTTTCTCTCAACTTTTTTTTTTTTAATTGTGATTTGGGTTAAAGTTTACAGAGCACATTCACTTTGTCTCATGGCATTGACCACAATTTCCCTCAACGCAACAGCTCCCCTCTCACTTCCTCCCCATAGTTACCTCTTCCCTGTGTCCTTCCCTCCATGCACTCCTGCTCCCTGAGCTATGTCCCTGTGCCTTCTATTCTCCCATGATTGTTCTCTTCAAGGACTGTATCTACCTAGTTAAATGTTCACCTCATATGCCTGTCTGTTGTTTGGCTGGAAGCCACAGGTATGGGTTCATTTCCAGACCTGAAAGGCAGCCAGGGGCCATAGTCTCAGTGGTTCTACCAGGCTCTATCAGAACAGCAAACCTGGTCCCTTTTTTTTTTCCCAAATGATTTTGAGTTTTGTTCCACATTGTTCTCCTACTCTATCCAGGATCTCCCACATATATCCCCCTCCAAATGGTTGACAGTGGTAGCTGGGCACCATCTAGTTCTTCTGGTCTCATAGTTGTATAGGCTGTGGATCGCATAGTATACCAGTCGCTTGGACTAATTGTTTCCATGAAGCTTTGGTTTTCTTCATTCTTCTTTGCTCTGGTCTTTCAACTTTTTTAGACTTAAACTTTCTCCTTCTTCTTCACTTTCTCTTTCCCTCTCCATCTCATTAAAAAAAAAAAAAAAAAATAAGTAAAGTAGTTTACAAATGCAGCATACAATGTTGTTGCTAGCTGCCATCAAGCTGGCCCCTGACTCGTGGCATTCCCATGTACGACCGAATGAAGTGCTGCCAGGTCCTGTGTCAACCCCATGGCTGCAGACTGGACTGTTTTGATCCACAGAACAGGATACGACACCACAGAATTATCAATAAATAGGAAGACATCTGGGAGAAGGGAACAAAAAACCAATAAAGCCAAAAGCAATGTTGGTATACAAAATCCCTGCCATAAGGCTGTGAGAGTGGGCCATGAATTTGATGTGGAGCTTCCCAACAATCAAAACTAAAAAGGAAATGTGGTCAGTTAATTGGTATGTAGAATCCAAAAGACAAAAGCAAAGCAGCTGCCCTGGAGAAGCACAGTTTCCTGGCATGGGGACCAAGAGAAACTGTTCCCGTGAGTCATCCTTAAGGGGACACAGTGTGATGGCGAACTCGACTTTACACCACATACCCTCTTCCATGCTGTTAACTACACCATTAGATTCCACTGAGTGGGTTGCCAGAATCTTTCTCACTGAACATTTAGCAATTTCTCTCCAGTTTTCACTCTGGTACCATTGCAGGGAACATCTGGAGGCAAACACCTCTTGGCCTCTGTCGGACGGCCTCCAGGGGATGTGTTTCTCGGTGTCAGGTGAGGAGCCTCCCTACGTCCTTCCACATGAGGCCTCGGTATTTTCCCAGTTGTTCATTCCCATTGGTAGAGCCACCTACCCTGGGAAGGCCAAGTCCATCCACAATCAGACCAGCACCCTGACTAAGTATTTAGGGATCAAGTTCTTGGCACTTCTGTTCAAATGCAAAAGACGTCTTCCTCCCCAGTCCTGCTGCCCACCCCTTTATTTTATATTTTCCTGTCTTATGAATCCTTTTAAAGTATTTCTAGTATGTAACAGCTATAGATGTCAACTGGACTGGGGCTGGTTCCTGCTATAGTCCTTTATTCAGCCCCAGTCACACCCAAGATAGTCCTCATCCAGGCCATCAGCTCCCCAGAGTGGACAGGTTCTGCAGTGCCTGCCCTGAACAGCAGTATTTCTGGGCCTTGCACTCTGGGAGGCTGAAGCAGGCCCCTATGCTTGAGGTTCTGTGGCACAGCCCTCTCTCTCATCTCATTGAAGGGAGTGTCTGACCCAGGCCCGACCCTCAGGGGGAAGAAATGGCAGGCTGGGGAAGAGGAAAGTGTGATGTAGTCGGAGGAGCACTGGCTCAAGTGTCTCCTCTGGCTGTTGACCACATCACAGCACGTCTCTGACTCTCTGTTTTCTCCTCTGTAGAATGGCAGTGAAATTGTATCCAAGCCTATTTCACAGGACGACTTAAAATAAGAAAGTGTGTAAGAAAGAACTTTGGATCTGAATATGGAGAGATTGTTGGTAAGATCACTTTCAACTTTTCTAACTATCTCTTAGTTTTTCTTTCTCCCTCCCATTTCGTTCCATTCCAAAACTATTTTCAAATGGTTTTTCCAAGCCTATTTCACAGGATGATTTAAAATAAGAAAGTGGTATAAGAAAGAATTTTGGATCTGAATATTGAGAGATTGTTGGTAAGATCACTTTCAACTTTTCTAACTATCTCTTAGTTTTTCTTTCTCCTTCCCATTTCATTCCATTCCAAAACTATTTTCAAATAGTTTAGAGCATACAATGCAATGTTGTTGTTGTTATGTGCCATCAAGTCGGACCCAACTCATAGTGACCTCTCCTTGGGTTGCCGAGGCAGTATCACTACGGAAGTAGATTGCCTCATCTTCCTTCTGAGGAGTGGCTGGTGGGTTTGAACCGCCAGCCTTCTAGTTAGCAGTCAAGTGCTTTAGGCACTACGCTACCAGAGCTCTTATACAATGCAATAAGATTGTCTTAAATAAGTATTTGGGAGAAAGGAAAGAAAACAAAGCCAAGAGCCAAGTTGATGCATAAAACCAGCTGCTGCAAAGAGCTTCTTCCTCCTCCCTGCCGAGATGGCCACTGCTAGGCCTGAGGTGCCTCCCCTTATGTAGCAAGGGGGTTAGAGGAGAGGAAAAGGCCAGGGTCCCACATGGGCAGGGAACCAAGACAAGTGAGTGGCAGAGAAGCAGGGAAGCCATGGAACAGAATGTTCAATGCATAGGCTCTGAAGTCAGAGGCCAGGATTGAAGTCTTGGTTTGGTCCCTCACCAGCTATGAGATCTTGAGCAAATGGCTTAACCAAACATCAGTTTTCTCAAGTGAAAAATAGGGGTAATATTAGTATCTTCTTCCCAGAGTTGTCACAAGGTTTCAATGAGATGCTATTTGTGAAGTGCTTAGAGTAGAACCTGGCACTCGGTTAAGTATGAGCTGTAACTATTATGGTCCCAGGAGAAAAGTGCTCAAGGCTTAAATCAGGAAGGTGGCATCCTGCTTTTAAGGAGGAGGAGGATGGCTGGTGCTTGGAATGGGGACAGCGCTCAAGGATCTCTCAGGCCTTCCAGCTGTAAGACCAAAGAGGCTTCTCATTTCAGAAGTTACTCTCCCCTGCCCCCATGGTCCTGCTGGCTGCTTAGGGAAGCCGGAGTGGCCTGGGAAAGGGAGTGAGTGTTTGGAGCTGAGGACACACAAGAAACACAGTGACCTGCAGCGCCCAAGAGGAACCACAGACTCTCTTATATAATAAGTATCCCAGGTCACGGTTATGCCCTGATAGTCCATCATCATTGCCACTGACTCAGAGAAATCTTTCTGGAATCCCTGCCCTGGACAGCTCTCCCCTGCACGCCCATTACTGGTTATCTGTTGTCTACTCATATACACAGGAGGCCTTGGAACCTTTCAGTCTCTCCTCCTGCACTAGGATTAGGCAAAATTTCTGGGCCTAGCTTCTGCTTTAGAAGCTCTGGTGGTGTAGTGCCTGAGGCATCTGACAGCTAACTAGAAGGCTGGTGGTTGAAACCCACCAGCCACTCCTTGGAAGGAAGACTGGCCAATCTACTTCCATAAAGATTTACCACCTCAGAAACCCAAAGGGGATCACTATGAGTTGGAATCGACTCAATGGCAGTGAATTTGGTTTTTTGGTTTTGATTTTCTTCACTCTTCTTTGCTCTGGATGAGAAGAGACCAATTGTTGCATCTTAGATGGCTGCTAGCAAGATTTTAAGCCCTCAGTTGCTACTCACCATGTACAATGTGTTATTGTTGTTAGGTGCCATCAAGTAGGCTCTGATTCATAGTGACCCTGTGTACAACAGAATGAAACACTGCCTGGTCCTGCACCATCCTCACAATATCTGCCATGCGTGAACCCAACATGGCGGCCACTGTGTCAATCCATCTCACTGAGGGTCTTTCCCTTTTTTTTGCTGACCCTCTGCCAAGCATGGTCCCTTCTCCAGGGACCAGTACCTTCTGACAACATGACCAAAGCACATGAGACGAAGTCTGGCCACTCTTGCTTCTGAGGAGCATTCCAGCTGTACTTCTTTCAAGACAGGTTTGTTCATTCTTCTGTCAGTCTATTATATTTTCAATATTCCTTGCCAACACC
>NW_006921651.1:9826161-9964445 GCF_000298275.1 Orycteropus afer afer
CGTAAGTGCTTCAAGTCTTTCTCACTTTCAGCAAGAAAGGTGTGCCATCTGCATATCATGGGTTGTTAATAAGTCTTCCTCCAATCCTGATGCTGCATTCTTCTTCATACAGTTCAGCTTCTTCGATTATTTGCTCAGCATACAGATTGAATAAGTATGGTGAAAGGATATAACCCTGACACAAACCTTTCCTTTAAACCATTCAGTATCCCCATGTTCTGTTCAAATAACTGCCTCTTGGTCTATATACAGATTCCTCATAAGCACAATTAAGTGTTCTGGAATTCCCATTATTCTCAATGTTATCCATAATTTGTTATGATCCACACAGTCAGATGCCTTTACATATTAATAAAACAACAGGTAGGATGTAGAACTAATTTTTTATGTAGTTGTTGTTAGGTGCTGTTGAGTTGGCTCTGACTCATAGCAACCCTATGGACAACAAAACGAAACACTGCCTGGTACTCAGGGCTATTCATAAAGTTTTCCAGGAATATATCAGACAGTGTTTCACTGCTATTCATAAGGTTTTCACTGGCCAATTATTTGAGAAGCGGATGGCCCCTTCTTTCTTCCAAGACTGTCTTAGTTTATTTAGAAGATCCACTGAAACCTGTCCACCATGGGTGACCCTACTGGTATTTGAAACACCGGTGGCATAGCCTCCAGCCTCACAGCAACATGCAAGCCACCAGAGTATGACAAACTGATGGATGAGTGGTGGTTTATGTAGTATGATATGCCAGTTGAGCTTGATGTCCCCTGTGACCATGGTCCCAAGCTCATGGGCTTAGCGATTCACCGCCTCAAGGTGTTTGCTTATGGCTAAGAAGTTACCATAACTTTACTCTGTTAGCTGTATTATATATATGGACTTTTTTTTCCATGTACATTCTTATAGCACATACAAGTACATATGTAGAAATATCGTCTACCAAACTTATATATGGTCATGAGTATATTCCCTTTTGTCTACCCATATCTGATCATTTAGCTTGTCTACGTGTGTGTCCACCCATAGGTTAATGTTTGTTGTTACTGATAATGCAGTATTGTGTATGTGAAAGTGTTTGTCTTTGTTGTCTGTACCTCTTGTGCACCTCTGTCCGTCTTCCTTTTCCTTAGCATTATTGTGGTAGTCGCTTGTTTTAGGTATACTGTCTTTCCCTTCACCCAAATCAATACTTGTCTCTTACCTATGTAGCAATTTTTCATCCCCTTCTTTCCCGTCCCTGGTCATCAATAAAGAAAGTTTCCTTCCATGTGTAAACCTTTCCCTGACTTTTTATAATAGTGGATTTACACAATATTTGTCTAGCCATTTTCTTTACTTATAAAAATGCCCTTATCAAGAGTATATCCTTGAGTTGGCTGCCTAGAAAATATTTTGTCAGTGTAATAGAGCTTCAATTCTAAAGCACTTTGTTTGTGGAAGGCTGTGGTCTACAGTGGGAGCTCTATTTTGAGTCTTGACACAAATTCAGATGCTGTTTGAATTCTTTCTGACCATTGAACCAGCAATGTGGCTATGTATAAAGAAGTCCAGGACAAACGTAGGGAGGGGCAATTTGCCCTCAGGAAGAGTGTAGTTGAAAGAAGATTGTACTCACACAAAAACTAGGGAACTTGCCTAGGTGTGTCCTCACCTAATTTTAATGAAAAGTTGGGGTCCTGGTATTCTCTTGTAGCCACCTTGTGGCTATGACTGAGGCTGCATGGTCATTTTTCATACCCTGCCCACCACACAGCCAAGTGGTAAAGCCCCAAAACCAATACTGTAACCCCTTTTAACCTTTTATACATACATACACAATCATGGTCCTTTCCCTACTTCTATAGTCCCATCTGTGACAGTGATGACTTGACTTACCACCAATCATGATTTTGTGATGACTTTTTGTATTCCATAAAATATAATGAACTCCATGACTGTGACTCAGTGGAGTCACACTCAGTAGCTTTCTGTCCCGTGTACATGCTGGTAGTTTTCCTCATCCTGGATGATTGTCCTTATTTTGTCTTTGTCATGTCTAAGGCTGAATAAAGGAGCTCTGGTAGCGTAGTGCCTAAGGCATTTGACTGCTAACCAGAAGGCTGGTGGTTCAAACCCACCAGCCAGTCCTGGGAAGGAAGGTTGGGCAATCTATTTCCATAGTGATACTGCCTTGGAAACCTAAGGAGGAGTTGTTATGATTCGGGTCCGACTCGACGGCACATAACAACAACAACAAGGCTTAATAAAAGGAGCTCTGGCTGCTAACCAGAAGGTCAGTGGTTCAAATCCACTAGCTGGTCCACTGGAGGAAGATGAAGCAGTCTATTTCTATAAAGATGTACAGTCTTGGAAACCCAGTGGGGGTCGCTATGAGGAGGACTCTACTCGATGGCAGTGGGTTTGGTTTTTTCAGAAGCCCAATCTCACCCCTCTTGTGCGTTTTGTCTAATTTAGCAGTCTCCAAATTTTTCCAGTGTGATTGACCTCACTTGTTTCCCAATTAAATTTTTATTATTAAAAATTTCAGATATATAAAACTGAAAGTATATAGCTTTGCACATCTAAAATTGTGGAGTCAATTCTGACTCATAGGTACCCTGTGAAAGAGAGCAGAACTGCTCTGTAAGACTTTCTTGGCTGTAATCTTTATGGGAGCAGATCATCAGGAATTTTTCCCACAGAGTTGCCAGGTGGTTTGAACTGCCAACCTTTCAGTTAATAGCCAAGCGCTTAACCGTTTATGTCACCAGGGCCCTCTCATTCATGTTCTCTCTCTCTCTCTTTATAAGTGTATATATATGTCATGCATTAGTAATGCCAAAAAATTAAAATACTTCTCCCAACTGTACTCCATAAAATCAAATGACATTAAGGCATATATGGATCTATCCATCCTTTGCAGTGGCTCTGTGCACTTCCGCCCCCTTGTACCCTTCTTGCTGGAGTTTAAGCCCCATGGGCTGGGAACAACTGGTAAATCCGTAATAGATCCAAATGCGGATTAATTTCTATGTAAAGGAGTCACTTGGGATTAGATATGCCTTGTAGTTTGAGTTCCAGGCTTGCAAGAGGGCATAGAAAGTGTCAGAATATCTGCGAAGAGGTGAGGAATAAAGATGAGAGAGATAGATCCTCCCTCTCTCACCCAGGGACGGTGGGAAGAAGCCTGACAAGCAGTACGGGGCAGAGATTAGCGGTTCAGGTTTGGAATCAGGCAAAATCGGGATCTAATCCTAACAACATCACTTACAATCTATGTCATCTGAGCATAATTTTTCTGAAACTCAGACTCTTCATTTGCAAAATACATAACATAATAGCTTTCCCATTTGGCTATAGCTTAAGTTTTAACACTTAACACAAAGCATGGAGTATAATAAAAACTTAAAAAGGGGAAGCTAGTAGTATGGGAGCTCTGGTAGCATAGTGGCTAAGACACTTGCCTGCTAACCAGACGGCTGGTGGTTCAAACCCACCAGCCACTTCTCGGAAGGAAGATTGGGCAATCCTACTTCCGTAGTGATAACTGCCTCGGAAACCCAAGGAGGGGTCGCTATGAGTCGGAGCCAACTCGATTCCACATAACAACAACAACAACAGTAGTAGTATTGGAGCTGCGGTGGCGTAGTGCCTAAGGCATCATCTGACTGCTAACCAGAAGGTTGGCGGTTCAAACCTACCAGCCACTCTGCGGAAGGAAGATGGAGCAATCTCCTTCCATAAAGATTTACTGCCTCAGAAACCCAATGTGGGGAGTCAGAATTGACTCGATGGCAGTAGGTTTGAGTAGTAGTATTGGTAATACTAGTAGTAGCGGGCAGCGGCTTCAGGCACAGCAATAGTAACAGGAACAAGCACAGAGACTCTACAACAGCTCCGAAGGTAGGTGGTGAGGAGGCACCAATATGGAAATGTGGATCCTGATAGGCCCAGGGAAGCAGGTGGGGCAGCGAGAGAGAGCTGCAATGTGGGATGCCATATAGCTTGAGAAGAAGTAGGCAGAGTCAGGACCAAGAGAACAGGGGGCCTACATCCCACTCCACTTGCTTACTCTCTCTGAAAACCCGTTTCTTCCCCCATCCCCAACATATGGCTGCTTTCCCCTTCCCTACCATGGCAGGCTGGTGAGTGTTGGACCCTCTAGAGATATCCCATCTCTGAAACCTGAGACCCAGGGAGCCAGTTTAAGGGGTCTCAAAAGAGCCCAGTGAAAATACTCCAGGCCACGGCACCCACACCAAGTACTGCTGGAGAGGAAGCTCTTTCCTCCTTCCTTGCCCAGACCTTAGGTTGGCCACAGAGCCCCCAGACTCAGAGTGAGGGTATGCAAGGTTTTATTGGCTCAGTTCCAGGCATTTGGCATCAGTGTAAGGCTCCCAGCTGCTGCTGGGCTGTGCCTTGTCTGTTCCTTCTCTCGGTGGGTCTTCAGGAGCCTCTGAGTGTCTCAGCTGCTTCACTTCTTCTCAGTTCTCCCAACATCAGAGGCTGTCCTCTGTGGCAGACCCCACACATGGAGTCACTGGAACCTGTGACCCCCGTGGGGCTGGAGAAGAGAAGATTTGGGCAGCAGCATCTCACCCTGGGCCTGATGGGTTGCCACAAAGGAGAGAAAACAGGCCTGAGTTTGTGTGCCAGCCCTGCTGGGGGGGAGGGGTATCTCCATACATGGTTAGGTGGCTTCAAAGGGGTCATAGATCTTGGTGGCTGCGGTTGGGCATGCTGTGGCTCTGGTGGTTCTGATGACCTGGATGACCCTGATGGTTCTGGTGACCTGGATGAGCCTGGTGACTCTGGTGGCCAAAGTGACTGTAGCCCTGGAAGGTATGAGTGTGGTTCATGCCGGCTATGGTGTTCTCCCGCTGAGTAAGGAAACTCCCTTTCAACTTCATTTCCACCTCCTCGAGGGCCTTCAGCTCCTCTTGGTTGATGTCTTTGGTCTCGAGGTGGCCTGAGTGCTGGCAGGCTATGGCTCGCTGTAGCATGGAATTGGCCAGGTGCTGACCTTTGCAGTCAATTTCCTTGGTGCAGGCAGCCACCTCAGCCCAGATGGCCTCTTCCGTGGATGAGGATTTCCCAGACTCCTTGTGGGTCTCTTTGATCACTGAGGACCCAGATGTATGCTGTCTGCTGGTGAAGGATTCCCGGTGGAGAGTGGTACCTCCCTCTCCGTGCCTCGTGGTGAAGGTCTCAACGCGGATCCTGGTGCTTGCCTCCCCACTCCCACCCTCCAGCTGGGGGGCGGTGGTGGCAGCATTGCTGCTGGCCTCCAGCTTCTCATCAGAAAGGCGGCTAAAGTGAGATTTGATCCAGTGCTCGCTCTTTGCTTTGTGGGATTCTGGTGACTTGAAGTGATTTTCTTCAGTCTCACCAGTGGTCTTCCTTCTCTTCTTCCTCTGAATCCACAGCATGAGGCTTCCACCTCCTAGCAAGAGGGCAGCCACCAGCACCACCTTGCATGATGGCTGCTGGACAAGCTCCAAGAAGGTCTCCAGGACCTCACGCCAGGCAGGCAGAGCTAAGAGCACGCTGGGAGTCAGGGAGCCCTGGTGGTCTGGCTCATGCTTGAAAGGCAGGCTCCCTGGGCTGTCTGGCAGGCAGAGCCTCTGCTACACCTTCCCTAGGGGGCCCCTCCCACCTCAGCAATGAACCCCATTGTGAGGAAGGCAGTTAGGGGGGTGAGGTGATGAGGAGAGGCCACAGCATCCCTCACTTCCTGTCTGGTAGGTACTACCTGAGGCCTAGGTCTTTGTCTCTCACCCTGACAGCTTCCCCAAATCGGAGTCCCTTCTGCCTTCTGCTTTGTAACCCATTTTGCAATTCAGTCCTTCTTACCTTCTAGTCTTTGGTTTCTACACCATCCCCACCTGGTGGCCCCTAGGGTCAGGCTAGCCATGGCACAAGGACCTCCTTGGCTGGGCTGGCATCCATTCCTGGCCACCTGAGCAGGTGTCTGTCTCCAACCCAGACTTTCCCCTGCTGCCAGCTCAGTGCATTCCACTCCCATCCACAGCCCCCTGCCACAATCCAGGGCAGGGTCCTGAAGAAAAAGGGCCCTGGGAAGTTCACTCTGGAATAACATGAGGTCACAATCGAGCAGGGAACAGCAGTGGGCTGGGAAGGCAAAGTAGGCAGGACAGGACTTCACTGGGTCTCAGATCCCCGGAGCCATTCCAGGGTGGTGCTGCTACCTCATGCCTGAGGCATGCAAACCCAGAATTGAGCCCAGGTAAACGGGCAGGGGTCAGGTTGTGAGTGTGTGTGTGGGGGAACCAGACGGCTTCCCAAAGGTGCAGAAAAGTGAGAGATTGGCTCATAATCCTGACTTATACTCAGGGCCTCGCTGAGAAGAGACAGACCTTGTCCACTATTTTTTGCCCCCAGAAACATCTAATATATTTTAAACAAAGAGGAAGAAGAAATGTCAAAATAAGGTTGTAAGAATTGTCTTATTTTAAACAGAATATCTGATTTAACAAAGTAGTGATTTTTAAATGCACAAAAATATTCTTACGATAAGGTATGCACTTTCATATTGAGGCACTAAGACACAAGTGTCATTTTTTATGGGGAATATCACCTCCCCAGTCCATCTAGAGTAGCTCTTTGGTCTCCTCATTTGGAAATAACAATTCAAAGTCCATCTTTGTTTGTGAGTGTGAGTTCAGGGCCAAATGGCCCTCCTGTGGCAGCAACTCGTCTCTCCTGCCTCTAGTTGTAATTTTTATTTTAAAAGAAAACTCTTTATTCAATAATCAGTACAAACTAACAATGTTTGAAAAAAAAAAAAAAAGAGTTACTCATTTCAGGCAACACCTTCTAGAAGAATCATTAACTGTTCACTGCTTCATCAAGGCAGGCCTCCTCTCTGGGGGACCGTTAACTTGCTGCTGGAGGGCTTTGTAGATGCTTTGCAGTATTTCCCTCCTCTGACCCTGAGTGTCAGGCTGCAAAGCCTATCTCAGGGGCCAGGACAGGGCAAGAGAAACAGATTTTAGAGCTAAAGTTCTTCTCTGATCCCTTCCAGAGCATTTTGGCTGTGTGACAGGCTCCTATAGCTTTATGTTCTCTGTGCCATTGCTCCATGCTTGAGCTCCTTGGAGGATTACGTCAAACCCTGTGGCCAGGAGCATGAAGGCTCAGTTCCCATTTAAAATGAGGGAGCAGATTAGAGAGGTTAAGTGAGTTCTCCAAGGTCACCATTACTGGCAGAATCAGAATTCTTGTCCAAGCCTTCTAACTCTAGATGCTAAGCTCTTTCTAGTACAACTACTGGCTCCCTGGAGTGTGGGTATGAGAGAAAGTAGGAGCAGGAATCTGGACTGGTTGCCAAGGAGACAATCTCGTGGGCTCATGTGCTCCACAGCTGCCAAATCTGCTGTAGCCTATGCTCCCTGGGAACTCCCATGGGACAGTGGGTGGGACAGAACAAGGGTCTCAGTGGATTCTCTGGGTGGCAGGCAGACACCAGCTACAAAGTCCACCATACCACCTCCATGCCAGCGTGCTCATGAAGCTCAAGTAGAGACTTGTCTCCTTTGAGAGCTTCAAGGACCTTCTCTCTTTGCTTCAAGAGAACCAGGCCTCAGCCCAAACCCTTCAGGTCTCATGAACTGAGCCCCAGTAGAATATCTTAAGAGTCTGTGTCCCTGCTCAAGCATGGGTGTCCACAGCACCTTTATTGTCCCTTAGGAACGGGTTATGTCACCACACTGCTGAGGTATGAGTGGGGCCTCAGCCAGGCCAGCAGTCACTGTCATAAAGCCACTTTGCCTACAATGCCCAACTGCACTGTCATTTTACTATTTTCACTGGAATTAGTAAAGCAAAAGGTTGGAGAGTCAAGATAATGTGAGGCACCTCAGAAAAAAGGCCTGTTGATCTACTTTCGAAAAATCAGCCATTGAAAACCCTGTGGGGTACCGTTCTACTCTGACACACATGGGATCACCATGAGTCAGAAACAACTCCATGGTAACTGGTTTTAATGCATATTCACTCTACAATTGACACTATGCTTTCATTTGCATTCTCATTTTTTCTTTTCTTCCAACCATTCTATGACATGGGTATTATTACTTTCATGAGTCAGATGAGGCAACTGAGGTTTAAAGAGATCATCCCACAGCTAAATCAGGCAGAGCTATGACTTGAATCCAGAGTCCACGTTCCTAACTGCTACACTACACCAACTTGGTCTAAGCTACTTCCTTCCCAAAGCTGGTGCTGACTAGATTCTTTTTATTGAAAGGGCTCAAGTCTGGTCTAGCAACTCAGCACAAATAATGAAGTCAGTGCAGTCAAGTGAAGCATCACAGGCCATGTAGTCAGACCTGGGTTCAAATCCCAGCTCAGCCATGTATGAGCTGAGTGACCTTGGGCAAGTGACTGCATCCCTCCCAGCCTCATATTCCCATCTGTGGAATGGGGCTATTGACAGTACTCTCTCCGGACTGTTATGGGTGACTGACAAGGGCAGGCAGAGCAGGATGGACAGAAGTCACCATTTCTTTGACCTTCATTTATTGTGCCCATGCTCTGCTGCATGTTGAGCATCACAAACGTGATCTGGCCTCTGACTTCAGAGAGGGGGACACCCATGTATGAAAGGGGAAGAGAGTTAGACAGCACTGATGCAGGAGCCGGAACAGAGAGAGCTAATCCAACCAAGGGAGGCTCCGCCCAGAAGAGAACGTATGGGCCTTGAAGGGAAGGGAGGCTGCTGGCCAGCTACTGCGTGGCATCTCACATCTTCCTAGATGTCGACAAGAACTTTCACACCACTCTCTAGTATGATCCCCACAGTAAAGTGCTAGGAAGGCAATTTAGCAGTTTGCAGCTGGGGAAACTGAGGCCAGCAAGGTTCAGTTCCAAGTCACAGGCCAGCAGGAAGCTTTCCCCAAGTTCCCTGACTCCAGACCAGTGCACCCTGTTCCTCTTCCATAATAAAATGACCCAGGCTACTTGAAAAGCCATGGGAAACTCCACAGAACCTGTGTTCCTCCCCACAGTCTTTGGCTGAGGAGCACGTGGTCCTTAACCTCCTCCCTACCTCGCAGCAGACAGGTCCCGCTTACCTTTGAAGGGGAAGGTGCCCAATTTGTGCAGATTCTCCTCCAGTTTCCCATAATCCACCTCTGCAGTGGCAGTGAAGGGGGTGGTGACTGGGGGGTAGATGCCCGCAATGTCCACCTTCCTCCCCTCCCCTGACGTCCGGCTCCCAACATTCCTGGACAAGCTCCTGCTCAGTCCTCGCCTCACAGAGAACCACACTCTGGGGGAAAGCATCTCAACAGGAGGCCTGAGGCCCAGCTGGTCTCTGCCCCGAGTGAAGCTGAGTTTGGACTCCTTCCTACCCCTGTTAATGATCAATGTGTCCAGTTAAAGATTTGCGGCCCCTGACTTGTGAACGCTGGAGCAGGCTTGGGCCGGGCACCCCCGGTCAGGGGCAAGGCCTATAGGCCCTCAGGGGCTCCTCCCTCCCCCCCGGGGCGGCGGAGGGGGGGCGGGCAGCTAGAGAATTGCCACAATCCAGGGTCCCTCTGGCCAGACAGAGGGCTGGTTCCTTTGGTCCCAACATGGAAAAGCCCCGTCTCCAGCGGGGTCTGAACCCTCCTTGCACAATTCCTAGCCCAAACCAGGAGTCCAGCTGGACTTCCGCTTGGCAGTTCTGCGGCTGGCTGAGGCGATTGGCTGAGCCAGCCCTGCTCTGCAGGAGGCGTGGCCCGGCCAGGAGCTGCCTGTGAGGCGGCCGCCCCGCCTCTCGCTATCCCACTCCCCTGCCAGGCTCCTCCTGCTGAAGTCCATGTGACAGCCCTATGCTGGCCACACTCAGCTCCAGGGACAGCGATCCCCAGGAAGGGGCCCAGGCTGAGTGCAGGGAGAAGGTGATCCATGCAGAGGCCAACCTGGCCATGGGAACTGGCAGGGACAGAGCAAGGAGAAGAGGCCCAGCTGAGGCGGCAGCCTGGCACAGGGAAGCCAGAAGAGCTCCAAGTTTCCCTCTCCCCACGATCCAGCCTTGCCCTTGTTCTTCCTGTGTTCCTAAATATGTCTGACACAAATGGAGACAAATGTCACAAATAGCAAAAATGACTTTTTTATTGCAGTAGCTTGCTGGGTGCTCTCAGGTCAGAGAAGAAATGCCACCTAAGCAGTGGAATGGCTAGGCCCTCAGAGTTCTAGGCTGGCTTTGGGGACCATGACCACTGGCTTCACAGAGAGGGGGGATGGAGGGGAATGGGGGCGGACGGGGGGGCAGGAACAGCCATTTACTGGGCTGGCACAGGCTGGGGGGTCTCCCTCCCACTCTCAGCAGGACCCTCCAGTCCGTTCTGCTCCAGTCCCTGCTCAGGGTGCTCCAGGGCGTTCCGTGTGTCAGCCTGCCACAGCTGCACCAGGTCTGTGGGGGTCTTTCCTGCCTGGGGGAGCCAAGAGGAGATGAGTTCACTGTTCAGAGTCTGTACCAGGAGCTGGCCTCATCTACAGCAGTGGTTTTCAACCAGGGGTGATTGGCAATATCTAGGGACTTTTTTTGTTTGTTGCATCTAGGGGTGAGTGGGTACTACTGGCATCTGGTGGGTAGAGGCCAGGGATGCTGTAAATAGTCTACAAGGCACAGGATATTTCCTCCACAACATAGAATTATCCTGTCCAAAATGTCAATAGTCCAAAGGGTGAGAAAACTCCCCAAATCTTTCTGGTTTTTCTTCGGCCAGAGGGACCCCAATGAAGAGATTGGACAAGGGGATAGAGGTTCCTAAGAGAACCCAAGGACCACTAGGAATCAACATGCAGTGCTAGGAATGGTGGCACCAAGTACTTAGGTTCCTTCCAGCTCTGCCCCTGCATGATCTTGGCCACCCTGGGCAGATGTTAGGACCACTATTGGTCCACTGGGGGCCTTTGGGAGGTCCTCTTACTGCCCCTCCTGGCTGTTTCCCTGGACTTACACTCTGAGCACAGATGTGCAGGGAGAGCTGGGAAGGTGGGTGGTTGGAATGGGGTCTGGAAGAGGCCCATACTTTACGGGTATTGTGGCGACAGGCCAGAGCCAATGACACCTGTCCCTAAGCTGGGACTGCCCTGGGGCCCCAGAGAGACCCCCTCCCTGTGAGAGTGCTCTGAGGGACTGGCTGAGTCTCGCTGGACTCTTGCGTTTCCTCCGCATGCCTAGCCCGGGGCCTGGACAAGCTGCACACTGATTACTGAGTCTGGGAAGAAACCAACCTACCAGGTTCTTGGTCATCATGTCAGCCCCATGCAGGAGCAGCAGTTTGATGATTCTGTAGCGGTTGAGCCTCACAGCGTCATGTAGGGCAGTGTCCCCTTCCTAAGGCCCATAAAGGCAGCAGGATGTGAGTGGGGTGGCAGGAGGTAGGCTCCTGCTCAGGAGCCCAGATAGTTCTGAGGACCCCAGAGGGAAGGACCACTCACTTGTGGGAGCCCTAGCGCTGCCCACACTCCCATGGTGGGGCTGGGCAGGAGGGTAGCTGGGCACTCACTCTGTCTCTGGCATTGATGTCCAGGCCCAGGGATAGAAAGTGTCCCACAACCTCCACATGTCCTGTCCGGACCGCCACATGTAGGGGGGTGCTCAGCAGCTGGATGGGGAGTAAGCAGAAACTGCTGGGGGACCTGACTGTGGTGCCCTTAGGAGGGCTGCCTAACTCCAGCCTAATCCCTCCTCCAAGTCCTATTGCCAACGCCTGAGCCCTGGAGGTGTAGGGAAGTAGTACAGTTTCCCACCATCGTATCCCATGGTCTAACTCCAACTTATCAAATGCCACCTCCACTGGGAAGCCACCTATGATCTCCCTCTTACCCAACTGCAAGTGACTGGTCACCTCTGTACTTTTTTTTTTATTATTATTATAGATGCCATTTATTGAGAGATGATGTAATGACATGGAAAACACTCACAAAGGTTTGTAGTTTTATATTGACTGAATTAAATAATTTATTTACATACATTTTCCATCTAATCTCTATCTAATCTACCTAAGAACTCTGCATTATTTCCTCCATTTTGCAGATGAGGAACAGAGACTCAGAGGCAAAGTCTCTTGTCCAAGGATACATATGAATGAATGAATGAATAGAAGGATAGTGGATGAATAAATAGTGAACCAATGAACAGATCAATGGATGGGCAGATGGATGAAGAAATGAATGGATGGATGGATGGACAGATAAACAGAAGAGTGGTGAAGGATTTCATAGATGAATACATCCTGCTTCTTTTGAGTGGCCCAAAGCCCTCAAGACAATGATCTCTTCTCCTTCCCTCTCCTCTGCTGCTCCTGCCCCACCCCCCCATAGTGCTCCCCCAGCAGCTGCAAACGATGGCAGGGACCCATCCCGGGGGTGGGGGGGCCCGCAGGACACTTCTTTAGCTCCCTTGCTCTTCAGCCACTCTGGACACCAGACCAGCTCACTACATTCCCGCCCCTGTGCTTTTCTGCCCTCTGCACCACCCCTCAATGCACAGCCAACCCAGTATCCGTGAGCAATGTTGCCTCACCTTATCCCTCACATTGGTGTTTGCTCCCCGGCTTTGCAGGAGTTTCACTACCTCCAAGTGGCCCCCACGACAGGCCCAATGCATGGCTGTGCAGTCCAGCTAGAAGGGAAGGATGGGACCGAATGGCAGAGCTGCAGAGTAGAAAGGGCCCTGGGGGAAAGAGACCCCACAAGGAGGGCAGGGGCTACCCAGGGGAAGGCACAGGAGCACACCTGTGCATGGGCAATAGACTAAGCAGAGCAGAAGAAACCTCAAGGCTCATCTAGTCCATACCAGATACATAGAGAGGGCTTGGGGAAGAGAGAGGGCTTGTTCAAAGGTCATACAACCTGCCACAGGTGGTGGCTGCCCTTGAGGCAGCCTGTTTGTGTCCCAGCTTGGCACAGGTTTACAGGGAGAAGGGCTATTGGTGCTGGACCCACCTCTTGCTTCTGACCCAATACTTTCCTCTCTTACTCACCCGGTCCTGGAAGTCCACAGTGGCCCCACTATCCAGAAGCTTCTCCAGGATTTCCATGTGCCCTTCCAGGGAGGCTCTGTGCAGTGCTGTCCGGTGGAACTGCAACCCAAGAGGCTATCAGGACCTGGCCTCTTCCCCAGGCCTGGAACCATCTCCCACCTGAGTCGAGGCCCAGGCCTTACCCCAGCTCAGTTCTGACCCCTGTGCTGGATCCCTGTCTTGCCACGTTCTGCCAGCTCCTTCATGCTCCATCCAAAACAGGCTTGGAGACCTCCTCTGCCCTGGAGACTCTGACCACTCACTGTCACTCAAGCATTATCAAGCCATGCCTTTTGCACAGGTTGTGCCCTCTGTCTGGAATGCTGGTGTTGCCCTCACTCCCCTCTGTGCTTGACAAATTCCTGCTTCTCCTTCCAGATGCACCTCAAATGCCATCATCTCATTGGAACCTCTAGGCCACAGCTCTCCTAGGCCCAGATAGACTCTAGCTCTGAGGGCAGGCCGAATCTTACATGACTCTGTTTCCTCCGTGTGTCTAGCACAGGCCTAGATGAGCAGGTGCACATAGATTACCGAATCAAGGAGGGAAAGAATTTCCTCCCTTCCTAATGCAGCCCTCTTTCTCCTGTGGACCCTTCAAACCCTTGCCCACAGCACTTATCTCCTTTTATTCTAATTACTGACTTCTGTGCCATTCTCACTACTGTCAACCTGTGTCTTTTTCTTTTTCATGCTTGCAGCACCCTTCACAGTGTTTGGATGTAGGAGGTGCTTGGACAGACCAAAAGGCTAAGTCTCTGGAGTCTAAAAAATGGAAAGGACATTTGGTCAAAGCCTAGAAAAATGTAAATGAAGATGGGTGACTGTTGAGTTGTTTAATCCCAGGCTATGAAAGAGAGAGCATCCATGAAGGTCAAAGAGGTAGTTTCAGAGAAAACAAAAAAGGAAGTACGGTATCATATAACGAGAAACAACAACAAAATACCCTATACTCTATCAGCTCATGGTGACTCTGTGCACAACAGGTTCGGACCGTTGTAAGCCATAGGGCTTTCATTGACTGATCTTTAGGAAAGTGGATCACCAGGCCTTTCTTTCCAGTCCTCTAAATCTAGAAGCTCTGATAAAACACACTCAGCATCACAGCAACACACAGGCCTCCATCAACAGACAAGCAGCGGCTACACGTGAGGTGCACTGGCCTGGAACTGAACCTGGGTCTCTGACGTGGAAGGCAAGAATTCTGTCAGGGAACCACCACTGTCTCCTGATATCCTGTCCTATCATGTGCTTTCTAGTGTTTTCATTCATTTAGTAAATACTTTGTTGTTGTTGTTGATACGTGCCGTCGAGTCGGCCCCGACTCATAGCGACCCCTCCTTGGGTTTCCGAGGCAGTATCACTACGGAAGTAGGATTGCCCAACCTTCCTTCCGAGGAGTGGCTGAGTAAATACTTATGGGGTGCTAATAGTCCACTCTGGGAGCTCTGGTAGCATAGTGGCTAAGACACTTGCCTGCTAACCAGACGGCTGGCGGTTCACACCCACCAGCCACTCCTCGGAAGGAAGGTTGGGCAATCCTACTTCCGTAGTGATACTGCCTCAAAAACCCAAGGAGGGGTCGCTATGAGTCGGGGTCGACTCGACGGCACATAACAACAACAACAACAATAGTCGACTCTATCCTTATAGCACCCTCTGAAAGAAGTAGACCATTTTACAGAGGAAAATGAGGCTACACGCCTAGCCTCAGGTCACACAGCAAGCGACAGATAGAGATGGGATTTGAGTCCAGATGGTCTCAGGCTCTTTTAATTTTATTCTGGTCCCCTTCCTTCCCTAAATAAACACGTGACACTTGGTACTCTAGAGGTGACTGGAAGTTGGAATGGGTCTAAGAAGGATGTAGATAAATTCCTGTGTGAGGAGGGGAGCATCCCAAATCTTCTGAGGGGGGGCCCCCTGGAAAGAAATCATGAGGGTTCTCAAATCGGCCCACAGCTGGCTGACCTTGGATCTGGGTGGGGTGGGGGTGGCAACTCTCAAAGAGAGGCAGGGATAGGATGGGGATGTCACCTGGTCGCAGGTGTCAGGTGAACCCCCATCGGCCAGGAACTTCTCAATGACCTTCATGTTCCCCTCCACTGCTGCTTTCAGGAATGTCTCCTCATCCACGGGGCCAGTCTGCAGGGCATGAGTCCAGTCAGTGAGGGCTGCCCCCCGAATCCCCTCTCCTCCCCCTCCAGTGATCCCGGGCCCACCCTGACTCTGCCTGACCATGCATATGTCCTCCCCAGAATGCTCACAATCTCCGGGGGCTCCGGGGGCGGCTCCTGGGGGCCGGCCAGGGCTTCCCGCTTCTTCTGCTTCCGCTTTTTCCGCAGCTCGATGAGATTCTGGATACCGCCCACGTCAATAATCTCCCGCCGTAGGTCCAGGGACGTCTTGCGCACTCGCTCTTGGCCCTATGTGTGGGGTGACCCATCAACTCCCACACAAGAGTGGCAGGGATTGGAGCCCCTGAGCTAAGCTTGGGGGTGGGGAAGATAGACCTTCTCAAGAGAGAAAGAATCCTGGCCTATCCCGCCTTCCCAGGACTGGGAGAAGCTCATGAGACACAATGCAGAACACACAACAGGGATGGGAGCACGGCATCAGGGCGTGGCTGGGGAGCTGCCCTGCTGCAGGGCTACACACAGGGTGGGCAATAAGATGAGAGAATCTCCAGGGCTTTTCTTAGCCCGGGTCTGCAGCACAGGGTCTGAATTCTCTGCTTTCTGCAGCAATTCCTTTTTTTTTTTT
Organism: Orycteropus afer afer; assembly: GCF_000298275.1. Taxonomy (NCBI): domain Eukaryota; kingdom Metazoa; phylum Chordata; class Mammalia; order Tubulidentata; family Orycteropodidae; genus Orycteropus; species Orycteropus afer. The sequence continues at coordinate 9,841,942 of NW_006921651.1, forward strand.
TTTTTCCAAAATGAATTAATTGTGTGTGTGCTCATAAAACTTAAACATGACCACTATATATATATATATATATATGTAAAATAAAAGCTATACAGGCTATCAAGGAAAGGTTTATATATGGGGAAAAAAAGCCACACAGGCAATTCCTTAAAAAGTTGGAAATAGAAATACCATTTGATCCAGCAATCCCATTACCAGGTATATAGCATAAAGAAGTGAAAGGCAGGACACAAACAAATATATGCACACCCATGTTCATCACAGCACTATTCACAACAGCAAAGAAATAGAAACAACCTAGGTGCCCATCAATGGAGGAATGGATAACCAAACTGTGGTACATACACACAATGGAATATTATGCAACCCTAAAGAATAATGTAGAATCTGCGAAACACCACATAAATTGGATGAACTTTCTGAAGGACATTATGCTGAGTGAAGTAAGTCATCACAGGACAAATATTGTATTAGTCCACTAGTATAAAAAGTCAAGGAAAGGTTTATATGTAAAAGGAATAAACTTCTTTGTTGGTGACCAGGATTGGGAGGGGCGAGGAGGGAAAATTGCTAGTTAGGTAATAAATAAATAAATACCACAAATTATTAGTGGTTATCAGAGGTAGGAGGAAGGAGGAAAGGGGATGCTTTTGTTTGCAGGGCATTGAGTTTATGCTAATGGTAGTGGAATATTTTGGAAAAGGATAGCAATGATGGTGGCACAACATGGAAAATGTCATCGGTGTCCCTGAGCTGTAAATGGGGAAGTTGTTATGTTGGCGAATGTCTTGGTGTGCATGTTTTCACCACAGGAAAACTAAACAAATTAAAAAAAAAAAACCCAAAAAACGAAACAATATCTTTAACGCATGAATGTATGTTGCAAAATTTAAAAAAGTGTAAATTAAAAAAAGAGCCACACAGAAGCATAAAAGGTAAGAACAGGGGGTCCCTTCTCCTCCCAGAGCTATCTGCAGTTGTGGTCTGGTTTATGGCTCCAGCCCCATGACACGTCCTACGGAATCATCCTGCCCACACCGTTCTGGAAACTTAATAATGGAGGGCTGTCTGTCGTCAGCCCACATGGGGCTCGTTGGGTCTGGGCGGGTCATCGTGGCCTGCTGGATGTCTGTCCCATCACTCAGGGCTTCTACAGTTTTCACAGGCACATGACTCGCTTGGGGTCTTGTTAACAGGCAGGTTCTGACTCAGCAGGTCTGGGGGGAGCGCCAGATTCTGCGTTTCTGACGAGCCTCAGGACAGCACCAGGAGTAGTTGTTGTTAGGTGCCACTGACTTGGTTCAGACTCACAGTGACCCCCATGTACAACAGAACAAAACACCGCCCTGTTCTGCGCCGTCCTAATGGTTGTTATGCTTGAGCGCATTGTTGCAGCCCCTGTGTTGGTCCATCTCTTTGAATGTCTTCCTCTTTTTCATTGACCGTCTACTTTACCAACCATAATGTCCTTCTCTAGCGACTAATAACATGAGGCCCACACTTACCTTGACCTTCTGTAAAGCCAGATTCTGAGCCCCCTGGTGCTTCTCATCCTCTAACACCAGCGTGTGCATAGACGGCTTCTGGTGGGCAGCGCCTCGGAGCTTCTGGTGAGTGAAGGAGAAGACGTGCCCAGGACCTGACTGCAGCCCCTGGGGAGCAGGCAGCCTCCCCACAATCCCACATCCTCTCCAAGAAGTCCCAGGGATGCCAGGCTTGGGCCTGAAGCTCCCATAAGCCTCCTGTGACCTCAGGGCCCTTCGTCTGCCTCACCCCTGACCAGTCCTGAGGGCCTGGGCAGGGGGTACTTTGAAATGGGGCAAGTTGTGCAGCTTGCCACCTCACTCTGAATCCTAGCCCCAAGCCAGTCACCTGTCCACTGACTGTGGGTACCCAGCCCTGAACAAGATTAAGGGCAACTGGAGTGAGTTTTCATGGTGTTAAATATATTCACTTTTTAAACCAATGAGATTATGTTCTTTTACTATTTGGCATTAAAAATTCACTTAACAAAATAATTGTGATAAGAGATGTTTTTTGAATGGGCTTCACTGGCAATATAAAAATTTGGCAAGTTTGAATCAGATACCAATTTTTTTTCTCTCTGGTTTTACTGACCCATGAAATCTTATGGTGTGGAAACTGCTGCTGTAAAGGAAAGGAAGGGATGGGAGCAAAATGCCCTCTGCTCTCTGTGTGATGTGGACTCCAGGTATTGTTAACCTTGCTCTCACTGTTCTAACACGGGCTATTCTCCTTCCACATCTCTGTCCATCAATGGCTCTGATTTTCCTGGGCTGCTTCCTCATGGCCTTCTCTCCTCTGAAGGAAGTGCCGCATCTCTGGAGACCCTGTATGAGGCTCACACTGACATCTGCCCAGACCTGGAAGGAGCCGAAGCAAGCTGGCAGCCGGGGAGGAATGGCCATTCTTTACTGAATGCTTAGCTGCCTTCCTCACTTCTCACTGAGCTCTAGTGTTGTCCTCTTCAGGGGTCTTGTGCAGCTGATTTCCCAGGTCTTCATTGGAAGGTCCTGCTGTCCACTGCTTTCTCCTGTCTGGCTTATCCAGGCTGGCCTCACCTGAAACCTTGCATCCTCTTCTAGGGACAAAGAATGACCTGGGACTGTGTCTAGTGCTGCACGTGGAACCCAGCTGACCCTGATGGGCCTCCTCATGGAGAATCTGGAGGAGAGGACTTGTGTCTTGATCATCTTGGTATTCCCAGCACCGGTGACAGGGCTCCACACAGAGTAGGTGCTCAACAAATGTTTGGTGAACGAATGAGCAGATGACGGCAGGTAGGCTCAGCATCTCTGCTTGCTTCTTGGTCCTCAGTAAATGCTCCCCAACAGAGCCCCAAGCCTGAGCTGACCTCCAGGACCCTCCTCCTGTCCTGGAGCAGGGCAGGTTGGACGGAGGTCCTTCTCCCAGAGCTCTGCTAGGCTGAGGCCTGGTGGGAACACTGGGTGCTGTAATACCCACCCCCATTTTACTGGGACTCTACAACCCCTCACTGGATTCACTTGGGCGTTGACATATGGTGGATGCTCCGTAAATGTATATTGAATTGGCTGCTATTCATGAAAACAAAATGAAAAACGCCCACTCCTTTATAGATCGTTGTTCAGATTAAATAAGAGAATGACTAAAATGGTTAGCCCAGTGCCTGGCATTCCGTAGGTAGTAGGTGGGAGGCTAACTCTTGAGAGCTGTGTGTAGTACTCTGAGAGCCCTGCAGCTAGGTGTTACGTGAATGAATGGATGAACGTGTCTCCTTGCTGAAGGTCCCGTGTCCTGTGGCAGCATTCCAGATATGGGCCGGGAGCATGACTCAGCCACCTGATGACGCAGCCAGCGTGCACATGCCAGACAGCATGCACACGCCCGTGGGGAGTGAGAGGATTCCTGGAGAGGCAGGGATGCCTCGGCCAGGACCCAGCAGGCTCAGTGCAAGCCTTCCGGCAAACCTGCCCTCCCTTCCCAGCCCTTGGTCTGTCTCCCTGGAATTACCATTCTTACCTCTTCCTCACCACCCCTCATTCAGCCACTTGTGCTTTCTAGAGGGGACTCGGACTAGTGGATTGATCTCTCTTTCCCACTCTGTGAGGACCAGTCTTTCTCTAACAAGTCCTTCTCAAGGCTGTCAGAGCCGCTTTCCTGTGACAGCTCAGATGACTCCACTCTCCCTCAACATTTAGTGGCTCCCTACTGGCCACAGGATCAATCTTTTTTCCACGGCCCTCTCTGGTTTGTCTCTGCCTCCCTTCCCAGCCTTAGTTCCAGACTTGCTCATCCCAGCCCTGCTTTCACTCCTCGGAGTGTTGGCTGTCATGTCCTTGGTCTGAATAGCCTTCCCCCTTGTGATCTCCACATACTGTCCTTCAGGGCCCAGCTCGAATACTCTCCTCTCCACAGAGCACTCCTTGAGGGTCCACAGCTGGGCTGTCTGCCCCACCGTCATGCCCCTCCACTTCGGAGCTAACACCTCATTCTAATCATTTCTCCACTCAGCCTCGTTTCTGAGCTGACTGCATCTGGCAAATGCTGGTTAAGATGAGTGCTGGGCTGCTAAAAAGGCAGCAGGCTCTGGGCCTTGTTGGACCTTCGAATCATTCCTCATAGCACCCTTGGCAGAGTAGACACTAGGTCAAGTATTCGTTTTAATAGAATGAAAAGACAAGCTGGCATCCCAGTCCCCCACTCTCTATCCCAGGGGAGCCCCAGGCTCCCAAGACGTGAGTCCGGCGGTCCCGGCAACATGGCATGCTCCCTTTCTCCTCCCATCCCTCTGCTCCCCATCTGTATTCTTCGCTCCTTCCTTCCCTTCTCGCCTCCCATACAGCAGCTGGGGGACCTCAGTCTAGGCTTCCTGATGTCCTCAGATGGTCCCAGCTGCTCCACCTGGTGCGCCCGGCCTGTCTCCCCAAGCCCAGGTAGGTGAGCAAGTCCTCAGGGAGCCCCGCCTGGCTCCCCCAGCCCAGTGTACCTCAGTGCTTGGGGCTGCAGCCTTGGAGCACCCTGGAGCAGGAATGGAGGCAACTGGGTTCTTGGGCATACCTGTCCTCCTCCCCGCTGCAGGAGTGGCAGCCAGCTCATCCCTCCCAACAGCAAAGCTGGTGGTCCTCAAAAACCCCCCAGACCCCCACCCCATCCGCACCTCACTCTCTTCCTCCTGTGCCAGCCGCTGCTCAATGAGCGCTGTAGCCCTCTGCACTGCCTCGGAGTCCGCCATGGTGCCGTCTCCAGCTGGCCTCTGAGTGCTGCAAACCTGTGGGGGCTTTATAGGACAGAGCACCCACCCCCGCCCGGCTGGGCGCCTTTGCTATGAGCTCACCGGCCCGATTCTCCACCTGCCTTCCCGACCTGTCACCTTCACCCCAGACAGCCTCAGGGAGCATGGAGGGTTGGGTGGGGTGAAGGGACAACTGCCTCCACTACCCATGGAGCGAACAGCACCCTGAAAGCAGAGGCTGCAGGAAGGAGCCTCTGTGCCGTGTGCTGGGGCCCAGCTGGATCTTCACCAAGGCTGCTGTGCTGTACAAAGGGCTGGCTGGCTGGCTGCCCCTGGCTGGGGTGGCAGTGCCACCTGCCGGGTGCCTGAAAACCCTGACCAACCAGTGCCAGGGACAGGGCCTGAAAGCCAAATGTGGGGACCCAAGGCAGGCCTGTACCCCAGGCTGTCTTGTGGATAGTCCTGCTGGTTTTGTGGAGGGCCAGGCTCTGCCTTGTCCAGATGGAAGTGCCAGGTGGTGTGTGGGAACAAGGGCAGCTGCCTCGCCCTGCCCACAGCTGGTGCTGATGTTTGCTTCTGGGTCCTACAGCGCCCCCTGGTGCGCCATCACTGTATGCGGCTGCACTTTCACCGTTCCCAGTGGAGTTCTGATTCATAGCAACCCTACTGGACAGAGTAGAACTGCCTCATAGGGTTTCCTGGGCTATAATCAGGAACAGATCGACAGGTCTTTTAACCCACAGAGTCGCTGGTGAGTTTGAGCCACTGACTTTTCAGTGAGCAGCTACGTGCGTAACCTCTGTGCCAACAGGGCTTCATTAGTGATGGACAAACCTTCTAGTCACTGTCTCAGGGCAAGTGCTCAGGACGCCTCAGAAGGACTTACAGGGTCCTTCTTCCAAAGGGGCCTCAGGAAGTCACTGGAAGCTAGAGGACAGTGTCAAGCTGAGCTGATGAGGGACACCAGCCCTTGCTCATCCATCCTCCTCTCCTGGCGTTTCCCTATCAGGCCCACAGAAGTACCAGGCTACCCTGACTGGGGCTGGACATGCTCACTGAGAAAGAAATACTGCAAACTGGAGAAAAAGCAGGCCTGTATCTGCTTGGTTGCATACCTGGAACTTCTGGGAGCAAGTGAGCCCTGAGTCCTTCTGACCCAGCTTTACCCATAAGGGCACAGCCTACAGTTCTGTAACGCTCACGTGCCCATTCTTGGATAAACAACCTTATCTCAGATTCCTCTCTCTTTTTATGAACACACTCTCTTACAGAAGCACGGGGACCCAGTTTCTTTCTCTATCTGGTTCCCTGGCTGGTAGGCCCTGACACAAAATTCTGCCCCACACTCATAATCTAAATTTGTCAGGAAGTTTGTTTAGATACCGCCAAGGGCACGGTGTCTCCAGAATTTCCACACAAACGTCAATCCTGAGGGCCGGCCCCTCCTGCTACAGGAGCAGACCGGCAGGTAACTAATGCCCCCGTCCTGAGGTACTGCCTGTGCTTCCAAAGCACTCTCACGTCTGTCACTCCACTGAAACCCCTCAAACCTGAGGGAGAGGAAGCAGCGTAGGTGGCATCATCTCCGCTTTAAAGATAAGCAAAATGAGTTCAGAGCTGAAATGGCTTTTCCTGAGATGACTAGCAGTTCAAGGCTCAGGCCACTGCACACAGAGCTTCGTCAGAGCACCTGGGAGGGCACTGCACCCACCCACTCCCATATCAGAACTGCTCCAGGAAATGGGGCAAAGCTGCAGGAGAAGGAAGAATATAAAAGTCATGGGAACAATTAGCCCTAGCAACTGGTACACCATCCGATCTGTAGCCTATACGACTATGAGACCAGAAGAACTAGATCGTGCCCGGCTACCACTGTCATCCACTTGGAAGGGGATCTATGTAGGAGATCCTTAATAGAGAGGGAGAACAATGTGGAACAAAACTCAAAATCATTTGGAGGAAAATAAAAAAAAAAAGATCGGGACCAGGTTTTCTGGTCCGATAGAGGCTGGTGGAACCACTGAGACTATGGCCCCTAGCTGCCCTTCAGGTCTGGAATTGAACCCACACCTGTGGTTTCCAGCCAAACAAAATATAGGCATATGAGTTGAACATTTACCTCAAGTAGATACACTCCCTGGAGAGAACAATCATGGGAGAAAGAAGGGCTGCTTATGCACAGAGAGATAGCTCAGGGGGCAGGAGTGTATGGAGGGATTGACACTGGGAAGAGGTAACTATGGGGAGGAAGTGGGAGGGGAGCTGTTGCACTGTGGTAAACTGTGGTCAATAACATGAGACAAAGTATATGTGAACTGCTGTATGGAAAGTGAATTTGCTCTGTAAGTTGCCACCCAAATCACAATTAAAAAAAAAAAAAAAGCTGCAGGAGAGCTCAAAGTCAAACGCCGGGTGAAGAGAGTAGGAGCAAAAGGCTTTATTGATAAATATGCAGATAATGTCTGTACACAGGGGCCTGCTGTGGGGCCACAACCAGCTGCAGACCCCCCACTACTTGGGTTCCAGCCGGGAGATGGCCCTGTGCAGACCCCTGCCACAACAGCCCAGCCGTCCGGCTGCTGCCTCATCTCTGCCAGTTGTGCTGGGGGCAGGGAGAGGCAGAGGCCCGCCTCAGACTCCCTGCACCCTGGGACCCATTGGTGGTCCCCTCCCTTCTAGGGGACTGGCACTGTGCCCAGGGCAGAGTCAGGGGGTGGGGGTAGGGGCAAGGGACAGCAGCTGCTTCAGACCCTGAGCATAAAACCGGAGTGAGCACTGCTGGCAGCACCAGATGACAGGTCTGGGCTCAAGGGGCCCCCAGGCCAGCCCTCGTGGCTCGAACCTGCCTTGGGAGAGGGAGCAGGGTGGAGGGCCCTGCTTCCCCTTTTCTCTGACAAAGTTGGCAAGGCCTGTGTGTGGCAGCACTGCTCCCTGGGTGCTGGGCACCGGTGGCCCACGTGCCTCAGGCAGGGAGGCAGGGTCCTTTCCTGGCTCGCCCAGCAGCCATCTGGTGGGGAGGTGCCCCTCAAGAAAAGAACAGCACTCGAAGGCAGCAGCAGGGTGGGGGGCCTAGTGCTCCAGGTGGGAGGCCTCTCGGCCCTGCCGAGGCCCTCCTTGGCCTCTCCTCCCAGGGGTCCGGGGGCCCATCAGGCCTGGGGTGGTGGGGGCTGGTTGATGATGACCTGGATGACAAAATCTTTCTGGATCTTGGTTTCCTGGAGCCGCATGCGGTCTGTGAGCAGCTTCCCGGAGAAGAACCATCGCTGCCAGGACGGCTCGATGCCCTCCTGGGCGTGCAGCTGCCTCTTGAGCTGGCCCACTGTGTCGGGCAGGCTGGCACTGAGCCTCACGTCCTTGCCCGTGGACAGGCGCACCTTGAGTGGGAACTCGCGGCGCACACTGGGAGCGGGCTCAGGGGGCTCCACGCTCTCCTCTTCTGCATGCTCCAGCAGCAGGTTCACGGGTGGTGACAGGCAGTAGATGGGCAGCTGATAGCGATTGCCCAGCTCGTCGTAGCACTCACAGAGGGTGCCTGGGGGAGAGGGAGGCAGGCTGTCAGGGCCTGCTCGGCGCCTGCCACAGCCACCCTGCAGTCCCCAAGTCCACCACGCCATCTGACTTCTGAGGGACCACCTCCTGACTGGGGGGGTACAGGTCTGGGGTCAGGAAGACCTGGGTTTGCATCCTGGCTCTCCCAATCCCAACAAATCACCTCCCTGTTCATTTGTTCATTCAATAAGTCCTCCCTGAACAGCTGTGTTGGGGGCTGGGACAGAGGATGGGGCAACAGCACAGGCCCTGCTATTAGTGGTTTACACCTCATCGTTGCTGTATGCTACAGTCAAAGTGGACCCTGACTCACAGAGCCACGTCCTAACCAGCCGCTGTTAAGCTGACCCTGCCTCCTGGTGACCTCACAGCGCAGGGCAGAACTGTGCTCCGCAGGGCTTCAGGGCTGCGATCTCCTGGAAGCACTGGGCCCATCTTCCGAGGAGCCTCTGGGTGGGTTCAAACCACCAATCTTTCAGTGAGTAGTCAAGCACTTAGACCATGTGTGCTACCCAAGGGCTCTAGCCCCACCCTAGTGGGTCTCACTTTCCTTACTTGTACGATGCACTGCACACAGAAATACACTGACTGCGTCTGGAGCGTCTGCTCAGTGCAGGGCACTGCACGAGCTAAGGTTGTATACATCTAGCTGGAGTCTCATGACCCTCCTATGAGGCAGGGCTTCCCACTTCACAGGTGAAGCCACTGAGGCTGTAAATTCAAGAAGCTCCTTGCTGAAGGTCACACAGCTCAGAGACAGACGCTCGAGTCAAAATTCGGGTCTGTGACTGCGGAGTTCCCTTCTTACCTTCTACTCTACTGTTGAGAACTTAAATGAGATCATGCAGTGTGCAGTGGAAGCTTCTAGCTCACTGCCCAGCACATGGTAAGCACCCAACAGAAGTCTGGTACCCCAGGTTTTCTGGGACCCCAAAACAGCCAACCAGATCTCTAGTTGCAGGCTCCTTGGTGTGCTTTCTGTCCCCATGAGCCAGGCAGGGGCTGTCTGGTTTCTCTTCTCACTCCCACTCCTAGTCCATGCTCAGTAAGGATTGCTTGAACGTTCAAACATGCACAGAGCCACACATCCCCACACACATTGACTTGGGTCGATTCTGACTCATAGTGACCCTATAGGACAGAGCACAACTGCCCTATTGGCTTTCCAAGGCTGTAATCTGTACAGAAGCAGACTGCCACACCTTTCTTCTGAAGAGGCCCTGGTGGGCTCTTCAATGACTAAGCAGAGCGCTTAACACCATTGTGCCACTTGGGCTCCTCACACATCTGCTCTACCAGCTTACTTTTCCTCCCAACCTATATGCTTGGAAGAAAACTCTTGGCATGGCCGTTGGCTTTCCTCCATTTGTGAATGGTCCCTTCGCTCCAATGGGGACAAAGCCCTGGCCCCACCTACTCACCGTGAGGCAAGGTGATGCTGGCTCCATCCAGGATGGCCTGTGCCAGCTCATGGTCGTTCGCCTCGGCTGCATAAGCGGCAGCCTTGAGGGCATCCCAGATCTCCTTGCGGCCCTCGAAGGCAGGTGCCGTGTCCCAGAACTCGTCCCGTTTGCTCCGCAGCTGTCCATCGGTCATGGGGTAGTCGCTCTTCCACTTTAGCCGCTCCTTCTTCAGGGGCTCGTTGCGTCCTGGGAAGTACAGAGGGAGGGGTTCAGCATCACTAAAGCTACCCAGGACTGCAGTCTGGCCTCTACCCCGACCCTCACCTCCCTGGCCAGGACTCGCTCTGCGTGGCACCCTAGTTACCTTTCAGGTCTGGAATTGAACTCACTCCCGTGGCTTCCAGCCAAAACAACAGACAAGTATATAGGGTGAACATTTATATCAGGTAGATATACTCCTTAGAAGGATCAATCGTGGGAGATCAGAAGGGCAGTGTTTGCGCAGGGAGACAGCTCAGGGGGCAGGAATGCACAGGAAAGAAGGACACAGGGAAGAGGCAACTACAGCGAGGAAGTGGGAAGAGAGCTGTCACACTACGGGGTATTAGAGTCAAGGTCATGAAACAAAATGAGCATGAACTGCTGTATGGAAAATGAATTTACTCTCTAAACTTGTATCCAAATCACAGTAAAAATTGAGGGGAAAGAAAAGGTTCCTATGGAAAATATTAGGTTATAAATATTTTACCACAATGAAAAAAAAAATTGAATCTGGAAAGAATGTGAATGTGTAAAAATATGCTATCATTTAGGGAGCCCCACTTGTACCAGACCACAGGCATTTTAGACCATTTATTCATTCAACCCAACAGATGGGGAAATTAACACCCAGAGAGTTTGTCATTTGTCTAAAGTCACTGTGGTGCCGTGAATTACTTACTATATGGCTCTTTTAGCCATGGTCTGTGACTCCCACCAGATGACTGGGTGGCTTCATGCAAAAGTGAGGTGCTTGTGGTTCACCAAGAGGATTGGACAGCTTGTTAATAACGTAAATAAGGTACATGGCACCTTGTGGGGGTGGGAGCATGCACACAACATGTATGGAATGCTAACGTAGGGATCGGTCAGTTTTGCATCCACTAGGCTTAAAATGAGCCCTCCCAGAGGCAGAAAGGGGGATCTCACTATTAACAGGAAAGAAAAGCTCTGGGAGTAGAGCTTGTGCTCTGGACCCAAGATTCCTACGCTGAGATGGAAGAGAGACAGCGGTGGCACAGGCAACAGAACCAAGAGATGGGCACGAGACAGAGTGGTGGGCTTGTTGGCCCAGGGAGAGAGAAAGCTGAATTCCTTTGGGCAGAGGCTTGCTGGCAGAGTAGGGTATACCTATCGGTAGAACTAAAAACTGAAACACCTGCCCAAGCAGGACACAGGCCAGGCTGAGAGGCTGATGGCCAAAGAGAGATGTGCCTGTGGGCATGGCAGAGGGGAGGCTGTCCTGTTCTAAGAACTGTATCCTGAGTGATCCTGAACCTTAATTGTAACCTGTTACTTCCCTATTAAAGCCCATAACCATAAGTATTGTATGTGGGTTCTGTGTGGCTATTGCAATGAATTATCAAACCCAGCAGAGAAATAGAGTGCTGAGGGAGGGTCAGTTGGTGTCAGAATCGGTAAAGAGGTTGGAGGGTGGCGCCATGTTTGACCTCACAGGAATCTGCCTTGGGCTGCTGCTGGTGAGATGATTTTCTCTCCCCCTTGTGAATTTAGAGGACTGAAGACTCAGCCACCCCCACATCCTCTCTGCAGTTACACAAGTATCAATTTAACCTGAGTTTCTGACTCCAAACCCCATTGGTCCAAAGTTTGACCAATGTCTGTGGATAAACAAACAAACAGAAAAACAAACTCACTGCCATCAAGTTGATTCTAACTCATAGTGACCCCTATTGGGTTTCCTAGGCTGTAAATCTTTACCAAAGTAGATCACCCCATTGTCCTCTGTAGAGCAGCTAGTGGGTTTGAACCGCTGACCTTCTGGTTAGCAGCCAGTGCCTTATCCACTATGCCACCAGAGCTCCTTAACATCTGTGCATATTGCCACAGAAAAATAGTTACTGAGAATTCCACCACCCGAAGTCCCCCATGGTTCATCTCTAGACAGACTTCCTTCTAATTATCTTTCCCCATTTTTCTTGATATAGTTGAGTTTCAGACTATTAATTTCTTTATATTCTTTATCCCAGAAAGTATTTAAGATGTTTTCATGCCAATATACAACTTTCTGCTTATATTTCATTTATATTACAGTCAGTGTGCCATGTGATTAAAAATTAGAAACAATTTTAATGATTTGTTATTAATTCTACCATTCATGTACAGTATCAAAGGATATTTTTAAAACATTGTAAGAAGCAACCAAACAAAAAAACCCTTAGCATTGAAGGAAACAATTCTGTGAAATGTCATTTTTTGTTACCCAGGCCCAAGTGACAAGACAACCCCAGTCCATGGTCAAGGCTGAGGATAGAGGCCTCTCTCAAGGGCTTTGGGAGGCTCAGTCATCTCAGCGCTGAGGGCGGAGTGATCACAGGAGTGAGGTCTCAAGCATCCTGCTCCCGCTGTAACTCACATTCTACCTACGGCAGCCGCGAGACAGAGGGGAACTAGAGCTGGGTGCTGTCACCAGGCTACCACCAGCTGGGGTGGGGGAGGGGCTCTCAGGGGAAAGGAGGACATTCACTGCCCACCTATTTTGTAAAAGGGCCCCATGTAAGCACTTGATTTATACGCTATTGCTGTTGTTAGCTGCTGTTGAGTCGGGCCCCCAACTCCGGGTGACCCCAGGCCCAACAGAACAAAATACTGCCTAGTCCCGTATCATCCACATAGTCAACTGTGGATTGGATCACTGGGATCCATAGGTTTTCAATGGCTGACTTTCAGAAGCAGATGGCCTGGCCTTTCTGCCACATCTGTTGTTGTCTGGAACCTGTGCTGAAACTTGCTCAGTATCATAGGAACGTGCGAGCCTCCACAGACGGACAAACGGATGGTGAGTGTGCCTAAGGCGCGCTGGCTGGCTGAATTGAACCCGGGTCTTCCACACAGAAGGGAAGAACGCTACCACTGAACCACCAGTGGGCGCCTCATCTATGTACATATGCTATCCCACTTCATCCTCATAATAGCCTTAGGGGGTGGTTGTCAGTAACTCTATTTCACAGGCGATAGGACAGTCCGCAGAAATCAAATGCTTTGCCCCTGGTCACACAGGAAGTGACGGAGTGAGGGTTCCATCTCAGCTGTGACTGAATCCACAAACGGTCCTCCACCACTGCTGTGGGTATGCTGCCATCTGAATTCAGGCTACCTGTGTGGGCAGGAAACTCTCAAGCCAAACATTTAATTTAAAGTGTTCCTGGGTTGGCAGAAGCAAATGTAAATCGTCTTTGGAGGAAAACAACTCCAATCTAGGCCTCGAGGAATTCTCAAGATGATGTTCCAAGGATAAGGTTATAGTTTAAAACAAAACAAAAAACAATCACAACATACAAGGAAATAAGGCAACATGAGCCAGAACCAGCAGAACAGCAGACGGGAGTGTCCAACTCAGGAAGACTTCAGATCTAGGAGTGGGAAGCCTAGATGAAGGATGAAAAACCGCGTCTCAGAAACACGAGAGCCTAGAAACATGAACACGAGCGAGACGAAAGAACGACCGAGCAGAGTTCGAAAAAAAACCACAAGGTATTTCTAGATACCTTGGGGTAGAGATGATCTAACACCTGGGGTCGTCATGACTTGGAATCAACTCAGTGGCAACAACAGCAACACACATTTAATCAGAGTTCCCAGGAGGATAAGGCAGAGAAAACAGGAAGAAAGCCACAGTCAAAGAGAGCATGAAAACGTCCATTTCCCTAAACTGATCTATAAATGCAATGCAATCCCAATGAAATTCCTAAGTGGGAGTTTTTTCAAGGCACTAGGAAGGCTGATTCTGAAATGGATATGAAAGAACAAAGACACTCCTAGAGAGCCTGCACTGCTAGTTAACACTAATCACAAAGCTGTGCACTAGAACCACCAAGCCAGTTGCCGTCAACTCGATTCCAACTCGCGCTGACCGCACGTGCGTCACAACAGACACACGTTTGTGCTCTGTACAGTTTTCAATGCCTGGTTTTGGAAGTAGATCACCAGGCTTTTCTTCTGAGGTGCCTGTGAGAGGACACGAACCTCCAAGTACAATAACCAAATGTACAATAACCACCTAGAGCCACGGGGAGGCTAACGGGACAACGGAATAGAAGTTGTTGTTGTTGTTGTTGTTATGTGCTGTCCAGTTAGACCCAACTCAGAGTGACCCCTCCTTGGGTTTCCGAGGCAATATACGGAAGGAGATTGCCTCATCTTCCTTCTAAGGAGTGGCTGGTGGTTTGAACTGCCAGCCGTCTGGTTAGCAGTCAAGTGCCTCAGGCACTACACTACCAGAGCTCCCATGGAATAGAAGAGAACCCAGGAACAGAAGCAGGCATATATGGAAACTTGCATAACGTGAAAGGGAATGCTGTAAACGGGTGGACTCTTTGATAAATAGTGTTAGGTGGGACTACAGGTTTTCCATATAGAAAAACATGAAAAACAATACCTACCTCATGCCAGCCACAAAAATCAAAACCCAGTGGATCAAAGACTTAGGTGGGAACGCCAGAAAGGAGGCACTGGAGAAACACGGTGAGCTTGTCCCATGTGCTTTCTTAGGAAGTTTGGCCTGCAGGTGTTTTTGTCTTGATCCAGGAAGTGCTCTGCTTCCTAATTTCTGGATCCCTTTTCTCTCTGATTTGTTAGCACTGATGATTCCTGGCAAGAGCTCTTCTGCATCAGGACTTACAGTCATTATGCAGTGACACCCTCAGGGACCACTGGGGTGTGGGATTTGGCACATCTAACTTAATGACCCCAGACATGGGATGTTTAACTTCTTGTACTGATTTCTATAGTTTCCCTGTCTCCATCTTTGCCAGCTGTCACTTCTTACTGCTCTTTGTCTGTCTGCTGTTCCTCGCCCGGGAGAGGTCAGGTCCTGCAAAATGGGCCACCTCGAATCTTCTGAGGGTTGAGAAAAGGCATGACAGGCTTGTCAGGACCATCTGCATCAAGCACACTAGGTTCTAAGAAACAGCCTTCCTAAAGAAGAAAGACTGCTTTGGGACATCTATTTTTCCAGCTCCTCCCCTTTTTAAACGCCAAGGTTTGGGCTCTGATCCTGACAAGTAAGGCTGCTGGACTGGAGAGTGGGGACACTTGAACTATGACTCTATGTTCATGCCTTTGGCTCTCTCCAGAGAAGAGCAAGGAACTGATCTTTAAAATAAACATAGGCCCAAGGTGTCACCTATCAATGGTGTCACCTTTCAAAGCTGTCTCCTCGGGAGGCCACAGGTATACCTGAGGGATGCTGCCTTTGCGGGCACATCTCTGGGTTCCTCCTGTAACAGACTCACCTCACTGCCAGACCCATAGAAGCACAGTTCCTAACTGTCAGGTCCATAGTCCTCACCCACAGGTGAGCACAACATAGGAGACCTCTCCAAGTATCAGCAGCATCTGCAGGGACCCAGGATACAACCTGAGTTTTAAAATCCTCACCCTGTATACAATACTGCATGATCAGTAATAACAAACATTAATCTATAAGTGGATACCCAGGTAGACAGGCAAGATGATCAGGTATGAGTAGGTGAATGGGAGTATACCCATAACCATATATGGGTCTGGCAGACAATATTTCTATATACGTATTTCTATGTACTATAAAAATGTCAATATATATATATATATATATAGGACCAGGTTTACTGGTCTGATAGAGTTTGGTGAGACCCCCAAGACTATGGCCTCTGGTTACCCTTCAGGTCTGGAACTGAACTCACTCCCATGGTTTTTGGCCAAACAACAGACAGGTATATAGGGTGAAGACTTATATCAGGTAGATATACTCCTTAGAACCATCAATCATGGGAGAACAGAAGGGTAGTGTTTGCACAGGAAGACAGCTCAGGGGGCAAGAATGCATAGGAAAGAAGGCCATAGGGAAAAGGTAACCACAGGCAGGAAGTGGGAAGAGAGCTCTTACATTGTGGGACTGCAGTCAATGTCATGAAATAAAATGTGTATGAACTGCTGTATGGAAAATGAATTTGCTCTGTAAACTTTCACCCAAATCATAATATTTTTTAATGTCCATATATATAATAGAGTGAACAAGTGGCAATTTATGATAACTTCTTAGCTACAATCAAACACCCTGAGAGAGTGAGTCTCTGGGCCTGTGGGTGCCAAGAGACATCAAGTGCAATTGGCATAACATAGTAAGCAAAAACATTGTTCTATACCCTACTTAGGGAGCTCTGGTGGCATAGTGCCTAAGGCATTTGACTGCTAATCAGAAGGCTGGTGGTTCAAACCCACCAGCCACTCCTCGGAAGGAAGGTTGAGCAATCTACTTCCATAGTGATACTGCCTTGAAAACCCAAGGAGAGGTTGCTATGAGTCAGATCCGACTCAATGGCAGTGGGTTTTACATCCTACTTTGGTGAGTGGTGAGTGGGTTTAAAAGCTTGTGAGTGGCCATCTATGATGCAATTCTTGTTCTCTTCTTATCAGAGCAAAGAAGAGTGAAGAGCATCAAAGATGCATGAAGGCAACTAGTCCAAAGGACTAGCAGACCACGGGAGCGTCAGCCCACAGAACCTTGACACCCTAAGAACTAGACGGTGCCTGGGTACCACTGGCAACCACTCAGAAAGGGATCAAAATTGGAGATCCTGGACAAAGGGGGAGAAAAACATGCAACAAAACTCAGAATCATAAAAAAGACCAGGTTCACTCGTCTGAGAGAAACTGGTGAAATCCCCCAAGACTATAACCCCAAGTCACCCCTTGGGCCTGGAATCAAACTCACTTCTGTGGCTTAACCTTTAGCCAAACAACACACAGGCCTATAAGGTGAATAATTACAGCAGGGAGGTACACTCCTTAGAACAATCAACCATGGAAAAGGACAGCATTTCCACAGGGAGAAAGCTCAGAAGGCAGGAATGCATAGGAAAGAAGGACACAGGGAAAAGTCAGCCACAGGGAGGAAGTGGGAAGAGAGCTCTGACATTGTGGGGATTGAAATCAATGTCAGGAAATGAAATGTATATGAACTGTTGAATGGAAAACGAATTTGCTCTGTAAACTTTCACCCAAATCACAATAAAAAGTTAAAAACAAACAAACAAATAAAATAAAGTTCTCCCCCTCCATATGGAGCCTTTTGGGCTGAAAATATTAGAATGAGGTGGAGGTGGTAGAGGAGGGAGGGGGTGGGTGGATGTAAGAAAACAGCAGCAGGAGCTTAACCAGCATCTCGCCACTGCCTCTTGGAGCCAGCAGAGGGCAGCAGTAGCACCTCTGCTCTGGGTGGGCGTTGGAGTCAAACGCAGCATAAAAGCATCAGAGAAAGTTCTGCAGGCCCAAAGCTTGCAGGTGTAAGGGACAAGCCAATGTGTCTGGAGCCCTATACGCTGGTGTTTACATTCTGAAGTAACAGCGATAGACAGAAACATAAAAGGAAGCTTTTAATCCAAGCATATAAGCAAATTGATGTTGAACATTTTAATTTCATTTGCTTTTAGAAATAAAATGTTCTATAGTTAGTTGAATCAAAAGTATTGGGCAGTGGAGTATATAGTAGAGTTGACAAGGGACAACCCTGTAGTCACTTCCTAGCCATAACCAGCTATCCGGAAGGAGTGAGGAGTTGGACCTGTGGGCTCGGGACCATGGTTGCAGGGGACATCAAGCTCAAGTGGCATAACATACTACACAAAACATCGTTCCACATCTTACTTTGGCAAGCAGCGACTGGGATCTTAAAAGCTTGCCAAGCAGCCATCTAGATGCAATGATGGGTCTCTCCTTGGCCAGAGCAAAGGAGAATGAAGGAAACCAAAGATTCATGGGAACAATTAGCCCTAGGGACTGGTACACCGTGCAATCCTTAGTCTATATGACTATGAGACCAGAAGAACTAGATGGTGCCTGGCTACCACTCAACCACATGGAGGAAGATCCTGGATAGAGAGGGAGAACAATGTGGAACAAAACTCAAACCATCTGGAAATAAAAAAGGGGAGGACCAGGTTTGCTGGTCTGATAGAGCCTGGTAGAACCCCTGAGACTATGGCCCCTAGCTGCCCTTCAGATCTGGAATTGAATACACTCCCGTGGTTTCCAGACAAACAAAAGATGAGCATAATGAGGTGAACATTTATGTTAAGTAGATACACTCTTTGGAGAGATCAATCATGGGAGAATAGAAGGGCTGTATGTGTACAGGGAGACAGCTCAGGGGACAGGAGTGCATGGGAGGGAAGGACACAGGGAAGAAGTAATTATGGGGAGGAAGTAGGAAGGTAGCTGTTGCATTGCGGGAAACTGCAGTCAATTTCATGACACAAAGTGTATGTGAACTGCTGTATGGAAAGTGAATTTGCTCTGTAAACTTTCACCCAAATCACAATAAAAATTTAAATATATATACCCACTAGCCACTCCTTGGAAGGAAGATTGGGTGGTCTACTTCCGTAGTGATACTGCCTTGGAAACCCAAGGAGGGGTCACTATGAGTTGGATCTGACTTGATGGTACTGAGTTTTTTTTATAGTGGGCAGCAGAAAGGTGCTGATGGGTGCCGTCGAGCTGATTCTTACTCAGTGACCCCAAGTGACAGAGCAGAACGGCCCCATAGGGTTTCCTAGGCTGTAATCTCTCTTTGAAGATTATTACTATTGCCTTTTATTATCAGTATCTTCATAAATACAATCTTTATCTGTCTTTGGGGTTGGAAACATTACATCTGAGAATGATAACATCAGCAATTACGTGCTACAATATTGTGTGCAGTACATATTACTAATGATAAGATGTATTTTTAAAAAAAAAAGACAGTTGTAAGCACTACATGTAACTTGAATACCTCATAAGCAGGGGACCTCCTACTGGTATGTACAATCATGTATGTATTAGAGTGTAAGGAGACACAACAAATGTCAACAGTGGTTCCATCTGACTGAAGTCCCTGCGCGGTACAAAGGGTTAATGCATTAGGCTGCTAACCAAAAGGGTGGAGGTTCGAGTC
Source organism: Orycteropus afer afer (assembly GCF_000298275.1). Lineage (NCBI taxonomy): Eukaryota > Metazoa > Chordata > Mammalia > Tubulidentata > Orycteropodidae > Orycteropus > Orycteropus afer. The sequence goes on from NW_006921651.1 coordinate 9,860,825, forward strand.
TACCCAGGACCTCTTCAGAGGCACCTCTTTACTTTAGTAATATGAATATAAAACGAAAGTTTTTGCCAGGAAAAGTGGTACATGGAGTTCCAGGGAGCAGACACAGGAAAGAAGGAAGAGCTTAGGGAGCTGAGTGCGGGGGCTTGAGGGTGGTGGTAAGCCGGAAAGTCCAAGGCCCACATCCTCTAGGATTTCAATTACTGGCAGCTCTGGGTGGCTTAGTCCAGGGCCAGGGAAGGCTCTGTTAGTTTCAGCAGCAGGCACATCTAGCGGCTTCTACTTTCTGCCTCCACCTGTCCTAGAACATTGCCAAAGACAGAGCAATATAAACTGCCTATCCTTAGCGAAGGTGATGAAAAGAGATACTTTAAAAAACAGTAAGCGATCATTGCTAAAGTCAAGGAACCTGCACGCAGAGGCAGAGATGCAAAACACCCACACAGCTGGGGCTTTCTATGGCCATGGTGGGCGAGGCAGGGCAAAAAAGACTTGTGACTGAGCAGACAATCTATGTGTCTGAGTACAGAGGTGAGCACTGAGGTCTCAAAGGGTTGTCTGAACCCGCACCTGGGGTGCTGGTGAAAAGGCAGTCTCAGGGGCCCACTTCAGACCCAGAGTCAGTCATAGGGGGTGGGCTGAGCCACACACTTGATTGTTTAAGGACCTTCCTGTAAAAGTGGCTAACCGCTGGCATGGAAATGGCGTACTCCTCCACATCTCAGCGCAGGTGAGTTCAACTTTGGAGTTGTCTCCAGAGTTGCTGTGAGAGTGGAGCTGGAGAGCCAAGAGGCAAGAAAACAAGATTGAAGCACCACGTCTGGGTCAGGGAAGGATAATGACGGTGGACGCTGTGACTTGGCCTGGATAATGAATGGTGTCTGGCAATACTACCCCCAAGCAAGGGTGCTGTTAGGAGAGTCGGGGATAGAGCACTGGGTCCCTCCCAATTTGCCTGGAGCTGGTATGTATGGGTCTGTGTTTGCTCCCATCTCCTGCTCACGCTGCTTAGTTCAGAAAGACAACACAGAAGAGGGGCTTCTCAAGAACCTAAAGAAGGAACGGGGCCAACGCTGGCCGCTTCCCTTTGAATACTCCAGAGCCCAGCTGACCACCAGGCCCAGTGTCAGGGCAGGAAGCCTGGTGGAGAAACTGAGGCTGAGAGTAGCTGTGGGCAGCCATGAGGAGCGGGGAAATGTCTGCATGGGGCCGTCCCTTCACTTCTTGGTCTCAGATCCCAAGCAATCCTTACTGTGACTCTGGGGATCGTCAGAACCAAGGCCCTGGGACGTGATACCAGTTTGAGTTCAGCCGAAGGGACCAGAGATTTCCCCCACGGTCAGTGCACCCAAGCAAGGAGATGGCCCCATTCATAGCTGTGGCAATCCCCCAGTTCGTTTACCAAGTTCTGCCCCAGGCCTTTGCTCCAGGGATGGGCTGGCAGTTTCCTCCCCAGCAGTACTGATCATGGGACAAGTCTGAGCTTGCTCCCACTGGTGCTGCTGTGAGACATGAGGTTGGTTCCAGGCTGAGAAGAAGGCAAAGATGCTGGCCTTCTCATCTCAACAGCCTGGGCTGGAGGGAGCCCTTTGGCCAGAGGCAGTCTCGGATCTCTCTGGCCTCCCTCCCCCTCTCACCTAGCAGCAGTCACAGCCGGATGCAGGCTACTGGAGGGATGGGCTGAGTATCAAACCTAGCTGAGGAGTCAAGAGGTCAGAGGGAACAGCAGGCCCCAGTGGAAGGCTCAGCTGAGGGTGTAGCCCAGGGCAGCGAAGCCCAGGTAATCCCTTCAGGAAGTACGTATTTATAGTTAGACTTAGCCCAGGGGTGACCCTCAGAGCCCTGGTAACCTTCACAGGGAAAGTGCTGGCCAGGCTCCACTCAGCTGCAGCCTCCCACACCCTCACAACTCAAGTGGCCTCTTTATAGGCCTGTGGGCCAGGTGGGAGGCTGTCCCTGCTTCCCATCCATTCCCTCGGGGCCAACACCAAAGTTCAGGGAAGGAAAGAGGTGGAGCTAGTTGCTAAGCGACAGGCTAGGTTTCCTAAACTGCATCCCCTCTTGAGGCCCTGTGGGTCCCAGGTGGTCGTGAGCAGGGTGGAGGGAATGCTGGCATGGCTCCTCCTCTGAGAGCCTGTTCACAGGTACATGGTGGCACCCAGCCCAAGACAACCACAGGCCTTTGCAATGACCCTGCTTGTCAACCTGAGGCTGAGACCACCTCCAGTTCACCTCTGTGACCCCAGGGACGAGCCCAGGGGTGGCATGCAGCAGGCCTCAATGACGGTTTGCCAATGAATGAGTGATTTAATTGAGCAGACAGAAAACAGGAGGGCAGATGTGGGAGAGAGAGGTGGAGTCCAGAAGGCAAGAGACACATATGTCCCTGAGAGGTCCACTGAAGAAACCTTTGGAGGGTGAAGGGCTGATGTCACAGAGAAGCCCAGTCAGGACCCACAACCTCCATGGTGATTGGAGAATGACAGTGAGCCACGAAAAAGAACATGCCTAGAGGCCTCCCTGCTTGGGGGGCTAGGGGGCGGGCAGGGAGCACACAAGCTCAGAGGCAGGGCACGCTGCCACCATGCCTGCACACAACGTGCATATGCACATTGACTGGGTGGGGGCCCGGCTGCCTGGCTGTGCTGGGTGGGGGTGGGGGTAGGGTGGAAGCAGGGCCTCTGTCTGCCCTCTGGTCTGAGCTTGCAGCCCAGGCCCCATGTTGGTACCTAGCCAGGCAGGGGGAAAGGTGGCTTCCCAGGGCTGGGCACTTACCACCCTGTCCCCTAGACCGAGCTTCTATGAAGGGGCAGTATTCTCACTCACTGTCACACACTGGTGTCATGTTGTGCCTGTCTGATCTCAACTGCAAACAACTTCCCCATCCTCAAAGTCAATCTGGGGTCTAGTCCACCACCCAGCTAACTGTCCCTTTTCTGAAGCTGCTTCGGAGAGAACACTGTACATCACAAGGGGAGTTTAGGAGATGAGTGTATTTCTCCTTGTTTTAAGTTCATACAGCCTGTTCCTCCCTTGTAGTGAATAGATTCTCTTCACCATGTACTGATGCATTTGTTCCCAAGCACAACCAAAGTCTTGGCCTGAACGTGAACAGTTCCAGGGTTACTGGCTCTCCAGGGAAGCTTGATCTCATGCATTTTCCGGCAACCTAGGCTAGCGGTAACTGTGAGCGGAGACACGCAGACACGTTAACGTAGCTTCCCTCTCCAATCTGGCTCTCATTTATTTTCACATGGGCCTCCGAGCTGGCAAGGGAGAGGCTGCCTCTGGCTACTGACCTAACTGTTCTAAGCCTCAGTGTTCCTATCTGTAAAAGGATGGAACTCTCACCTCACAGAATGGCTGTAAGGTTTCAGTGAGACCACCTTTTACAGTGGTCAAAAGACCACCAGTACTGTTGAGTCAAATCCAACTCATGGCAACCCCTGTGTCTCAGGGTAGAGCTGGGCCAGCTGGGCCCCACAGGGTTTTCAGTGGCTGATTTTTGGAAGTACATCACCAGGCCTTTCTTCTGAAGTGACTCAGGGTGGACTTGAACCTGCAACCTTTTGGTTAATAGTCCAGTACATTAGCCATTTGCAATACCCAGAGACCACTAAAAGAGAGGTATTGTTTAAAGACAGATCTTTGGTAATAGAGCTGAATCATCAAATACTTATTAATTACCATTATACAATTAAAAGTGACTCTTTCTTTCCCTTACAGTTTCTGTGATTTCTCAAAAACCAGCTGTAATGAATTCTTGGTCTTGATCACACAGTGCAGGAGAAGGCAGGGGTCAGATGAGGTCATGTCTGACAAGGACAGAGAAAGGGTTGATGGATGCCTACTCCTAGGATAGGGGTCAGCACTTTTGCTGGGGCAGAAGAGGGAGCGAGGCAGCTAATGAATAAAAGGAATGCCACAGAGGTTGCTAGCAGGCCTTCTGTATCTGGCCGGCTCCTCTTGTTACCTCAGGAGGGGAGGTGGGTTATCTTGGCTGCTGAGCTTTCCACAGCCAGGAGGCAACAACCCAAGTGTCCTCCTGGCGGCCCAAGGGGAGGGCCCAGGCAAGCACCCACCTGGCAGCCAGGCACCTGGAAGCCAGAAGGCATGGCCTGAGCTTTTGACACCCAAGACTGCATCCCACTGGCATAATTGCTTCACCCAGACATACACCACTCCATGGGGTGCGTCCTAGAGTACAGCAAAACCTGAACGCTGGAAGTGACCTGACCTTCATTTGGCCCAGGTTCTTCATTTTACAGATGAAGAAACTGGGACTTTGAGAGAGGAAGTGACTTGTCCCAGTGTGTTTATGTATATGTATGTGTGTGTGTGTGTGTGTGTGTGAGGTAGAGTCTTTCTACCAAACCATTCCACTGCAGTGAAAGCGGAATTAGAACTAGAATATGAAAATGTCAGGAACTGGACACAAAGAAATGACAAATGTGCTCATGGGAAAAGCAGCAAGTAAAATATGTATCGGGAGGCAGGGAGGAAGAGGTTAAGAATCTGGCCTCACCTTTTTAGTTACCACTAGGGAAGAAGGGAATCTATGAGCTGGGCTCTCCCAGGACCTCCAAGCCAGTTGTGCCTACCCTTGACTGGGTACCCACAGGGAGGACCAGTGGTGTTCACAGGTGATGGGGCCAATGGTACCCACATCTGACTGTGTGCCCAGGTCTCGTGTGGGCTTGATGAAAACTCACTCAGGGCACCAGCCCAAGACTGCAACTCAGCCTGGCTGGCTTGGGGCTCAATGATGGAGACCAATCTCCCACCCCATCCCACCCCTGCCTCTGTATACACTTCCAGAGAGGAGGGGCCCACTATGTCACAAGGAAGTCTATTCCATTATTGGATAAATCTAATGGTTAGAAAGTTAACAGTAATTAGAGTTACCCTTCATTGAGCACTAAATATATAGCATGCAGTAGAACACAGAAACACAGAGGGTAAAGGTACAGATTTGAGAGTTAGGCTGACCTGGTGTCTGAACACCATTATTTATTAGCTCAGCGATCTTGGTCAGACACCTTAGACATTCTGGTCTCCCCTTTTCAGAAGTAGGAAGTGGTAACAGCCTCCGTCTCTTAGGAAGGCTGGGAAGATTAAAGAAGATATAGAGAAATAAATCAACTACCATAAACAAGATTTTATATATGGTAGATCAACTAACCTAAAGCCCCGCCAGGCTCGTTGCTTAGTTCTGAAGACAGTACACATGCACAGTCCTGTTTCATATAGATGCATGCACACACGTCTGCTAACCCATGATCATCCAGTCGATTCTGACTTAGCAATCCTATAGGACAGAGTAGAACTGCCCCAGAGGGTTTCCAAGGCTGAAATCTTTACAGAGGCAGACTGCCACATCTTTCTCCCACAGAGCAGCTGGTAGGTTCACACCTCTGACTTTTTGGTCAGCAGCTGAGTGCTTAACCACTGTGCCACCAGGACCCCATACACACACAATCCTGTTTTATGTATGCATATACACATAAAAAATTCTATTGTGTCTGTGTACATGTGTATATACACACAGATACAGGTGCACCAACACATACACACACATACTTGCTACAGAGTAGGTACCTATTACTGTCATTTTAATTGTTATTTTCACTTATCATTGTCATGATTATAAATACTATTATTTTAACCTGAAGTCCATTGGCTCTGCTTTCTGGAATAACACAGAACAAGTCCCAAACTCCTTCCACAGGGTTATTAAACACATTTTTCTCTTCTCCAGACTCAAGATGTCCATTCCCTCCTACTCTTTCTCTGGGTCCTTTACGCTCTTCTCAACTAATCAAATACTCAGTGAGGTCTCCCCAGTACCACACCCCTCCAGGCTCTCACTCCTTGACCTGAGTGCTCACCCTTATGCCTCCACAGCAAACACTACAGCAAGTTTGCCTACAACCATCAGGGCTGGACCTAGAAAACAACAGCTGCCGGTAAGTTGAGCCTTGTGGTGACCCCACGGGTGTCAGAGTAGAACTGGGCTCCACAGAGCTGAATTCTTTGAAGTAGCTCACTGAGCCTTTCTTCCAAGGTGCTCCTAGGCAGACTTGAACTCCTGGCCTTTTGGTTAGCAGCTGAGCATCTTAACCCTCCACACCAACCAGGGAGCTGGAAGACTCCTGCAATCTTGCTCCAGGGCTGTCATTCTCGCCGCGATTCTTCCAAGCCCTATAGTTCATGTATCGTCCACTCCCCAGCAATGGGCCTTAAACACCTGACTCTCCATCTTGCAGGTTTGTGTCTTACGTGGGGTGAACCTGAAGTCAAAGAGGTCTGTTTCCATGTGATATGCTATGTGATCAGGGCCCTGCAATGAACCACTCCATGCTCATTTGCCAAATTGAGTACCCAGCTTCTATCCACATTACAGAGATGCTGAGGGGGTTCCAGTGAGAAATACACAGATGCCCAACATTCTTGAGCTCTGGAACCCCATCTTCTTAAGGGTTGCCCCTTCTTTATGTGGCTCCGGGCCCACAACCTTCACTTTCTGGATCAACTGAGGAACTTGTCATCTGAGCACATCCCTTCTCCTCCCAAGCCAGGCGCAGGCCGTGCAAGCAGCTGGGCCTGACTCATCCCTTCCCCTTCCTCCTCTATAACCCTTGAATCACCAGCCTGTCAGGTGGCACCCTCCCTGCTTTCCTTTCCAAGCACTGCCTGGTCCAGCCCTCTATCCATCAGGTCACAGGATGGAAGGCCCTCTTCCCACTGCTATCCCCACTCCCACTCCCCTCCTGACTTTGCAGGGCCTGAGCCTTGCACACCAGCCCTGAGTCATACTCAGCCCCGTGTTTGTACATGCATGCACCCTGTGTGCTGTGCAATCCTTCAACTTGACCATGGACTACTGGAGGCCAGGACTCAGAGGCAACCCAGTGTGGGGTGTCAGAAGTTTGGTTGTCTGGGTCCCACAACTGTTGTTGTTTGTTATGTGTCATCGAGTCAAACCTGACTCACAGCAACCCATCCTTGGGTCTCCGAGGCAGTATCACTACGGAAGTAGATTGCCCAACCTTCCTTCTGAGGAGTGGCTGGTGGGTCTGGACCGCCAGCCTTCTGGTTAGTAGTCAAGTGCCTTAGGCACTAGGCCACCAGAGCTCCTGGGCCCCACCACTAGAGATTCTGATTTAGTTGCTCTTGGGTACGGCCTAGGCATAGGGGGATGCTGGTGGTGGTAAAAGCTCTCCAGGTGATTCTAATATGAGGCCAAGGTAGAGAACCACCAATCTGGAACTAGGCTGCCTGGCCCAGCTGGCTGCTTGGACTGTGTTTAATTAGGCCTTTGAAAGGGCCTGGCAGGGGGGTGCTGAGGGAGAACCCCATGCCTGCCTGAGGCTGGCCATCTGGACAGTCCTTTCAAGGTTCGCAGCCAGGCTGGTCACAAAGCAAGAAGCGGATGGCCTGGGGGACCCTCCTTCTGGGGAAATCCCGCTGCACTGCCCAGAGGCTAGAGGTCAAGGCCCACTTTGCAGAAAGGAGAGGGTACGCTGAGCAAAGAGCCAAGAGCATGGGCTGTGGAGCAGACAGCTCGTGCTATATGTACTGGCGGTAATGCTGCCCTGCTTTTCTTAAAGACAGGAAGGCCCCTTCAACCCCCACCCAGGGCTCCACTCAGCCCAAGGCCTGGTCTCTTGCACCGGCACCCAGGCACCCTCTTCTGTGGGACACAAAGGACTCTTCTTCCAGAGCCTAGCCACCCTCAAGATAGAAAATGAGCAGCCCCCAAGGCAAGGGGGCTAGATGGGAGAGCAGAGGGAGGGCTGACTTCCTAAGAAAACCCCCACCCCCTCGCCAGCTGCTCTGGGCAAGAAGAAGGGAAAAACCTGACTCATCAGTGCTGTGTGACTCACAGGCCGACAAAACTTACTTGCCAGACTGGAAGGAGGGGAGCCTGCAGCTCCCACTACAACCAGGGGCCCGGGGGGGCAGGTAAAGGCTATCCCTCCATTCCCACAGCTGCTAGAGGACACTTCCTGCCCATCACCAGCTGCCAGGACTGGCAGGAGTGCCTGCCTCAGCTTGGCCCCTGATAGCCGGTCATGCCCTCCCACTGCTGGTTCAGTGACTCACAGCAAAAAGCTGCAATGGGAAGGGGACATAACTGAGAGGGCCAGGGTCTGACTCTCAGCTCCACCCTCTTGTAGGCATGACCGTGAGCAGCTGAGTCTCTGAACCTCAGTTTCTACATCCGTGAAACAGGTAGTAATATCCATCTTGATTGTTACGAAGATTAAATAACTACTGTATGTACACTCCTAGTTTTGTGTGAAGGAGTCCTGGTGGCCACAAAGGTTAAGTGCTCAGCTGATAACTAAAAGGTCAGTGGTTCGAACTCACCGGTGGCTGTGTGTAAAAAACCTGGTGATCTGCTTCTATAAAAATTACAGCCTAGGAGGGAAGGACACGGGGATAGAGGTAGCTATGGGGTGGGGGAGGGTGGGAGGAGAGCTGTTACACTGTGGGAAATTGCAGTCAATGTCATGAGACAAAATGTGTATGAGCTGCTGTATGGAAAATGAATTTGCTCCATGAGCTTTCACCATAATCACACACACACACACACACACACAGATTATAGCCTAGGAAACCCTATGGAGTAGTTCTACTGTCATACAGGGTCACTACGACACTACGAGGTGGAATCGACTCTGCAGCACCTAACAACAGTACTCTGTGGGGCACAGAGTAGGAGTGCAAAGATGGTAGCTATTATCCCAAACCAAACCTACCACCCACCATTAAGTCGATTTGGACTCACAGAGACCCCTGTTGGGTTTCCAAGGCTGTAAATCTTTACAAAAGCAGACCCCCTCATCTTGTTCCCGTGGAGCCACTGGTGGGTTTGAACCACTGACCTCCTCTTGAGCAGCCACCAGAGCTCCTAATAGCTAAAGGAGCTCTGGTGATACAGTGGTTAAGGCATTTGGCTACTAACCAGAATGTCAGTGGTTCGAACCCACCAGCTGGTCCGGGGGAGCAAAATGAGGCAGTCTGCTTTCTAACGATTTACCCCATGGGGGTTGCTAGGAGTCTCTTAGCTATGAGCAATAATGGAAATACAGTTTTATGATTTTAAAGGGCTTTTTACACATACTTCATTGCACTCACTCCTTGAAACAATCCCGTGTGGCCGGTATTGTTACTTCTGTTTTATAGGTGAGTACACTGAGGTTAACAGACCCTGGGGCAGTGGCAGGAATCCAGTGAGTCTGTCCTCCTGCCCAGTCACCGGCCTGACACTCTAGAGCCCCAGGCTGAGGGCGAGGTGACCACACACACATACACACACACACGCAACAGGCACAAAACCAGCTCTGCCTCCAGCCCAAGAGAAAGGCCTGGCTGGCCAAACTACAGCCCAGTCCTCCCTGCCTTCTGCCCAGCCTGCCTGGGTGCCTCCAGAAATTTCCTCACTGAGGCTGGTGTGTGATAGCCTCCACGCCAGGCTGTGAGTTCCTCAAGGCAGCACCTGGGCTCGAGGGGAAGCGTCTGAATTCCCATCCCCTAGACTGGAACTAGGAACCCTGGTGGTGCAGTGGTTAAGTACTTGACTGCTAACTGAAAAATCAGAAACCACCAGCTGCTCCAAGGGTTAGTGTTTTTGTTTTTGTTGTTTGTTTGTTTGTTTTTCTTTTTTTAGCATGGAGCTGGATAAGTAGTCCAGCAGGGGCCTCGGATTCCACACCTGAGATTAAACCCTGGCTCTGTTACTTGCATTGTTTCGGGCATGTTATATTACCTCTGAGAATCTCAGTTTCCTCACCTGGGAAATGGGTAACAACGGTAACGACTTCACAGGTTTATCAGAAGAACTACAGTAATAACCACAACAGTAGCGATAATGGCCAACCTCCAAGATGCAACACAGTCTCTCCTCATCCAGAGCAAAGAAGAAAAACCAAAGAACATGAAAACAATTAGTCCAAGGGACTGGTAGACCATGAGATCCTCAGTTTATATGACCATGAGACCAGAAGAACTAGATGATACCCAGCTACCACTGTCAACCACAATGAAAGGGATCAGTACAGTAGATCCTGGATAGAGTCGGAGAACAATGTGCAACAAAACTCAAAATCATAAAAGAAGAGACCAGGTTTGCTGGTCTGATAGAGCCAGGTGAGAGCCCTGAGACTACGGCCTCTAGTTACACTTCAGGTCTGGAACTGAATTAATTCCCATGGCTTCCAGCCAAACAACAGACAGGCATATAGGGTGAATGTTTAGGTCAGGTAGATACACTCCTTAGAGGATTAATTGTGGGAGAACAGAAAGGCAGTATCCGCAGGAGATACTCAAGGGGCAGGAATGCATAGGAAAAAGGACACAGGCAAGAGGTAACTACAGCGAAGAAATAGGAAGAGAGCTGTTACATTGTGGGGAATTGCAGTCAGTGTCACGAAACAAAATTGTGTATGTACTGCTACATGGAAAATGAATTTTCTATGTAAACTTTCACCCATATCACAATAAAAATTAAAAATAAAACCAAACAGTAATGGCCAACTTAAGTGCATGCTATATGCCAGCTACTCTTCTAAGCACTTTATCTGTATTAAGTCATTTAATCCACAGCTAGGTGGCAGGGCTGGTCGAATTCTAGGCCAGGCAGGGTGGCTCTAAAACCTCCATTCTGACCCCTTTTTTCCCACGATCCTGCCTCTCCTGAGCACCAAGTGCCTGGTAGGTAGTAAGTACTCAATACATGGGAGCTGCTTTAGTGGTCACTCAGGAAGTATTTTTAAGATGAATCAATGAATCATCCTCTTCCCATCTGAGTCCTAGTCTGTGTACAGTCCAGCTGAGATGTAAAGTTCCTGTGAAATATAAAGAAAAAATAAAAAAAAAAAAAAGAGAGAGAGAAGCTGTTGTTAGGTGCCATTGAGTCAGGTCCGACTGATAGCCGAGCCTACATACAACAGAGCAGGAAGGAGAAACAGAGTGATGCAAACCCTGGCACTTCCCTGCCCCTCCCCCTTCCTCAAAGAAGGTTCCAGATGGGAGGCTTCCAGACCCAAGGTGTCAGCCCCTCAGGCGGAGAGAAGCAGGAAATGGTCAGGCTCTCTGAGGTGCCCTGAGGGTGGCTGTATGGAAGGGCCTCAGGCGGCCCCTGGGCTCAGCTTGAGCTGTTGATTCTGGCAGCACCTGAGGTGGAGGTAGACCTGGAGGGCAGGGAGCAAAGAGTGCCTGAGCAGCTTCTTCTAGGTGGTGGCTCTGGGCTCTGTGAGGAAGGGGAGGGAAAGGGATACCTCCACTCGCCAGCCAGGCCCCTAGGACAGGACCCCTACTAAACTCAGAGCTACACAAGGAATGTCCCACCTAGCTTCACACCCACCCACTCAGGCTGCCTCCTCTCCTCCCAGCAAGGCCTGAGGAAAGGCAGGTGAGGCCTGGTTGGCATGCAACAAGCAGTCTCACTTTGTTTCAGAGAAAACTGTATGCAGAAGCCTAATATACAAGGAAAAGAGCCCTGGGGGCACAATGGTTAAGGGCGTGGCTGCTAACCCAGAGGTTGCCAATTTGAACCCATCGTGGGCTCTTTGGGAGGAAGACCTGGCAATCTACCCTCTAAATACTGAGTTCCTCTTACAGTTCAGTGCAAAGCCCTGGGACCTGGTCTCAACCATGGAGTCTACTAGGAAGCTGTCTCTGATTTCTTAGGTCAGCAGTTCAAACCCATCAGCCGCTCTGTGGGAGAAAGAGGAGGCAGTCTGCTTCTGTAAAGATTTACAGCCTTGGAAATCCTTTGGGGCAGTTTCTACTCTGTCCTATAGGGTCTCTATGAGTTGGAATTGACTTGATGGCACATAACAACACTCTATGAAGGGGGGTGTCCTTGGGTGGCACAAACAGTTTGCACTGGACTATTAACCAAAAAGGAGCTCTGGTAGCGTAGTGGCTAAGGCACTTGACTGCTAACCACAAGGCTGGCAGTTCAAACCCACCAGCCACTCCTCGGAAGGAAGGTTGGGCAATCTACTTCCGCAGTGATACTGCCTCTGAAACCCAGAGGGGTCGCTATGACTCAGGTTCGACTTGATGGCAAATAACAACAACATTAACCAAAAGGTTCAAATTTGAACTCACTTGATAGAGCTGAAGAAGAAAGACGTGGGGACTGCTTCTATAAACATCACTGCCAAGAAAGCCCTGTGGGACAGCTCTACGCTGTAACACAGGGGTCATCAAGAGTCAGAATGGCTCATGGCAACGGGTTTGATAAAGTTAATCTGTTCTGGTGCTGAGGAGAGGCAAGCCCAGTGTGCTTACCCCTCTGACACCTCCTGACACCCTTGGTGTTTTCTGATACCTCCTGACACCTTTGTGAAACCCCCAGAGGCATAATTTGAGCCCCAGACCTCTTAGAGAAGGCCCCGTGGGCAGAGTAAGTCTCCCTTCACATCATTCATCTCTGTTTGAAAGTCAAACATCTCAGCCCTTAACGAACCAGGTAATAATCTTGAGCAGGCCCTCTCCAGGCCTCCTTTATCTGGGCTCCTATCTGCAAAATGACGGTGTTGGACTAACCATTTCCAGGGTCCCTTCTAGCTCTAAGACTCAACCCAAACCCCTACTGTAGAAACACCTGTATAGTGCTCATGAGGGGCACAAGACAGTTAAGCTATGATCTGAGCCATCCAAAACCTTACTGCCCCTACACAAAACTGCAAGACAAACTGTGATTCTGTGCTAAAAGACAAGAAACAATGCTGTGAGACCCAGAGGAGAGAGATTCTAATAAGTCCCCAGAACCTTGTTAAAGTGGAGAAAGCTTAGCTCACTCACATAGTCGTTCATCAAATGCTCACTGTGGACACACAGGTGAGCATGACACTGACCCGAGGAGCCCAGAGCTAGGGTTGAATCACAAAAATGAGGCACCCGACCCTTTCTGTTCTGTGATACACGTGCTCACTATTTGGAAACACCTGAATGCATAATTTAGGAAGCCCTTGTAATGTGTTACTCTGTGACACATTTAAAAAATATATACAAGTAGTGGACCATGTGAACCTCAGCCTATATCACCATGAGACCAGAAGAACTAGATGGTGCCTGGCTATCACTGTCAACCACTCAGAAAGATCCTGGATAGAGTGGGAGAACAATGTGCAACAAAACTCAATCATAAAAAAGACCAGTTTACTGGTCTGATGAGATCCTGGTGAGACCCCTGAGACTATGGCCCCTAGCTACCCTTCAGGTCTGGAAGTGAAGTCACTCCTGTGGCTTCCAGCCAAACAACTAACAGGCATACAGGGTGAACATTTATATCATGTACATACACTCCCCTTAGAGAATTAATCACAGGAGAAAAGAAGGGCAGTGTTTGCACAGGGAGATAGCTCCAGGGGCAGGAACACACAGGAAAGAAAGAACACAGGGAAGAGGTAACTACAGGGAGGAAGTGGGAAGATAGCTGTTACATGGTGGGGAATTGCAGTCAATGTCATGAAACAAAATGTGTGCTATATGGAAAATGAATTTTCCCTGTAAACTTTCACCTAAATCACAATAAAACACACACACACACACACATTAAATTAAAAATATATACAAATGCACAATAAATATGCAAATTAAAAAAAAAAAAAAAAAAGCAAACTGCCACATGCTAGAGTAGAGGTATGTACAAAGTACACTGGGAGAACACACCTGACCGGCCAGGCCTCTTTCTACACCATCTGCCAAAGAGGTGGGCGGAAGTTGGACCAGATCATTCTAAGGAGCTTCCAGCTCTGACCCTCTGTGACAAGGACTCTGAAAATAAACAGGCTCCAGCTGGCTAGGAGGGCCAGGGTGGCAACAAGCCTCACCCTCATCCCTGAATTTCAGACTTCACACTTCCCCCTCCTTACAGACCACAGCCTGCCCTACTTTGGCCTCTGCTGCTGCTGGAGGAAGAAGAGGTAGTTTTTAAGCTCTGAGCCTCACTTTCCCTCTGGGATAAAGATGGTGAAAGGGGAGGAGAAGACCCACGGTCACACACGGAGCCTCTGGACTGAATGGAGGCCATCAGCCCTGCTCTCTGCCCACCCCAAGTGCTGATGGGCTTGGCCTGGGAGCAGCCCTACAGGCAGGCCCACACTCAAGTTCACAGGACCCTGCCACCCCACCCACAAGGTAACCCAATTCTTCATGGTCAAATGACAGCTGGAGGTGGGGCTCCGAAGCCCCAGCGACAGCAGGAGAGGGAGGTGACTATTGGCTCCCAGGGTGTTGAGGCCCAGACACAAAGGTATGGCCCAGATTCAATACAAAACACAATTCCTGAGCACCACTGGGTCCAAGGTCCTGCCAGTCGCTCAAGGGGCCTTGAGAAGATAAGACCAACATTTTAATTACCGTGATGGCATCATCTCAGAGAGGCCTTCCCTGACAACCTAACTAAAATGCCCCCGACTTCTCCATCTCACCCCTTTTCTCATAAGCAGTGTTTATCACAATTCTGTTGGTTTCCTCATTTTTTCTGTCTGTCTCCCCCATTAGAATGTCAGCCTCTCAAAGGCAGGGCTCTGGTCTCTCCTTACACAGGGAAGGTTCTCAGTATTGAGTTATACTAAAACTCAGTAATGAACGGGTGAAGACAAGTAACATGACTACACAGCAGATGCATGGGAAGTGGCATCCAAGACTCAGAGGGCCATGGGGAAACACGCCCATGTAGAGCAAGCCAGAAAGACAGGCTGAGGCCCCCTGCGCTGGCAGAGACCACATGGCCTGGTGGGAATCCTGTTCCCTGGCCTACTAAACACTGATCTTCATTCTTCGTTGATAAAGTGGGGACTACATAAACATCTGGACATGCCTGCAGTGTGGTGAGCAAGGCTTATTTTAGTTCAAACGCTAGCCAAGGTGCCCTCAGGATTGCCCCATTTTCTTATTTTCTAGCGTTTCCTTCGTCCCTGGCTTCAGTTCTAACCAGCTGTGCTATCCCTGTGGGACTAAAGGGAGATTCTCAACCTTGTCATAACAAACCTTTTATTACTTTTTCCTCCAGATCTCCAAAGAACCTCTCTCAAACTGCACGAGATGATAATTTTTTTTTTTTTAATGGAAATGCTAAGACATATCTGCCACCAAAAGCGTCTGATCATATGAAAACTAGTGGTTCACACTGAGCTGACAGAAGGCCAACCAGAGATTTCTGGTCACCTTGGATGGTTATGATGCCTCTGGGACTCATTTCTTCAGGTTAGGAAGTGGGGTAGGAATAGAAGGAGGAAGAATGGGTGGAAAAGTCCAGAAGGCCCCAATCTCCAGAGTCTGGGTGGGAGATTTGCCCCCTGGCTCCACAAGGGCTCCTCTTCAAGGCAAGAGGACCCTACAGTGAAGGGGAGGAAAGAGGCTATTTGCCCCAATCGTGGCCAGGGTTTAGAGATGGGCATTAGACTCTGACTTGGTGCAACATGGTGGAGCTGGGAGGAGAGATTGTGAGCTTGACACCATTTCTGCTCTGCAGTGGGACATCCCATACCTGAACCAGCTAGGAAGGGCAGGGGTCTGCAGTCAGAGTGACTTCTGGGGGTCAGAAGTCACTGTGTATTAGCAGCTCCAAATGTGGTTTAATAAAAAAATCTTATGGGAAAAGAGACTTAGGAGGAAAGGCAATAAAAGGATCCTTGTCAGGATGAGGCTGAGATCACACAGCTGGGATTTTGGGTATCTTCTGCATATAGGCACCTCTAAGGAAAGACTGCTTTTCGCTGCCTGGGATCAAAGGAAGCTCCCATTTAACCCATTCTGTACATGGTGTATCACCAATAAGCTATAAGGACAGGGCTGGGCCTTACCCATCTCAGGGCTTGGTTCAGTGCCCAGCACACAATACAATGAAACAAACAACTTGTTGCCATTGAGTCAATTCCAACTCATAGCAACCCTATAGGGCAGAGTAGAACTGCCCTTTTGGGTTTCCAACGCTGTAATCTGTATCGAAGTAGACAGTTAACATCTTTCTCCCATGGCACAGCTAGGCTAACCCAAAAGTTGGCATACAATAAAACCCAAAAACCCAAACTCACTGCCATCAAGTCGATTCAGATTCATAGCGACCCCTCCTCAGGTTTCTGAGGTGGTATCACTACGGAAGTAGATTGCCCAACCTTAAGGCTCAAAGAATAAACCAGAGAGTTGTAGATCACATGGGAATTGATGAGAGCTCAGGTCTCTTGAGAAGACGGTAAGGGTGAAAATTGGAAAGGGGCAATGGAGGATACCTGCCAAAAGGCAGCCAACAGCTGAGCTCTAGGTGCAGCCATCCTTCGGCCTTTGTCTCAGGGGAAGACAGACAGCTGGGCCGTCAGGAAACCACACAGCTGGTCCTGCCTGTAAGGTTTCACAGAGTATAAGGCTAAAATGTCCAGGAGGGAGCTACTGGGACAGGGCCAGGCCAACTTGGGGCAGCTGGGCTGTAACCCACATAACCTTTCTTCCCAAGACCAGTCTGACGAGGACTTAAGATCTGTGTCAGGCAAGAACTGAGTCAGACTGGGGGGTGGGGCAGACAGGTCAGGCCCTATTCTCTCAGGAGTGTCCCAGCAGCCCAAGGCACAGCAGGAGTGGCCTCCTTATCCCCCTGGGCGGGACTTGCGGGGAAGAAGCCGAGGAGAAAGCAAGGCCCTGAGAAGGCTCCTTGTAGACAGGATGCAGCTGGTAGTAAGGTGCTAGGTTTCGTCCCAAACATCCTCCCCCTCCATGACATCCACGCAAACAGGCTCTGCCAGTGAGGTAGGGAGGAGGCAGCCAACCCAGGCAGCAGGAGGTATCTGTTTCAGCACAGCCACCAAGAGGCAGGGAGGGAGCCCTGTGGGCTCAGCTCCCGGCTGCTGGAAAAGGTATCCTCTCAGTTTCAGCTCAGCTCAGCTGGAGGTCAAGAACTGCTCAGGCTGGCAGCCCAGTGTGGGGGATGCTGTGAGTGAGCATCTTGTCGCCCTGGCGACTCAGGGAAGCAGCAGGCAGGAGCCAGGCACGAGGCCAAGAGCAGAATGTCCCCTGCTCTAGCACTGGTCCTTGACCTTTCCAGCTGCAAAAGTGGATGCAAAGTCTTCCCTCTTCCTGGGACCCTGATCATGGGCCCAGCACCGCACTGGGCCCCGTGTGGACCAAAAAGATGCAAGGGACTCTATTCAGCCTTCAGGAGGGACCATGGAAACAAATCCCAGATCAGAAAGTGATAAAGGCCAGGGAGGCATGAACAAACACCAAAGGGGCTTTGAAGGAAAGGAAGATCTCACCTTGATTAGGGACCATGAAAGGAAAACCAAAACCAAACCTACTGCCATTGAGTCCATTCTGGCTCACGGCAACCCTGTTAGACAGAGTAGAACTGCCCCATAGGGTTTCCAAGGCTATAATCTTTACAGAAGCAGACAGCCATATCTTTCTCTGGTGGAGTGGCTCGTAGGTTCAAACTGCTGACCTCTCAGTTAGCAGCTGAACACTTTAACCACTTGTGCCACCAGGGCTCTTCATAAAGGGAAAAGACTCAGAAAAGTCTGAGGGAGGAATGCCGTTAAACCACACACAAGCAAATACATATGCCCTGTGGACAACTCCGGCTGCCTGGTCTGCTCTAGAGCTAACAGATGGCCAAATGAGACCACCTAGATTCAAGGATTTGGGAGCACCCTTTGCTTCCCCAACTCAGCCAGGCCCTGCTTCCCTGCTCCCCAACTGTCTCACCTTTCTAGCCCTTGGTGTTGCAGTTGGCTGCCCCTCCATCTCAAACTGCCTGCCAGGTTGGCTGACCAGACAGCCCCTGATATCACAATGTTTCTGCTTGGCTGAGTCCTCATGCTGGCCTTGGCCACCAGGTATGCAGTCCTCTTCCATTCCAGTCCATCTCAGCTTTTCTGTCCTGAGACCCATATAAATGGAGACTATCTCGTGGTGGCAGATTTTCAGTAATCCCACCATCCAAGGTATGTCACATCTGAATGTGCCTCCCTTACTTGGGGTCTGCAAACAACATGGCAGCCTCCTCAGGACCTAGGAGCTCTCTACCGCAGTTTCCAAGGTCCCAGGTCTCTAGGCAGTTTCTTGGGGGCACCAGGATGCTGGTGCTCAGACAGGCCCAAATGGTCAGGTTCATGTACCCTCGGCCTCTCTGAGAATCAGCACCAGGAGCCAGCTGAAGACTGCATCAAGGACTAACTCCACAAACCAAGAGTGCCCAGCACAACCACCTTGCCCCACCTCCTTTCTTTTGATTTTTTTTTTTACATTCTTTAAAAGGTGACATATGCTAAATGGAGAAAAAAATATATAATAAGAACATAAAAAGAAAAAAATTAAGTCACCTAAATCCTGTCAACACAAAGTAACTAGCAATCACATGGCCTCCCCACTCTTCTCAATGCACATGAGTATTGCTGGGATCATGGGGCATATACAATAGAAAATCCTACCATTATTATGTCCTTGATGCTGTTTTTATTTTCAACTGATGCCAGGTGCTAGACTAGTTGCTCTCAACCCTTGGTGCTCATCAGATTCACCTGTGGAAGGTACACATAAATGCAGATGGCTAGGTTCCACCCTTAGAAATTGGCTCAGGAAATAAAGGAAATACAGAAAAAATAAGCCACTTCAAAAATCCTGTGGTTTTTATTTCACAGAGAATCGTTCAGTGTATATTTCTGGAGCATTTACTATGTGCTGAGCACCATAACAAATGGATTTCTTCATAACATAAAAAGCTTACATCGTTCTCCAATTATTCATTTATTCAAGAAACATTCACTGAGCTTCTACTATGCACTAGGCTTTGTGCTGGGGAATAGACACACAAAGGCAATAAGACAGGCCCTCAAGGTTAGAGCTGTCAGGGGAGACAGATCCTTAGCTGATCATTAGAAATCAATGTACAAGTGCCAGAAGAGTGATCCATATAAGGAATCATGGGAATACAGAGATGGGGTCTCCCCCAGTGTGTGGGAGGTCCTGGAGTTGGCTCTGAATCCTAAAGAATGAGTAGGAGTTAGCCAGGCGAGGGGCCAAGGGGATGCTCTCCAGGCAGAGGGAATGGTGTGAGCAAGGGTGTTGAGAAGAGTTTGCAGAACTGCAAGCATGCTGATGGAGCACATTGTGCAAGATAGAAGGCGACCAGAAATGAAGCCCAAGAGGGGCGGGGGCAGGTTATGGAAGGCCTTTAGTGAAGCAGCTTGTACATTATCCCATAAGAGACAGGAGAACCCCTGGAGGAGTGAAGCAGAGGAGGGAAATGCATTTTTGACAGCTCACTCAGGAATCCACATAAAGGGTGAGTCTAAGGGGATCTAGACTGGAGGTGGGAGGACCAGTCAGAAGGCTGCTGCTTTGGCACAGAAGAGAATGTAAGGGCTTAGACCTTCCAGAGTGTCTATTATGTGGCAGACATTGTTTCAGTGGAGATGGAAGTGAGGGGATGGATTAGAGGGAGTCCTATATTTAGATTGTTTTCAATTTTTCACAATGGGATGAAAGTCTTCATAAATTAAGCTTTGCACACACACATCAACTTATTTCCTTATGATAAAGTCTTCACTGTAGAATTTCTAGGTCAAAGAATATAAGGCTATTTTTAAGGTTCTTGGTACCTTTTGCCAAATTGCTTTCCAGAAAGACTCTATCAATTTACACTTCCATCGGCAGTGCACAAGATGGTTTGTTAGACCCTCTTTGACTGTGCCCCCTCCAACAAGAAAAGCAGAGGTCAGCACATATACATCTCACTGTGAGAGACCAACACCCACCAGAGACCAAAATCTCTGGCCTCAAATGAAACAATGTGTGCCCAGGAAATAGGTTCTCACATTGTAACAGGCTTACGGGTGTGCGGCTTTGGAATCGGGCTAGGGCCAAGGAAGGTGCATCCTCTACACTGCATCCAGCACCCTTGTTAACAGTGATCATGTCATTCCCCTGCTCATAAATGCTCCATGGCTGCCCATTGCCAACAAAACAAAAGCCAAAGTGCATAGTATGGAAATCAAGATTTTCCAAAATATGATCTTCAATCCACATTCCCATTCACTTACTTATTCACTTAACAAATATTTGCCAGGTACAATACAAAACAAAGGAGTTCTGTTGGCACAGTGCTGAAAGCATTCAGGGGCCAACCAAAAGGTCAGCAGTTTGAACCCATCAGCTCCTCCATGGGAGAAAGATGAGGCAATCTGCTTGTGTGAAGATTTACAGCCTTAGAAACCCTATGGGGCAGTTCTACTCTGTCCTACAGAGTTGCTATGAGTCAGTTAGTAGTCCAGCATAAACCATTTGCCATTTGTACTGCCCAGGGACCTTTAACCTCTGGTACCTGACTTTATTTAGAAACAGGGTCTTTGAAGATGTTATTGTTAATAGGAGGTCATACAGGAGAAGGGTGGGTCCCGATCCAGTCTGAGGAGAAGAGACCCAGAAAGACACACAGAGCCATGTGACAAGGAGTTATGCTGGGGCTTCAAGCCAAGGGATGCCTGGGGCTACCAGAAGCACATAGTGGCTCTACCCAGTTTGAGATACTTTGTTACTGCAGTGCTAGGACACTAACCCAGCCTGACAGGAGACACACTCAGAGACCAGATGGTGTGAGGCACGAACATGCAGGTAGCAGTGGGGGCAGGTTCTCTCACTCCCTTCCAGAATGCTGGACCACATCTGAACCACCTACCCTCCACGGACCGACCGTCAAGTCTCCTTGCCTTCGCTATTGCTTTTTTCTGCCTGAAGATTACTCTCCTCTACCTGTTGGAATTTAGCCCTTCCATGGCCAGCTGAAATGTCCCCTCTTCTGGGAAGCCCTCCTAATTCCCCAAGTCAGACCTGCTCCTGACACTTTTCATTTCCTAGTCCACAGGACTGTGAGCATGTGAAGACATGGGTGATCTTTTAGCTCCATATCTGCAGTGCCTCACATACAACAAACGGAAGAATCTCTTGTGGACACTTGCAGACTGTCTAGTTTCCACACAGGCCCTCTCCAGGGTCTACTTTGAGTTCTTAAAAGGCAGGAATTGCCTTACTCAGCTCTCACTCACCAAGTGGATGTAGCACAGAGTCTGGCCCACAGATGTTTGCCCAGGAGGGGGAAAAGCATGCAAGTTGTCAGAGGCAGTGGCCACATTACTAACAGGGGAACATTCTTCTCTCAGCATAGGCAAATGAAAAGACTCTCCATCTTTTGGGAGTAGACTGTTAATTGTCTACCAAAATCCATTCTCCTCTTCTTCTTGGGCACAAAGAAGTCTGGCCAGATGATGTTTCCCAGGGTGCCTTGCAGTCAAGGGTGCCACATGACTACACTCTGGCCAAGAGAATGAGAGCTGAAGGGATGCATGCTTTAAGGGCCTAGGCCTAAAGGCAGGTCTCCTCCACCTTCTCTTCTCCTTCCATTGGCTAGAACCCAGGCTTGGTGGCAACCCAGCTGCAACTATGCAGACAACAGCACTCTGTGATGGAGCAACAACTCTAATTACTGGATCCCTGAGCGACCTCAAGTAGCAGAGCTGCCACTCACCTGCTCTGTTCACATGGGGCTATTACATGAGACAGGAAAGCAAACTTCTCTTTCTTCAAGTTACTGTATCATTAGGTCCCCTTTAGGCAGCCAAAGGTTAAGCACATGGCTGTGAACTCAAAGGTTGGCATTTCGAAACCACCTAGCAGCTTCCTGGGAGAAAGACCTAGCAATCTTCTCCCATAAAGATTAAAACCCAAACCCAAATGCATTGCCGACAAGTCGATTATGATTCATAGTGACCGTACAGGACAGAGTACAACTGTCCCAAAGGGCTTGCAAGACTGTAATCTTTACAGACTTTCTCCCACAGAGTGGCCAGTGAGTTCAAACCCCTGACCCTTCAGTTAGCAGTTGAGTAACCACTGTGCCACCAGGTTTACAGCCTAGAAAATCCCATATGTCTACTTTGTCCCATGAGGTTGCTATGAGTAGAAGTCACCTCAACAGCCCCTAAAAACAACATTAAGCAGTCCAGCTTTACATGGCTAAATACAAGATGCTTCACAGGGTGCACCAAGCTCCAGGGGAACCTCGGTCTTCATCATCCTCAAAACCCTTCTCAGTGCCAACCACAGTGGGGGGTGAGAGGAGGTCTGACCCCAAGCCAGTCCACTTGAGTAGAAGCCCAAGATCCAGGAGTGTCAGAAGAAAAGGTGAGATGAAGGGGGGCAGGAGTCACGGCAAGACTCCAGGAGGAAGTCTTAGAAGGGGGCATGAATAGCAGTGACAGAGCACTGTGATAGAGTGGGGAATGGTAGCCTAAGAGCCAGAGAAAAGGACCAAAATTCTGATCCCCAAAGGTTTGGGGAAAAGTAAGAAAGGGTGGTTGTTGTTGTTGTGTGCCGTT
Source organism: Orycteropus afer afer (assembly GCF_000298275.1). Classification (NCBI taxonomy): domain Eukaryota; kingdom Metazoa; phylum Chordata; class Mammalia; order Tubulidentata; family Orycteropodidae; genus Orycteropus; species Orycteropus afer. Next base: position 9,883,210 of record NW_006921651.1, read on the forward strand.
GAGTTGGCCCCGACTCATAGCTACCCCTCCTTGGGTTTCCGAGGCAGTATCACTAAGGAAGTAGGTTGCCCAACCTTCCTTCCGAGGAGTGGCTGGTGGGTTTGAACCGCCAGCCTTCCAGTTAGCAGTCAAGTGCCTTAGGCACTATGCAGGGTTAAGGGATGCAAAACCAAATGCCCACAGTCTTTCTAACCCCTCTGTGGGGCTCCTCATATACGTCCTGCTGGCTGTCACTGAGGTGGAAAGGGAGACAAGAGAACTGGGGAAGGAGGTGGCTTTGGGTCCAGGAGCACAATCTCACTGATGCCAGCTTCTATGGAAAACAAGAGTCGGGAACCAAGGAAGCGATGTCTTCATCAGCTTCAGGAGCCCACAGAGATCAACCCATACCCAAATCCAACCCATCTTCAAACCCACTGCCATCGAGTTCATCCAGATGCACAGTCCTGCTTAAACATGGGTCTGTGCCACCCAGTACCACCTCTTATCCATTTCACTTTTAGACATTCTCAACTCTGAGCTCTGGGTCCACCAAATCACACTCAACTGGAAGGTGCAAAGACAGAGGTCAGCTACTGCCTCCCCTCACATCCCCAGGTCCCTCAATCATCCACCCAACCATGCCAGCTCTATCTACCCTTCCTCCCGTAACAATCACTCTATGTCTACACCAGCCACTGGGCTCAGTGCTAGTGAAGAAATGGTGCAGAAGACAGAGACTCTGCTCTTGTGGTGTTGACAATCCAGCAGAGGGTGGAAAATGCTTCTTGCTCCTTTCCTTTTGCAGGATATCTTCATGGTATGATTGGGGTAGGAGTATGCCTAGAAGGCAGAAGGCAGCACAGTTCAGAGGAAGGGGCTTGGGGCCCTTGGCTCTGGGGCCAAGTAGAATAGCTTTCAAATACTGACCCCACCCATCAACTGGCCTCATGACTGGAAGCAAGTTTTAGTTCTGGAATCTTTACAATGGAGATCACATGCCCACCTCCCAGGACCACTGTAGGGTGAGACTACAGTATGTGCCTGGCACATGGTATGCACTCCACATGTGTAACTTCCTTCTATTGCCCCAAGAGTCCTCCTTGTTACCTGCCATGATACATGAAATTCCTACCACAAGACCTATCCTTCAGGATGAAGGCACTTTCTGTGGCACGTTCCTATAGAGTAAGATGCCACCTCCTGCAAAAGACAATTAAGTGTTGTGAAGCAGGCAGGCACCCAGTGTCTTGAGGAGGTTCTGATGTTAAAGTTCCTGAGTGCAAACAAGGGTTGCTTGAAAACTGTAGGGATGGCTGCATAGCCCTGAAGAAGAAGATGTTATAAAGAAATATGACATGTCCTAAGACCTGGGGATCTTCAAGTGGGCAGAAGAGAAGATACAAAGGAGGCTGGAAGGCAAAATAGCTCTGGGACCCCTCTCCAAGAATGCTGTTACTGTCGCTGTGTGCCAATGAGTTGATTCCGGCTTACAGCAACCCTACAAGACAGAATAGATCTGCTCCGTAGGGTTTCCAAGGCTGTAATCTTTACAAGAGTAGGTTGCCAGATCTTTTCCCTCACAGAGCTGCTGGTGGGTTCAAACCACAGATCTTTTGGTTAGCAGCTGAGCTGAGCACGTAACCATTGTGCTACCCAGGCACTTTGCTACAAGAATAGGAAAAGAAAGAAAGCAGAAAATGAGAGGAGATGGGGAAGTGAAAGGCTCTCAAGGAGAAATGGGAGGGAGTCAGCAGGGTAGCTCCAGCCTCTGCAGTGGGGGCCCTACCTAAGGAGATCTCCTGCCACACCCTAGCTCCCCTCCAGATCCCTCTTCCAAGGTGTTGTATCCTATTCCTGGCACCATATGGCTCCTATGTGTCTATCCCCACCCTCAGCCCACCACACACAGGTACATTTGAAAGAGGAAGGAAGTTAAAAGCTTTTAAAAGCTTTGAACCTGCTGTTTGGAAAGAGCTTTCAGAATTTCCCATAAAACACATCAGAGGTCAGCAAGGAGGCAGAATGTACCTGAGAAACGGAAGGACAAGATCGAGCATTTCCGGGGTTGTTTCTTGCCTGGCCACAAATTTGGGATGACCTTGGCAAGTCACATGCTCTTTCTTTGACCTGCACAGTGCTGTAAGACAGGTCACTATACTCACCCATGACTCGAATCCCTGGAGTAATAAGAAAACTTTACCAAAGGGAGATAGACTTGTTCATGCAGAACCAGGGGTGGGAGATACAAAGCAGGCATACTCCCCTCAGCCTCACTGATCAGCAGGATCTCTTCAAGGCCATGGAGTAGGGCAATGAGACAGCAGCACACAAGAACATGCTTTACAGAGGGCCAGGCTCATGCAGGGAAGGACTTTCTACTCACTAGAGCCAAAAAAAAAAAAAAAAGCCAAAAGCCAGCTCAAGGAAAGCCTGGCTGACTGTTTGTCAGGGGTGCCAAGAGGAGCAACTCCACACTGAGCAGGCAGCTGGACATGACCATGATGCTTTTCCAATTCTAATGGCCTGCTATCATGGGCTGGAGTTGATGAGACAAACTCGTCTATCTCTTGCAGGGCTCATTTTCAATCACTGTAAGAACCTGTTCCTACAGCCTTCTGTGGTTTACAAAGGGCTCCCACCTACGCCATCTCGCTTGATGTTGTGGCAGGGGCTCCAAAACCACACCATCCCTGTGTGCACCCCAAAGCCAAACATGTGGCCACAGGAATCAGGGAGGCAAAACCAAGGCTAAAGGACAATCAACCCAACTATGCAAACATCTGTGGTTCCAAGGAGCCCAAGACCACCCTGTTGGCAACAGCAGCACAGAACAGGTGTGCTCACCCCAGACTGCTTGCCCTTGAAGCCCATTCTAGTTCTGGCCTGCATGCCAGGGTCCAGAGGACTGGACAGGTGGTTGTGGGACCAACCCACAGCTAAAGGGTGCCAGGCCTACCTTGCTGCCCAGCTCCTGTTGGAAGAGACTTGGGCCAAGGAGAGTGGCCCAGCTAGCTGCCAGAGGCCCTGTGACTGGGGTTTCAGGGAGAACACAGGAACCAAAACACAGAGACACAGACTGAGATGGACCTGAGAAGCCAGGATACTGTTGCTCATGTCTGGCTAAGGGTGGTCTTCACAGCTCAATTTAGAAAAAGGCCCTACTGGAGGAGGGTAGAAGAGCTTCAACTTTTGTAGAACCAGATCCCGTGGGAGCTGAAGAGGTCCTGGGAGGTCTGAGGAGCGTGCCTCCAGCTGATGCAGGCATCTCCTCCGTGGTGACCTTGACCACCCTGGAGGCTGGGCTCTCAAAAGGCAGCCTGTTCTAATTTCAGACTGCTCTCCTCTAGGAAAAGACATTTCTCCTCTAGGGGACAGAACACTAACTCTTGGAACTTTTACCCACGGGTGCCAGTTCTACCTGCTGAAATCACAGGACAAAATCCCCAGGCAGCACTGGGGATGATGAACATTACTCAATAATTGCAAGCTTTGGAGTCAGAAAGACCCATTCCAAATTTCAGGCAGATAATCTTGGGCAGATCATTTAATCTAAACCCCAGTTTCCTCCCTTATAAAATACTGGGGATAATATCTTCCTTGTTGGATTACTGAATAGATTAAACCAGACAGTATACACACATGTGAAGGTGTTAACACCATGCCCAGTACACTGAAGGGCTTGATAAAGGGTAATAACACCATGATGATAGTTCAGGGATTTAAAGACAGCCTTCTTGATCTCCCTACATCATCTTTGAATTTTCTTGCTAAGCAGTCCCAGTTCCTCATGACACAATTTCAAGTTCCCTAAATATTCCTTAGTTGCTCTGTCACTAGGCAGTTGTGGCACAATGGCAGGCCTTGGTCAAAGAGTCAGAAAATCTGGGTTAGATATAGCTGTCCCTGCTGGCGAGGTGCCAGAGGGGCACTAATCAATTTCCAAATTGCACTGCATACCTACAATAAGGCAGGCATCATGCTAAGCACTGCAGATTCACTGGTGACCAAGAAATGATCCATCCCTCCAAAAGCTTGGAGTCTAGTCTTCTCCATCAATCAATGGTCTAGGTCTGTCTAAGCCCCCAGAAGTTAACTCAAACACTACTTCCTTTAACTCAAACACTACTTCCTTCCACAACCAGGTCTTCCCAGCTACCTTTCTTCAGTTCCCGCTCGGCCCCAGCTGTGTCTCTCCTAATCAACCATCATTTGCATTTGAATCCATCATCCCTACCTGTGGAATTAAAGGTTGTGTGTTCCAGATGAGAGGTCAGAGAAAAAGGTAGAAAAGTTCCTGATATTCCAGATTAAATAACAAGATTGGACAAACTTTTCTTGGGGAGACTGAACTGGAGCTGGTAAACCCTGAGCTTTGGTCCCAGCCCAGATTCCCCAGCAGAACTCTCTTCTCCCTTGTAACGGTCTTTCTCTTTTCATAGGACACTACGGAATGGGCATCTACCATGGGAAGAAGGTCAGAGAAGACAGTCATCAACTGCAGCCCCATAGAAGCCAGACTGAGTGCTTGCTGGCCAGCCCAGCAGCCCCAGACAACTCCAGACACTGCCCCACACCTTGTTTCTCTTGAAAGGGAAAACACCTCCTGAACAGAAGGAAGAAAAACTGGGGTAGCCACTTGCTTCTTCCAACAGTTGCTTTCCCTTCTTAGAAGGCATCAAACTCTGCTGTCCAAAGGCCTTTACCTATGCAGTTCCCTCTACCCAGTTTGGGAGGAGTGCTCTCCTTGAGTTGTGCCTAGTACATGAGTGCCAGGCCAAGGGACCAGTGGAAGCTGAAACCTGGGTCACCAGCAACGGACCCTGGCAGGGCTGCCTCTGCCCACTGAAGACACACAGATATGACAGGGGCCATATCTATTTTGTCAACTGCACCCCCTGAGCCAAGGATGGGGTTGGCACAAAGAAACTCAACACACACCTGAGCTACATGGAGGTATATACTTCAGATTAGCCTTGACTGTCCAGGACCTGGCCTCTATATCAGAAAACACCCTCATCTGAACATACAGCAGAGAGTGAGTGGCCACACCAACAGGTCAGTCACCTACAACCCCAAGAGGATTTGATGCAATTGAGACAAGGCAGGCAAGATGGGTAATAACTCTGGCCACCAATACCACCTTAGTGCCACCTAGGTGCCAGCTACTATGCTTAGTATGTTCCTGTGCACTATTCCCTTTAATCTTCATAGCAACACTGTGACTGATACAGTACTACCAACATCCACGTTTAACAGACAAACAACTGAGAGGTTAAGGAATATCACCAGTAGATAGATGGTAGAAGTAAAATTTAAACTCTGCCACAGCAAGAAGCAGAGCAGCAATACAAGCCTGTGCTCTTAACCACTAAGCTCCAAGGTCTCCATGTACAGGACACTCTGGTCCCAGTGGACAAACCAGTGTTTATGGAGTTTAGGAAGACATTTTCCCAACTGTAAAATGGGCACTGGTCCATGGAGTCCACAGAGACAAAATGACTGGACAAGCCCAGTCTCATAAGTACTGCAAAAAAAAAAAAAAAAAAAATGATTTTGCTCTGTCAACTTTCACCCAAAGCACAATAAAAATTAGAAGAAAAAAAAAAAGGAAAGTATTGCAATCCCAGGCAAGATTTTGTCAAACATAACTTTTAGAAGTCTTAAAAAAAAGCTCAAAAAATCAAACTCACTGCCATCGAGTCAACTGCAACTCACAGTGACCCCCTTTGGGTTTCTGAGACAGTAAATCTTTATGTAAGTAGATCGCCCAGTCTTCTTTCTATGGAGTGGCTGGTAGGTTTGAACCAACAACCTTCTGGTTAGCAGTCAAATGAAGTCTACACTTGGAAATCAATATATTTTCCCAAATAGTAAATGTCTATTATGATACTGAATATGCTCTTTCAAATTTCATATATGCCCTATCCCTGAGAGTTTAATTCTCTCTCCCATTTACAATCGCCACTCATATACAAGAATAGCATACACAGGGCCTACTTGTGAAAGTAGAACAGTCTAAGTCAGTACAGAATGTGTAGTCTATGCCACTTTTGGGGCATATTTCAAGCACTCTCAGAACAGAATGGTAATATGATCCAACTGGGAAAATCATCAGATGAAAAGTCAAGAGATTGGGCTACTATTTGTAGTTTTGCAGTCTTTTTTGTCAGGGTAATGTCAAATTAAGCTCTAAAGAGTTTAGGAAGATATTCTCCCAGGTGTAAAACAGGTGCTGGTATGGTGGAGTCCGCTGCAGAGAAAAATATCGTGACATAGTGCCTAAGGCATTTGACTGCTAACCCGAGGGCTGGCGGTTCAAACCCACCAGCCACTCCTCAGAAGGAACATTGGGCAATATACTTCATAGTGATACCACCTAAGAAACCCAAGGAGGGGTCACTATGAGTCAAATTGACATGACAGCAGTGAGTTTGGGTTTTTTTTTTTTTTTTTTTTACTATCCAAAGGTTTTGTCATTGTTTGGACATGGAGAAGAGAGAAATACAGTCCTGAGAATGACATTGTTAAATATCCTACTCTTGGCTAGTTACTAGTTGTTAACATGCATTAAGGGAAACAAAGGAACCCCGGTGGCACAGTGTTAAAGTGCTCAGTTGAGAACCAAAAGATCGTCAGGAGAAAGAGGTGGCAGTCTGCTTCTGTTCTGTCCTATAGGGTGACCTTGAGTCAGAAAACACTTGAAAACGGGTTCAGGGGAAACAAGGAACTGAAACTTGAGTAGGCTTTTAGGATGCAGGCTCCGGGGCAGCTCCACTCCTCCTGTGGGAGGCAAACATAACGCAGGGTGCTTGGGAGTCAGCCCAAAATGGGTTCTACTCTTGGTTCTGCCACCAACTTGCTGATGATGTCATACAAATTACATTACCTCTCTCAGCTTCAGTTTCTCTCAACTTTCATGATATAACTTAACCTTATGGTATCATTGTGAGGAGTAAATGAGATAATACATGTAAAATGTTTAGCACAGTATCTGGAATACAACTTAGAAGGTATTCACAGGGTTCTCACTGCCATAAAGTCAGATCTGACTCACAAAGACCCCTCCTTGGGTCTCCGAGGCAGTATCACTACAAAAGTAGATTGCCCAATCTTCCTTCCAAGGAGTGGCTGGTAGGTTTGAACTGCCAGCCTTCTGGTTAGCAGTCAAATGCCTTAGATACTACGCTACTGAAGCTCCTACTTACAGGGTTAGCTGTTATCACTTTTATTATTTTAGTTTATTTATTTATTATTTATTTTATTATTATGTCAGTGTTTCCAATAGGAATTCAGGCAGCTAGAAGGGAGGAGAGAGGCACCTGACAACCTGCTCATTCTCATTTCCTATTTACTGTCACAAATGATGTGAACTCTAGGGCCAGTGACGAGAACAGCTGGGCAGGCCAGGCAAATTCACAGCTGCTGTGTTTTAGGAAAAGTAATACTCCAAGGGGCCCCCGAGTTTGGAAATGGGCTGGCAGGAGACTGTAAAGTCTGGCTTGGGGTGGGGGAGAACAGAGGCTCTGTGGGAGGGAGAGAGGATAGAAAGAGCCGACAGGGCTGGAGGGTGAGAAAGAGAATGCACAGGGGACAGCGTGGAGCACAGGAAGCTGGGCCTTCCTGGAGAAAGAAGCTGCAGGTGAGCCAGAGGAAGCCTGGGGCACGGACAGGACGAGCAGGATGCGGGCAGGGCAGCGGCGGGAAACCAGCCCCCTCCGGAGGGCGGGCCAGCTGGGGAGAAAAACCCAGACCCCTGCACTACGGGATGGAGAAAGAGTGAGACAAAACGGGAAGGATGCCACGGATCCTCCTGCTCATGGGTGACCTCTGTCCTGTCCTGAATCCTTCTCTGGACGTACCCCTCCCCCCCTCCAGCTCTACAGGCTCCAAGACTTAGCCAATGGTCTGGTCACTGCCACCATCTTTGATTCCCTTATGGGTTCTCCCCCCAGGGCCGGTGGCAAAACAGGATGCGGGTTTCATCATTTCCCCTTTTCCTGGTATCTTTGAACCAAGTGCTCCATGGTTTTCTGTGTGAACAGGCTGAGGAGGCCAACGCAAGGGAAGAAACCACATAGCTGTTCTCAGCATGGTGCTCCCAGTTCCACACTGAAATGTAAATGGGTGAACCTGGCCCACACTCAGCCCCCTCCCTCCTGTCCCAATCCTGCCCACTGGTCTCCAAACACCCCACCCATGAGGGCATTCTTTAAACTTGGCTGGAGGTGAACCAATCTTAGCCCTAATCTTTCTACCACCCCTAGACTCAAGCTTCAGACAGGTGCTGCTCTTTACATTAAACCAGCTGCCATCAAGTCAACCCTGACCCATGGGTCAGAGTAGAACTGTGCTCCATAGGGTTTTAATGGCTGATTTTTTTGAAGTAGATCACCAAGATTCTCCTCCAAGGTGTCTTTGGACTTTCAGTTAGCAGCCTAGTGCACTGACCATTTCCACTGCTGTCTACATTGCCCCCATGGAATGCAGAGTCAGCAGCAATGTCTGCCCCGTGGAGTGTGGGGCAGCTGCAGTGGAGCTGGCATCACGTCCCAGGTCCAAGAAGAAAGTCACCTTCCTCCAGCAGAGGACAACCAAATGTCTGGGTCACCATCCAGAGTTGTTGCTCAAGCAGCTACAATAACAGTGCTACCTGCAATGCATAAACCCATCACATCAACTTTTGACCTTCCCCTCATCTCTGCAAGGGGAATGGCAGATATTGTTCTCGTTTGGAACGTGAGGAAGCGGAGGTGACTTGGTCACAGTTCCTGAGAAGTAGAGTTCTAAGTGCCACTCTCCAGCAGTCTCCCCTTCACACTGGGACTTCCCTTTCTGCTTTAAATAACTCCCGCCCCCCAGTCTGAAAGCATCACAAGAAACCCTCCAGCAGCTCCTTATGGCCACCAAGCTCACTCCTTCCAAGAGCTTCCTCTTCCCAAGTCTCAGTGTCCCAGGCTCTCCCCAGTGCTCCTGCCACTGCCTCCAAAATCTCCTTGGGCCAATCTGTCACCAAATCAGTGCACTCTTTATTCAAAGGGGCTTCCACTCCCAACCCTTCAATGAAGACCCTGTTCCCCTCCTGCCTGCAGCACTGCCAGCCTCCTACTTGATGTCCTAGTCTTCTGTCCTGTCTCGTTCCTCCTCAGCCATCCTTTTCATCCTCTGAGTCCAGACGTAGCCTCCCAGATCCATGACAGGACCCTGGTCACCCGTGACCAGCAGCTGCCCATCTTCTCCAAATCCCTGCTCCACAGCCCAGCATTCAAGGCACCTTATGGGCCTTGCTTCATACTGTCCCCTCCCCAAATTGCATGCCAGCTCCCTTATCCCGTTCTGTACCCATGCTTTAGCTCACTCTAGCCTCTCTCCTTAACCCCCTCATGCCAACCTTTAAGGCTCCACTCTCCTGCACCCACAAGCAACCCCTGACATAGGAGATGTTTTTTAATGCCTGCTCTGCCCAAAGCCCTAACAGGGACAGCCTTGTCCATCACACAATCTGGCTCCCCACTCATTGTCTGCACCTCACTGCCTGACCCAGGAAAGCCAAGCCACTGGCTGCCAGAATGCTGACAATGGTGTGCCCTGACTCTCAACAGGACCAAAGGTCTCCCCTTAAGTATCAGCAATGAGTCTTAAAGAGGAATAGTCCTAGGTGGGTGGGTGGGGTAGAGTTGGGAGATACCCGAGAATGGGGAGGGAGCCTACTGAGCAGCCACAGAGCAAGCTGATGAGGAAGAGGGGAAGGCTGGGCCTACTGAGCGGAAAGCCAGGAGCAGACTCTCAGACAGAAGCAGAAAGGCCATGGGTCCTCAAAAGACAGAGCCACCTGCAATCCTGACTGTCCTCCAGCCCCAGCTCTCGTGAGGCGGGCTCCCTCAAGTACTCTTTCCAACACCTTCTCTTCCCCAAGCTAACCTGAATGGGTTCCTGTTCCCTGTGCGGAGCACTGTGGACACCAGGCTCTGGGAACTGCACCGTCTGACAGCCTTGACTGCTAAAGCTGTGCTAAGAGATACTCCTTTCACTGGCTCCTTGCATGGCTGCTAAGTGTTCATGGACAGCTGGCGTCCTCCCTGGCCCAGAGTCCTCATGAAGGGCTGGGGGACAGTTCTGGGGCTGCCTGTGCAGCTCACAAGTTCCTACTCTCTGCAGCTGGCCCCATCTGCATGGTGCCAGAAGTGGGCCTGCTAGACACATTTTGTCATACACAAGTGTGACCCTATCTGCTCAGTGAAGCTGAGGACCAAGGGTAGAGACCTGACCCACAAGAGGTAGATCAGACCCTCCTCCTCCATGGGAATGTGGACTGTGGACTGTGATGTTTGTGTCAGTCTGAGTGTGGCTTGAACTACAATAGGACACTTCGGGGCTATGGGGCAGTGTTCTGGTTACCTAGTGCCACTCTGACAGGAATAAATCCCACAAATGGGATGGCTTTAACAAACAGGAGTTTATTCTTTTACAGTTCGGGAGGCCAGAAGTCCAAGTTCAAAGTGCCAGGTCCTAGGGGCTGGGTGAAAGCCCCTTGACCTTGGGCTTCAGCTCTGCCTCTTGCTCTCAGCCCACTGAAGCTCTAGAGGCATTGCTTCACTCAGGCAGCTACTGGCTACTGAGGCTAAGAAGCCCAGGGTCGACAAATAAAATGGCACAGTCCTGATGTTACCAAACCACATGGCAGGGCATTAATTCAAGTCCATTGAAAGTCCCAAGGCCGGCAGAGCATGACAGGCTGCTGAACAGCGACACGGCTACATGCGAGATTCAAGCTTGCCATAAGCTAGAGACTATCCCCGAGGCTTCTCCTTATATATAGGAAGCAGACCACATCCCAAAGGCAGCTACTCAGCTGCTTGTGGTAGATCCCATGGAGTTGATTGCCAGTCTCATCATGGGGAATAACTACCACCAGCTGCCCAGCCACTCAACCAGGCCAAGTTGACATACAAATTTAACTACCAACCACAGGCAGCATCTGTTCCCCACCAGGTAGGCTGAGGAGGGAGAAGGAAGCCCAAGGAGAACAAAGGTGAGAGACGGAGGGAGAATCTAACAAGGTTTTTCCACTCCTTGCCCATGGGATCCAGGTCTTCCCTGAAGCCCTATAATAAATGGCCTTTTTGTCTAAGCTAGATTCAGTTGGATTCAGTTGATTTCCGTTCCTTGCAATCAAAGAGATTGCTGGATCTCCCTTACGGTTCTCCATGATACAAAACAAGTGCTCAACAAACTGAATGAAGGAAACCTGGCCCCAGATTCTGCTTTCTTATTTCTGCCGAAGGCATCACCATGCCCTACTATTGTCATCGTTGCCATGTGCCATTGGGTCAATTCCAACTCAGAGCAACTCCTACTTATGTGTAGCTCAAATGTAACCACTGTCGTGGAATCGGATCCCACTCATAGTGACCCCTCCTTGGGTTTCCGAGGTGGTACCACTATGGAAGTAGATTGATCAACCTTCGTTCTGAGGAGTGGCTGATGGGTGTGAACCGCCAGCCTTCTGGTTAGCAGTCAAGTGCCTTAGGCACTACGCCACTGCTCAGCTCCACTCAATTAACCAGTTGCCGCTGAATCGATTCTGACTCATGGAGACCCCATGTATGCCGGAGTAGAACTGTGCTCCAGGGGGTTTTCTTTCTTTTCTTTTTAAATTGTGATTTGGGTGAAGATTTACAGAGCAAATTCACTTTCTATACAGCAGTTCACATACACTTTGTCTTGTGACATTGACCACAATGTACCACAATGCAACAGCTCTCCTCCCACTTCCTCCCGATAATTACCTCTTCCCTGTGTCCATCCCTCCATGCCCTCCTGCCCCCTGAGCTGTCTCCCTGTGCATTAACAGCCCTTTTTTCTCCCATGATTGGGATAGATCCAACGAGTGGATCTACCTCAGGTAAATGTTCAACTCGTATGCCATCTTTTGCTTGGTTGGAAGCCACAGGCGTGGGTTCAATTCCAGGCCTGAAGGGCAGCTAGGGCCATAGTCTCAGTGGTTCCACCAGGCTCTATCGGACAAGCAAACCTGGTTCCCCCCTCCCCCCTTTTTTTTTGATTTTGAGTTTTGTCCACATTGTTCTCCCTGCTCCAGAGGGTTTTCAACAGATGATTTTTTTGGAAGTAGATCACCAGGCCTTTCTTCTGAGGCACCTCTAGGTAGCCTCGCACCACCAACCTTTTGGTTAGCAGCTGAACACTTAACCACATGCACCCTTCCTAACTTAAATGTACTTTGCTTGGCTGAGATGTGTTATTTCTTCATTTCCATCTTTGTCTTTGGGACATACCAACAATAAAAGGAGAGGCAGGCAGGAGCAGGTGAGAAAACCCAACAGAAACTGTAACAATAAAAACCAAAAAACTGTATCTGCAAACTCTGCGCTACTCCCCGATAATCCCCGCTACAAAAACCTATGCCTTGAGATTTCTGTCCCTATGCTACACAGACAGTCTCCCCAGAGTGAGTGCTATAGTCTCCAAGAGATCATCACAGAGCTGACAACCCCTGATGGATCACTTATGCCAGAGACTGCACCTGGGGCCAGCACCTACAAACCCTAAGGCTGGAAGAAACCCCAAAGGGTCCTCTTGCCCAGTGGTTTTCAAACTGTGTGCTGTGGAGGACCCCACAACCCTTAGAGGTCACTCTCCTTGGCTTCAACAAGTGTAGCACCCATTTGGTTATATATGTCAAGCTACATTGTAAGCTTGCTAGTGCTGCTATAACAGAAACACCACAAGAGGATGGCTTTAACAAACAGAAATTTATTCTCTCAGTTTGGGAGGCTAGAAGTCCAAATTCAGGGTGCCAGCCCTAGGAGAAAGCCTTCTCTTTCTCTGTCAACTCTGGGAGAAGGTCCTTGTCTCCTTTCAACATCTGTGGGCTTGCATCTCTTAGAGATCTCCATGTGTCTTGGCATCAATGCTGCCCTGGGTTTAGGAGGTTCTCAGGGTAGGGACCCTGGGTTCAAAGGGCATGCTCCACTTCTGGCACTTCTTTCTTGGTGGTAGTCAGGTCCCTCTCTCTTTGCTGGCTTCTCTGTCCTTTAATCTCTTATAAAAGGTGTGCAAGGCCACACCCCAGGGAAACTCCTCTTACACTGGATCAGGGCTATGACCTAAGTAAGGGTATTATTGCATCCCACCCTAACCCCCTTACAGCTGATTGGGTGATCACATCAGATCACATCATGGAGAATGATCACATCATTACATAACTGCCAAACCACTGAGAATCATGGTCCAGCCAAGCTGACATATATTTTGGGGGGACACAATTCAATCCAGGACAAAAAGGCTTCAGTGGCTTTAAAAAAAAAAAAATAGTACAAAATTCCTGTCCCAGACCAACTCCTTCATCGTTCAGATGTGGGTTAAGGCTGCAAAGGTGCCAAATGGCAAAGCTGGATGAGAACTCGGGGTGCTCCATTCTGGAGGCTGCTTCTTCAAAGGCTCACTTGAGCTTGGGCCGGGCTGGCACCCCCTCCAGTGAGTGGGAGTATTAGCCAGTGAACACGGAGGGTACTGAAGGCATGACTTCCCTTGGCTCCTCACTGTTCCTGACAATGACCACCGGAGGCTGCTCCTTGAGATGACCCCGGCCGCCTCAGCGGAAAGTGATGTCAAGCGCCTGAACAATGTAGAACCGTCCTGATGCTCCTCCTCCACTATATATAGTTTCTCCCCTGAAATGACCTCATGCAGCAGCAAAGGTTTGTGGTGTGGCAATGCTGGCTATGTGTCCTGAGCTCCAGGGGAGGGGAGTGCTACTAGAGAAAAATGGCAGTAAACAGGCAAAAGAGGACTCTGCAGATGGAGAAGGACAGGCGTCCTTTCCTGGACGCTGGGCAGCGGCAGAGAAGAGTAAACCTGGAACTCCTGTGCAGGGAGTGGTGAGATTGGAGTCCCAGCCTGGAGTGCTGGGGCCCCTGCTTCCTCCAGGCTCCAATCCTGTCTGCTCAAGATGTCAGGTGACTCTTCCCGAACCACTTCATTCATTCGAACCCTGTGTGCAGGAACCGACAGGTTCCCTTTTACCTAAATGTCCTCAGGTACTACCCAAGACCTTCCATAACCTTGGAGTAACCAACCAATTTGATTCTACTGCCTAAAAGAAAAGAAAAAAGACTAGAAGGATAAACACCAACCAAGAATGGGGGCTCTCTCTGGGTGGTGGGAGCAGGAAGGAGCCTTTTGGTAATGTTGACATTTTTTTACATGAACTTTTGAAACAGTAAAATAAATATATAAATAAATGTTATTGCTTGTTTCTCCTCAACCTGCAACCCTTACTCATATCACTGACCTCCTCTACACTATGCTCAAGTACTCTTACTGCCTGCCCTAACCCAATCCTACCCCGATTCCTCAAGGAACAACTTCAGTCCCACGCCTTTCCCCAATAACTCCAGTCCATAGGGCCCTCTCTCATCTCAACTCTTTCTAAAGTTGTCTAGATATTGTCTTTGTTTCCACTTGTGTACACTGCATGACTTAGTACTTGTCTACACATTGTTTGAAAACTGTCTCACATCTTTGTCTTTGCCTCCTCCTCCAGGTAGACCATAAACCATTACAGGAGATGAGGTACCCATGTAGGTGCACATATATTGCAGGAACGAGGCAGGATGGAATAGCAGAAAGGGTATGGGAAATGGAGTCAGATTTCCTGGATTAGATACCAGCTCCACCTCTCCGACTGTAGAGCACAGACCATAGTCCAAAGGCTTGACCTGAACCGATCCCCAGGTTCCTCTAGCTGAGTTCCTGATTAACACTAATTCCCTTCTCCTAAAAGATAAGGAGTCTCTGAGTGGTGTTAATGGTTACTGTATTTTTCTCAAACAATGTGTACATGCATATAACATGCATAGGTAACTAATGCAGGAGGGGTTGCAAAAACTGTGTTAACATGCACACTGTTTGCATAAAAATACAGTGAGCGCTGGACTACTAACCAAAAGGTTGGTGGTCCAACCCCGCTCAGAAGTGCCTCAGAAGTAAGGCCTGGCAATGTGCTTCAGAAAAGTCACAGCTATGAAAACCCTATGCAGGGAAGTTCTAGTCTGCATTCACGGGGTCGCCATGATTTGGAAACAACTTGACGGCAATTAGAAACAACAACTACAAAAGGCTGGATTTTGAGCAACCTTCCTCAACTTCTAAAGTGAGCTTCTAAAAAAAGGTGTCATTTCACCTCAAAACTGGGGCCCCAGGCCCAGTCTATAAAAGTTCTACCCAAATTAGTACTGAATGATGGGCTGGACACATGAAGAATGGGGCCTTTAGGCTCAAGTGTCTCTTTGGACACTTCCTCTGGGCCCAAGGAGTAGTGCTGTGGAAAGTACCAGGCTGAGAATCCTGCCCAGTACTACAGGGAAAGTGCCTGACGGCCAATAATAAATCAGATATCCAGACCTTGGCTTTTCCTTCCATGGGACACCTGGCACCTGGCCACATCCCTGGTTGGCAGGACAGAGCGAGGCTTAGCTTCAATCAGGAAAAGCTGGCTGAATGTATCTTTTCTCCTGCTTGCAGAACTTGAAGACTAGCCCACCTTATTCTCAGGGAGAGGTCGGCCAAAAAAAAAAAAAAAAAAAAAAATCATCAGGGCCTTATTAAAAGGACACAGGAGCAGTAAGTTCCCAGCTAAGTAAGGCTTCCCGGCTCCTCAGCAGCCAGCCAGACCTGGGCCAGGCCATCATCAGGAATACCATGTGGGGTCAGGCTGAGCTGGGCTACGGGTTCACAGAATCTAAAGCGAGAGCATAGAGGGAAGAGTGAGCAGCAAACAGAGAAGCCAGCCTGGGATGTAGAAATGCCATGGAGAGCAGCGGCGGGCTCCCCTGAGCCCTGGCCTCCTTAGCTCACCCTGGACATTTGGCACTGTGGATCACAGATCTGCTGGCTGGGTTTGGAAAAAACGGAAATAAATACTATGCAACCCTGAAGAGTAACACAGAATCTACAAAACACCACATAACGTGGATGAACTTGGAGGACATTATGCTGAGTAAAATAAGTCAAGCACAGAAGAACAAATATTGTATTAGTCCGTTATTGTAAAAAGTCAAGGAAAGGTTTCTCTATGGAAGGAAATTTTCTTTATTGGTTACCAAGGGTGGGAGGGGAGAGGAGGGAACACTACTGGATAGGTAGAGACAAGTATTGATTTGGGTAAAGAGAAGGGCAATATACCAAATCTGAGTGATCAACACAGTGCCCCTGAGGAAGAGGAAGACATAGAAAGGTACACGGGAGGTACAGACTAACAAAGATGAACCTTTTGCACATACAGTACTGCGTTGTCAGTGAAGGCAAACAATGATATATGGGCGGATAGATGAGTAGACAGGCTGAACTATCAGGTATGTTGATGCCCCAGGGAGTGTGCCCAAGACTATGTACAGGGTTGGCAGATGACGTTTCTACAAGTGTATTGCTATGTTCTGTAAGAATTCCCAGGTATATAGTAGAGCTGACAAGGGACAAGGTTGTTGTCACTTCTTGGCCACAGCCAGCTACCCAGAGGGAGCAACTAGTTGGACCTGTGGGCTTGGGACCATAGTCACGGGGAACATCAAGCTCAATTGGCATAACATACTACACAAAACACTGTTTATCCTAGTTTGGCAAGTAGCGACTGGGATCTTTTAAGGCAAGCAGCCATTTAGATGCAATGATGGGTCTCTCCTTATCCAGAGCAAAAAAGAATGAAGAAAACCAAAGATTCATGGAAACAATTAGTCCAAGCAACTGGTACACCATGCAATCCTCAGCCAGTATGATTATGAGACCAGAAGAACTAGATGGTACCCGGCTACCACTGTCAACCACTCAGAGGGAGATCAGTGTAGGAGATCATAGATAGAGTGGGAGAAAAATGTGGAACAAAACTCAAAATCATTTGGGGGAAAAAAAAAGGGACCAGGTTTGCTGGTCTGATAGAGCCTGGCAGAACCCCTGAGACTATGGCCCCTAGCTGCCCTTCCAATCTGGAATTGAACGCATTCCTGTGGCTTCCAGCCAAACAAAAGACAGGCATATGAGGTAAACATTTACACTTGGCAGATATACTCCTTGGAGAGAACAATCATGGAAAAATAAAAGGGCTGTGTATGCACAGAGAGACAGCTCAGGGGGCAGGAGTACATGGAGGGAAGGACACAGGGAAGCGGTAACTATGGAGAGGAAGTGGGAGGGGAGCTGTTGCGTTGTAGTAAATTGTAGTCAATGTCATGAGACAAAGTGTGTGAGAACTGCTGTATGGAAAGTGAAGTTGCTCTGTAAACTTTCACCCAAATTACAATTTAAAAAATAAATTAAAAATAAAAATAAAAACAAACCACAGACACCCCAGTATCCTTTAGTCCATCACACTGTGAGCTCTTTAAGGAAAGGAACGGTCTTTTGTGTTGTGCTCCCCACCTTCACACAGTGCCTGGGACAAGACAGATGCAGTAAATATTTAGAGGCAGTTACCATAGTAGTTTAAGATACAGCCCCCCTGGGATACAACTGCCAAGATTCAAAGAGCACTCCTCTATTTTCATGGGTCAATATCTTAACCTCCCTGAGCCAAGGGCTCCTTATCTACAGAATGGAAGTAATTAAGCCTGCATTAAAATGGAGGAGATTATGCATACATTATGCTGACATTACGAGCCCTGGTGGTGCAAATGGTTAAGCACTCAACTGAAAACCAAAGCAAGTCTCCCCAACCTCACAGCTTTTAAAAAGGGTTATCAGTTCACCTTTAAAACTGGTGCCCCAGTTTGAAACCACCCAGACACTCCTTGGGAGAAAGCCCTGGCAATCAGCTTCTGTAAAGATTATAGCAAGAAAACCCTATGGGGCAGTTCTACTCTGTCACAGGGGTCCTTATTCAGCTGTAATCTACTCATTGGCACCTAAAAACAACACACACCTACATTGCAGGACTGCTGTGAAAATTGAAGACAGTGATGTCTCACACCTAGTAGGGTGCCTAGTGGGCACGTGGTCAAGGATTAAGAAACAGAACTGATTTCAGTGATGAGGATTCCTGGAGCTGCTGTGAGTGCTCAGGAAATGCAACACTAGGGCCATGTGACAGGCTATTTTGGGGGGACAGAGCACTTTTGCTAAGCAAAAAATCAATGCCATGTATAATATCCCATATTACAGAGGACAGAGTGTGGTCTGTTTCCCAGACACTATTGGGGGTGGGGTGGGGTGAGGGGAGGTGGAAGAAGGGACAAACCCACAAAGGTTGTCACAAAATATACTACTTTCTGGCACACTCAGGATGTATAGTACAAGAACTGGCAAAAGTGGCTTATTTGCTAGTGATGGGTGGCAATGACATCAGTAAACCAGGTATACCTGTTTAGGGCCTGGTGAGAGCTTTGTTAACCTGGAGAGTGAGGTAAGCATTGTATGGGAGGCACCTAGGGCTAAGAGCCAAAAACAATGGTTTAGTAATAGGCATAGAGGGTGAACACTTACATCAGGTAGATACACTCCTTAGAATGATCAATCATGGGAGAAGAGGAGGGTGGTATCTGAACAGGGAGACACCTCAGAGGGCAGGAATGCATAGGAAAGAAGGACACAGGGGAGAGATACCTACAGGAAGGAAGTGGGAAGAGGGCTGTTACATTGTGGAGAGTTGCAGTCAATGTCATGAAACAAAATGTACATGAACTGCTGTATGGCAAATAACTTTGCTCTGGAAACTTTCACCCAAATCACAATAAAAATTTAAAAAGCAAACAAAACAAAAAACAGTGGTTTAAAATTCAAAATCTTCCATTTCTCACTCTGTGGCCTTGCACAAGCTAGTTAATATCACTGAGTCTCTTTCCTAAAGGGTAATCTTCCCTGAGAAAATTACCAGGAGGATTAGATGAGATGTGTGTAAGTTACCTGCCGCAATACCTGGCACACAAGTGCTCACTAAGTAGTAACATCTAATAACAATAAAAACAACTGGCTTTGAATCTGGTATCTAGTTGTGTACCATCGAGATGAACTGCCCCATAGGGTTTTCCTGGCTATAAATTTTACAGGAGCAGATAGCCAGGTCTTTCTTTTGCAGTGTTGCTGGGTGGGTTCAAACTGCCAACCTTTCTGTTAGCAACCAAGCGCCTAACTGCTTGTACCGCCAAGCAGAGCTCTTTGGCATCTATTTGCAGGGGGATGTTGGGGGTGGTGATGGCTCTGCTGTGGATGTTTATCACCAGCTTCTTGGAAGTTCAGGAAGGGGGTGTTTGTAATTGACAAAATGTATCAGAGTATGCAAAGCTCATAGAAGGAAGCCCCAGCAGACCCAAAGATGTTCTGCAAAGCTGAAGATGACCACAGCGAACTGAGCTCACTCACTAGCCTTGACCTATCTGACAACAGATAGCCTTAAAGAGCAGCCACTGGTTGCTGGTGGAATCCGCAGTTAGGAGTTGTGGCATGTGTTGGAAGTAATTTGTTACCAACAAGACTTAAAATTCTCACTTTTTTGTGAATGACTCACAAACTAGATTCAAGGTTATCTCTATAATAACATAACTCTCACTCAATTTACTTCCGATTTGCTTTCCTGAATGAATGAGTGGAATTATAGGAATGGTAGATAACCCAGGATACACTGTGGAAATTGGGTCTTACATGTTAACTTCAACCAATATGGGTTTCAACTTGTGGGGAAAAGAAAGGTTAAACTGGTTTAAATACAGTGCCAAGCACAGTGGTAATAATAAAAAGTAATAATATTTATTATTTACTATGTCCCAGGCACTGGTTCTAAGCACTTTATAGGCATTAATACACTTAATCCTTATGACAACCCTACGGAGTAGGTACTGCTGTTATCTCTGTTGCACAGATGAGGAAATTGGAGGCTGAAAATTTTAAGCAAGTTGCCCAAGGTTACATAGCTAATACTCTGAAGAAGCTGGAATAATAAAAAATGAACAGATACTGAAAGAATTAAAATACTTGTCATAATTAACCAACCAGCTGCCCTTGAGCTCATTCTGACTCACAGTGACCCCATGTGTCTGAGTAGAACTGTGCTCCACAGGGCTTCAGCTGGCTGAGCTTTCAGAAGTAGACCACCAGGACTTTTTCCCAAGGTGCTTCTGGAAGGATTTGAACCTCCAACCTTTCAATAATCGGCCAAGCATGTTAACAGTTTATACTACCCGGGGGCTTTTCATCATAATTACCTGCCACCAGAAGAAAACTGTATTTTACACATGTCCCACGTGAAAGACCTCAGACTTTGCAAATCAAAGGGAATTCATGGCTAGCCCTTACTATACATTCTGACTTCAGGGGAAGGTGAGAGGGTGGCTAGAATCAGATTTCCCAGGCAGGGATGGGGAAAAGCTACACATGTTCCTCCCAATACTCCTGATTAAATAAGGATCCATAGGTTGAACAGGAGCTCTGCAGCACAGTGGTTAAGGCATTCAGCTGCTAAGCAAAAGGTCAGCAGTTTGAACCCACCAGCTGCTCCATGGGCGAAAGATGGGGCAGTCTGCTTCTGTGAAGACACACAGCCTTGGAAACTCTATGGAGTATTTCTATTCTGACCTATACGGTCACTATGAGTTGGAATCAACGTGGTAGCAGTGGGTGGGTGGGTTTATCATTTGCTAAGCATCTGCTGTGAGCCAGGCACTGTGCTGACCACTTTGTATATGGTAACTCATTTAATCTTCGGCTACTCTAAATGGTTTTTTCTTGTTCCATTTGACAGATGCAGAAACTGAGGCTCTGAACTGAGGCTTCTCACTACAGAGAAGTGGTGGAGCTGTTGCCTCCTTGTGGCTCCTGTCTCTCTGCCGCTTGTTAGTTAGGTAACTTTGGGCAGCTTAACATCCTCATGAAGTCTCAGTATCAGTATCTATAAAATGTGCAGAAATTATTTCTTCCCTGCCTACCTAACAGGATGGTTGCTGGGGTCAAATGATACATAATACTTAAGAAAGCACTTTGAAAACTTCAAAATGCTGAGCAAAGCAAGGACTCCCCAGTCTTGTTAATTATAAAGAATGACACCTGATCCTGCAAGCACTTTGTGAATGTGACTCTGCCTTGCCTTCTTCCCTTGGGGATCTGGGAACAATTCAGAGTCTGCAGGGCCACGGTGCTGTCTGGGAGTTGGAAAGTGGAAGTTCGCCGTGGGAGGAGGAGGAGGAAGCAGAACAGTTATTTGCATTCTACTTGTGTTTCTCTTTAGGAACAACAGCCTTGGCCGTGATTCTCCTGCCTCCAGTACACTCAGCCCCCACAACATCTACAAACCAAACCAAACCAAACCCACGGCTGGCTGGCGAGTCAGTTCTGACTCACAGCGACCTATAGGATAAAGCAAAACTGCCCCATAGGGTTTCCAAGGCTGTAAATCTTTATGGAAGCAAAGTGTCAGTTCTTTCTCTCTACCAGACCTGCTGGTGGATGCAAAGGGCCAACTTTTCAGTTAGCAGCCAAGTGCTTAACCACTGTAGCACCAGGGCTTCTAAACAACATTCAGTGGGTATTTATTGAACACCTACCATGTGTCAAGCACACTGACCCAAAATGATGGCCTCATGGCTCCTAGGTGTGGATGTGGTAGTTTAGGGGCCAAAAACTTAAAAAAGAAATTGCAACACTCAAGGGAGGGGAGTGGCTACGGGGGGGGGGGGGCACTGGGGCCAGGTTGGGGGACGGATGGGTCAGCACAGCTCACAGCTGCAGTACAATGGATTGAGCTCTGAGCATTGGAATTTGAGTCAAAGCAGGCCGAGTTCTAGCTCTGCCTCTTCTCAGCACTGTGACTAGCAATCAATTCATTTTCCTGACCATAAGCTTCCCCATACATAAAATAGGTAGAAATGTTCCAGTAGGTAAAATAGGAGAATCAAAGGAGATGATGTCTGTGAACAGTCCTAGCATGATGCCTGAAGATGCTCAATAATAAAGTCTTTTTCTTTTCCTTCTAATATTTATTGTGATTTGGGTGAAAGTTTACAGAGCAAATTCACCTTCCATACAGTTCACATATTCACATACATTTTGTCTCATGACCAAAACTAAACCAAACTCACTGCCGTTGAGTCGGATCTGACTCATAGCGACCCCTCCTTGGGTTTCTGAGGCAGTATGACTATGGAAGTAGATTACCCAACCTTCCTTCCGAGGAGTGGCTGGTGGATTTGAACTTTCAGCCTTCTGGTTAGCAGTCAGATGCCTTAGGCACTACGCACTACGCTACCAGAGCTCATATATATATATATATATATATATATATACACACACACACACATTCTCTTTCTCCCATTCCAATGAGTAAGCTGTACAGTAGCCAAAAGCTTGGGCTCTGAGATTAGACCTGGGTTCAAATTCTGCCACTGCAATTTACAGGCTGTGTGGCCTTAGGTAGGAGACACTTGCCTTTCTAAGGAAGCTCAATTTCTTCACCTGCAAAAAGGTATCCACGCAATGGATGTTTGTGAGGATTGACTGAGATACCACACATGTGTATCTTGGCTCATGGTGAACACCAAGCAAAGGTAAGCTGTCCCTAACTGTATCCCTTCAAGCTCTTAAAAACAACAAAATGACAGTCCACGGGATCATCTCTAAGATCCAGGCTGCTTGGTGAGTGCCTGGCTGCCTAGCTTGGACTCTGAGAAGACAGTGCACCATAGTTTCCCTCCTGCTCCTGGGACCAGCCTCCCACAGGAAACCTGTACAAGAGAGGAGCCATCCTCCCTTCCTCCCCCAGTCCTTTTCCTGAAAGTTCATCTTTCCCAGGCTGATGAGAAAGGGGAGGTGAGGGCTGGGGAAGGTCAGAAGTGAGAGTGGACACTGAGCTTGGCTTCCCTTCCTTATGGTCCTCAAAAGCTCAGACAAAAGCACCTGACCCGAGTAGGGGACAAGCATACCATGTTGATGTGTCACTGTAGCACTTCCTTTTACTCATCTCTTTGTTTCCCCTTCCTTATGCTGAATCGTAGTCCTGTATCTCTTACATGCAAAAGGGAGTTTTAAACAAAAACATTCCAGTTGCCATCAAGTTGATCCCAAGTTGGAGTGGCTGCTATTCAAGCCTGGCAGATGGGATCTCATGAAGTGATCACTGCCTACCAGGGAGAAGACAGAGCAATGCTTATAGGTGGAAATATAAACCCAAAACACAACAACCAGGAACCATTTAGTTTGGGGCCCACTGCCCTATAGTTTTTCAAAAACCCAGAGGCCCCCTGCTATTACATGCACTGATCAGGCATGATCATTCCAATAACTAATCAAGCAGGATTTACTCTTTTCATTCTGGGTCTGGAATAGGATTTAAGTGCTTTCCACACCAATGTTGCCACTCGGGACTTGGAGGTCCAGCACTCTCAGAACAGACTGTCCCCCTAGCCATTTCCTTCTGCCTGCCACTAGATCATGCCCCGACAAGTTCTTCTTTCAGAGACAACATGCTTCAGAAAGGACTTTTGGTAGTTCCCAGCCCGACCCAGCAGGTCCTTTGTACATACCAGGTATGAAGTAAGTGACCCTGAGTCACAGAAGGTAGGTGATTTATAATCAGTGTACTTTGCTTGAAAGCCCATCATGTATTTCAAAAAGAATCTTGTCCAAAAATAGTTTTTAAAAATTTCTTTTATAATTTTACACCTTAAAAGAGTAAGCTTCAAAGATCTCTGGAAGGCTGAACTATTAGGTGTGTTTATACAAGACCACGTATAGGATATAGGATTGGCAGACAATGTTTCTACAAGTGTATTGTTATGTTCTGTAAGAAGTCCCAGGTGTAGAGTAGAGTGGACAAGGGACAAGGTTGTACCCACTTCTTGGTCACAGCCAGCTACCCAGAAGGAGCAAGCAGTTGAACCTGTGGGCTTGGGACCATAGTCACAGGGAACATCAAGCTGAATTGGCATAATATAAACACAAAACATTGTCCCACATCATACTTTGGCGAGTAGCAACTGGGATCTTAAAAGCTTGCAAGCGGCCATCTAGATGCAATGATGGGTCTCTCCTCATCCAGAGCAAAGAAGAATGAAGAAAACCAAAGACACATGGAAACAATTAGTCCAAGCGACTGGTACACCATGCAATCCTCAGCCTATAAAACCATGAGACCAAAACAACTAGATTGTGCCTGCCTACCACTGTCAACCACTTGGAGGGGGCTCAGTGTAGGAGATCCTGGATAAAGAGGGAAAACAATGTGGAACAAAACTCAAAATCATTTAATTAAAAAAAAAAAGCAGCAGCAGCACCAGGTTTTGCTGGTCTGATAGAGCCTGATGGAACCACTGAGACTGGGCCCCTAGTTGCCCTTGAGGTCTGGAACTGAACCCACTCCTGCGGCTTCCCAGCCAAACAAGACAGGCATATGAGCTGAACATTTACAATAGGTAGATACACCCCTTGGAGAGAACAATCATGGGAGAATAGAAGAGCCGTGCATGCACAGGGAGACAGCTCAGGGGGCGGGAGTGCATGGAGGGAAGAACACCAGGAAGAGGTAACTATTGGGAGGAAGTGAGAGGGGAGCTGTTGCTGTTGCATTGTGGGAAACTTCAGTCAATGTCATGAGACAAAGTATATGTGAGCTGTTGTATGGAAAGTGAATTTGCTCTGTAAACTTTCACCCAAAGCACAATTAAAAAAAAAAAAAAATCTCTGGAAGAAAAAAAAAAATCACTGGCTGTGGATTTTGTGTGTAAAAATCCTGCAGCTTTGAGTAAAAGAAACTTTATGAACTTATAATTCATCTGGCTCCCAAAGAAGGTTAATGTTAGCTTATTTTATCCCCATAACATCCCTCTGAAGTAAGCTGGAAATATTACCATCTTGTGTGTGTGTGTGTATGTGTACGGTAAAAATGCATACAAAAAAACATTTGCCATTTTAACACTTTTTTACACATACAATTCAGTGACATTAACTATGTCACCATGCTGTGCAACCATCACCACCGTCTGTTTCCAAATTCTTTTGTCACTCTTAATAGAAACTCAGGGCCTGCTGAGCAACAACTCCCCCTATTATTATCTTTTTTTGTAGAGGATAAACCTGAGCAGAAAATGAATGACTTGCCCAAGTTCTTTACTCAAGAAAGTGGCAAAGAGAGTAGAAGCCCACTCTGATGTTGCAGCTTAAATCCCCTCATTAAGATACTTACTATAATATCCAATCAGGTCTCATTTTTGCTCTTCAACAGACCTCATCAACTCTTGTAAACACACACACTTTATCCAACAAACATTTACTACCAAACCTACTGTCATCAAGTTGATTCTAACTCACAGTGACCCTACAGGACAGGGTTGAACTGCCCCATAAGGTTTCCAAGGCTGTAAATCTTTACGGAAGCAGACTGCTTCATCTTTCTCCTATAGAGTGGCTGGTGAGTTCAAACCACTGACCTTTTGGTTAGCAGCCAAATACTTTAACCACTGCACACCGGAGCTCCTAACAAGTTATCTACTAAGAATTTACTATACGCTGGGCACTGGTCTAGGTACCACCTAGTGAACAAACAAAAATCTCAGACCACATGGAGTAGCGGAAGACGGCCAGTATCAGATGATGGTAAGTTATAGGAAAAGATGAAATAGGGAAAGGAGGTTGGTAATGCTGAGAGCAAGTGATGGAAAGAAAGGTTTAAAATGGGATGGCCTAGTAGTGGTTGATTGAGAAGGGACATTTGAGGAGAACCGGAGGAGAGGGAGGGAACCATTCACATATCAGGAGGTAGAACAATGGGATGAGGAGAATGAGATGGCATAAGACAGGCGAGTAGGTGAAAGTCATGGTCTCTTATAGGCCAACACGAGGAGTTCGAGTGAGCTGGGAGTCACAGGAAGGTCTGAGCAAAAAGTAACAAAATCTGACTTACAGTTTACAGCATCAGTCTGGCTGCTGTGATGAAAATAGTCTGTCGGAAGATAACGGAGGAAGCAGGAAGATCCGTTAAAAGGCTGATGATAGTTTAGACCAGGGTGAAAGTGGTGGAGATCGCAAGAAGCAATCAGGTTCTGGACTTATTTGAAAGTAAAGTCAATAGGATTTACTAGATTTAAGGGATACAGGAAAAAGCAGGAATCAGGGATGACTTTAGAGTTTTGATGGTCTGAACACCTATAAAGATGAACTCACCATTAACTGAGATGGGCAGGACTTTGGGAAGAGCAAGGATTTGGGGCCCAGGACTTCTATTTTGGACATGTTAAACTGAGAAGCTTTGTAGACATTAAATGTGTTGGGCAGGGAGCAGTTGGAGAGGTAAGGCTGAAATGATAAAGGTGAGAATTATCAGCATATCTTAATACATGGTTATATGCATAATCATACAAGATTTTTATGTATAATCATACATAATTTGTATGAGTATGTGTTTATCATTTGCCTCCCCCATTAGAACGTAAACTCCGTGTGGTCAAGCACTGTGTCTGTTCACAGACAACATGGTACCTGGCACTTAGTAAATATTTACTGAGCAAATGGAGAAGTTGCCCAATTACTCCCTCAAGAGTAGCCACACCAGCCCATACAGAAGCAGCAGACTCTCTTACAACCACAGTGCCAAACCCAACCAGCCCAAAACAGGGCTCAGGGACTGTCCACCCCGAGCTTGAGATTCCAGAAGGTAAGTGGATACGCCTGGCTCGTCAGTCAGATATTTGGGCTTCAGCCCTGCCACATTCTCAAAGGGTGGAGTCCAGCAAGAGACTATCTCTCTCTGAGGTGGCTGGGGGAGGAGCTACATCACTCACTTCAAGGGTAGAGATTTCCATCTACCCAGGGTGTATGTATGGGATGACAGGTAACCTTCCCAAGAAGTAAATCCCAGAAGCAGTGTTTAAACTCTACAAGGACTACCAGCACCTTGGGCAGGGAGGAGGGACTAGACTCACCAAAGATACGTTAAGAATGAAAATCACAAAGCACGATGAGAGGATCACCTAATGCTTCTATCTAATGTAAGACTCCCTAATCAGCAGGCGTCCTGTCTCTACTTTACCCATCAAGGGACTAAGAAGGCGGAACGAAGGCCAAAGGGTGGCATTACAAGGCATATGATTTCAATGCAATAACTTTCCAGTTTTGAACAGCTGCCTCTGTGAAGATGATAAAAAGAGTTACAATGCTCTTGTATAACCTCTTTGTTTCTGAGATATTGAAAGTGTGACCCAAGAGGTTTGATAACTTGCCCAGCGTCCCCCAGCTATAGACCCAGGACTGGAATTCAGGTTCTAGCTCCCTGGTAAGGGTTGCTTCCCATTACTCCAGTGGTAAAGGAAAGGTCAGAGCTCCAAGTGGGAATGAGAGGAGTTTTAGGCAATTTTGGAACAAGACTTACAACATAAAAATACGTCCTTGTCAAAGAGTAAGTTGTAGATGTTACAGGAATGCCAGGTGCACGCTGTGAAGCTGAGAGGGATTCTGCCCCTTAAATCCAAACTTCTGTCATCCTACAGAGTTCCTCTTGGATTTGGACTCATAAACACAGCTCTTCATAGCAGGACCCATAGACTACACTACCAACACCAGCAGGTAAAAAAACAAACAAACAAACATATATATAGATAGACAGAAAGGTAGATACTTCAGTTAAACGTTGACGTGAAAAATGCAAATGGTAAGAGGAAGTCTAGTTAGCTTTCAAAATTTACAAATATTGACTGCTTTCTTTGTACTAGTCATTGTGATAAATGCTCTCTGGGTAGTATGTGTATGACAATGTATGTGAATGAGTGAGTAAGAAACATAGATTTCACAAGGATAAGAATAAGATAGAACACAGGTTTTCAAGGCTCACCATGTAAGAGGATATAAGAATGTAACATCAAAGACACGACTAATAATATACAGAGAAAATTATTAAGTAAGTGGCATAGATAATGTGTCTGCAGGTGTTCTCAGAAGACACAATCACGTCTACTGGGGGAGGTTGTCAGGGAAGACACTTTAAGAAAGAAACGGGATTTGAGGTAGACCTTGAAAGGGGACCTTGACAAGAAAGGGCAAAGGCACAAGCTTTAATGTTAGGGAAGAGGAGAAAAGAAAAAAATAGGTCCTGAAAGGAAGGACTGGGACCAACGTGAACAGTCCTGAAAGTTAAAAGTTTTTGCAGACAATGAGAAGGTACAGAAAATATCTGAAAATATAATCACAGGGTTTGGAACAGGTTAAATTAAACTTCTTGTAGAGGGACAACCATGTGCAGGCACTCTGCACTGAATGAATGACTGATGATGAACTTACCTTTGGTGGTGAGCCAATTTGAGACTGGCATTGGATCTGAGGTGACAAGGGCTTGACATATAGAGTGGGAAGGAAGAGGTCAGTCAGTAAGTCCCACTGAAGGAAGAACCAGCAGGCCCCAGTGACTGGCTGGCTGGGAGGCAGAGAACTTGGAGGCAGAGGAAGTCAGCAAGGAGAGTTTTCAAGGTATAAAGTTAGGCAGCTGGGAGAATATAAGAGTAAGGAAGGGAAGCTGGTGGAGGAGGAGACATACAGAACTGGGTTTGAGAGGTAATGAATCTGAAGATACACAGGTCAGAGAAGGGTAGGTCTGGGGTTCAAGAGACAGGGAACAGCATAGGGGTCTTCTCAGTGGACAAACAGTTGTGGGACTGAGTAAGATTTTTCTGGTAAGGAATGTTATGAGAGAAAAAAATAGAATGTTAAAAGAAGCCTGGGTATGCCCACATCTAGGAAATACTTGGTGGACAGGATGATCAGAGAGGAAAACCAAGATAATCTAATGCTAAAAAGGAACGAAGGAGAGAGCTTCAAGTAGGAGAGGGTTGTCAAAAGTGAAAAATGCTACAAAATCAATTAATAGGACAAGCACATAAATAATAAATATTTGCTGAAGAAAGGAAGACTAGGTTTCAGAATCAACTTTCCTCAATCAGAAGAATGACCGCAGTTGCCTTCAGATAAGAGGATTTTAAGTTTCACCCCATTCTTCCTATAAAAACATGTTTCTTCCTCCCCAAGTCATCCTGTTCACCGCACAGACATCCTTCCCTGCTTCCTTTAGTTTCCCCCATCCTCCTTCTCCACTTAGGATACCCAAGCAACACACCTTCCCTGTGTCAAGGGAGACAGGAAACTCCAACCAGAGTTTCCACTTCATTACCAACTCCGCCCCAGCTCCTCTTACATAAATGTTATGTGGCAATTGAATGAAGAGGAACCGAGGTTCTAGCTTCAGTTGGACTATTAACATCCTGTGTGGCTTTGGGCAAGTTGCTCAAGCTCTCTGGATCTGGGCTTTTTGATTTAGAGAGAAGGGGGATAGGTCTATCTGGAATCTAAACAAGTTTCTAAGGTCCCCTTCAGCCTTAAAAGTCTACGATTTTATCATTCTCAGAAAGGTCCTTGCAACACCCTCCGAGAAGGAAGTGAGTACAAGCCCCAGGGGAAACGGCTGCCAGACCTCTTCCCGGAGCGAAACGCCAGGATAGAAGGGGTGTTCCAAGAAAGTAAGAAGGCGCTGCCTGGTCCTCGCAGATCACCAGCGAGCAGATCCCATTCCCAAGGCTGGAAAGGATCTCAACAAACCCAAGGGAGAGTCTCACCCCCAATCCCACCTTTCCTAGATTCCCAGACGGCCAGGAGGCTTTAAAAAGCCCTGCGGGAAAAATAAAGATTTCTTTCCCAGAGTCCTGCGCTGCTTTCGCAAGTCAGATTCCGGCAGACACCGATTTGCAGCCCGATAATGACACAGTCTTTGCAAACTCTGGTTGCTCTAGCCTCGCTCACTCCAAGTCCTGGGGACGCCCGGCGCTGGCAGCCGGACGGGTCGGCGTCCGATTCTAGCTGGGGTGCCAGGCCAGTGGCGCCCCCGCCCGGGGCCCTCCTCTCCTCCGTCGGCCCCGAGGCGTTCTGCAAACATTTCCTACCCCCACCCTCACCCCCACCAAGAGCTTCCCAGTTGGAGCGACCTGGTCTCGCAGCGGGTCAGCACTAGCAGTTGCCCCAACTCAGCTCCTATGGCCACCCAAGGTTGGGGATGGTTCCCGAGCAACCATCTGGGAAACCTCAGGCGCCAGGAGCCGTGGGTGGTCGCTCGGGACGCCAGGGGCTCAGGCAAGGAGAAGGGACAATTAGCAGGGTGCCTGGGGCCCTGCTCCCTTCTCCGTCGTTACCTGCTCGCTTGCGGGGGTGTCCCGGGGCGGCCGGCCTCTCCTGGCGCTGTCTCCCCACGCAGTTGCCCATGCCGGCTCCTCAGCCAGGCCCCATGCACCAGAGGCGGCGGAGTGGGCGACTGCTCCGCGCTCCTGCCCCGGGCGGCGGCGTCCCGGGTCAACGGCTCCTGCCGCCCGGCATCCGACGCTCTCCAGTCTTCCCCCTGGGGGCGCGCTCTGCCTCCGCGCCGGCTTCGCCACAAACTTTGCGGGCTAGGAGAGAGAGGGAGGTGGCTGACTCCCCAGCAGAGTCCCAGGTGGCCGGTCCAGGGGGGCCCGCGACGGTGCCCAGCCAGACACCAGCTCCGCTGGAGGGGCGGAGAGATGGGGCGGGCACCTCCACAGCTACTCTGGGCTCGCTCCGAACTCCCAACTGGGGCCTCCCCCGCCCCCCGTAGCCTGTCACTCACCTGCCTAACCCCGCCCCAGTCCGGCCCCGCTCCCTTCCGCCGGCTCGCGGTGCCGGCGTTGCCACCGCCCGCCCCAGGTGTGCATGTGACCGATGGCACCGCCCCCTAGGGCCGGGCCTGATTTTCTCATTGGCTTCCCCCAGGGTGTGTACCGCCCCTAAGCCCCACCCAACCAGGTGCCCGCCCCGTCACCCGGAGAGCCAGGCGCGGAATTATTCGCCCTGAAAGGCCCCCTCCTGCGTGCCCGGCAGCCTCAGTCCCTCTCCTTGCCACAGCCCCATCCCAGACCCCGCCCCTCAGGGATGGGCCGTACCATCCCTCCGTGGAACTGCCTGGCAAAGAGCCGACAGGCACGTGATCCAGGTTGCGCCACGCCCCCTTCTCCTTCGCCTGGTGATTGGCTCATGAGGCTCATGCGCAGAGGGGCCCGGTTTCGTGATACAGCCTTCTTTCCCTCCCACGGTCTATAGTTAGTGTCATGGCCGCCGCCGCCGCTCTGGAGGCGGTGGCGCCTAAGGGCGTACTGTGGGGCCTCGTGCAGGACTTCGTCATGGGTCAACAGGAGAGTCCCGCTGACCAAGTGACTGCAGGTACGGAAGACGGCGCCATGCGGTTTCCGTAAGGGGGCCAGCAGAAGGGAGCGGCCTCAACACAGGAGCCGGGCGGGAAGGGAGTGAGGAACAGAGGTGACTATGAGAGACTTGAACCTGATTGGTGAACACCTCGTGCTTAAGAACCATAACAAAAATTGAGAGTCTTCTTGCATCTTTACGTTCATTTCCCCGCGGGGTTAGGATAATCATTATTATGTCACAGATGAAGAAACAGGCCCAGCCAGTGGAAGAAACTTGTCCAGGGCCACGGGTTAGGCAGACAGAGGAGCTAGAACTTAGACCTGGGTCTTCAAGTTCTGTACCGGGTGCTTTCGCCACGAAACCACGTTGTCTGGGAGGTTGACGTGAGAGGATGCTGATGCTTCTGCTGCGGCATCAGCTCCAGTCGCATGGAATCTTGGGAGCGATCGGGCGGTGCCGATCTCTAACTGGCTGTAATTGGAGAGGGGAGGAGAAAAGCCAGGCTGGGGGGAGTTTGAGATGTTTTGAGTCCCCTACGTTGCTTGGTAAAACGAAAACCAAACCCACGTTCTTGGTTGGTTTGGTTCACGACTTTTAAACGTCGTTTTCGTATTTTCCTGGCTGTCCAGTTTCCTGCTTTTGACCTGTTTAGAGATCTCAGTTCTGACACCTCATCTAAGATTTGAATAGAACATTTATAGGCTTCCTTGGAATTCTGAGACTGCTCTTTTAGGAAATGTATCTATTAAAAAAATAAGTATTTTTGTAAACTTGCATTCTTGGAGAGAAGTAACTTTCTCTTGAAAACTAAACATATTTAACTTTTAGAATATGTGAGAAGTGAGCACATATTATTAACCAAACATTCAAAGCAGGAGCAATATAAATATAAATTCGATTAAATTTGTGCCTTCCAGGAACTTACCTTGTGGTGGGAGAGACATGTAAACAAATAAGTACAGTAGATGTGAAAAGAGCTCTAAGAAGTGTGTTCAGGTACTATGGAAGTATCAAAGAGGAAATAAATACCCAGTGTGCCATTTCACTAAGCTTGACTTCTTAAAAGTATAGTTTATCAGTGCTTACAATGTTAACGTGTATACTGTGTTTTCAGTGCCATTTTTCCAATGTTTTATTTTGAATTTTTACAAACATACAGCAAAAGTCTTAAGATTTTTTTTTCTTAAGGAACAGATGTATACTCACTTCCTGGAGTCTGCTATTAACGTTGTATACTTGGTTTGTCACATAGCTATTCATCCATTTAAATTGCAGGTAATCAACATGCATATCATTAACTGAAGTTCAGTGTTTGCTTACAGTTCTTTTTGTTTTAGTATAAAATTGACATTCAGTGAAGTGTACAAATTTTAAGTGTTTTTTTTTTGTTGTTGTTCATTTTAACAAATGCATACACTTGTATGATCCAAACCCCTATCCTATAGAGTATCTTCCTGTATCAGTGAGCAGCATATATACTTTCTTTCATATAGATACATTATGAAATGAATAATTTTGGATTTTTTCAGATTCGTAGCTCACTTTGAGAAGAGCTTAATAAGAACTCTGATGTTCTTATAAGCATGATTGTAAAAATTATGTTTTTGTTTATACCTGAAAAAATGGCCTAAATTATTGTGTAGTTTAAATTTAACTCAGCTTTGTTAAGACTAGTAACTACTAACGCTGTTGTAAATTAATCCTGAAGAAAACAAGAAGGTTGGTACAGAGGCATACTAATAATCCTGTAAAGTTGAAAAGGTTTAGTGGAGTTGGATTATGCATAACCTTGGATTCCAGGGAGAAGGCTTTGAATGACTTAGTATAGGAGCTCTGGTGGCATAGTGCCAAAGGCATTTGACTGCTAACCAGAAGGCTGGAGGTTCAAACCCACCAGCCACTCCTCTAAAGAAGGACTGGGCAATCTACTTCCGTAGAGATACCACCTTGAAAATCCAAGGAGGTGTCACTATGAGTCAGAAGTGACTGGACAGTAGTGAGTTTGGAGTTTGATTTGGAGTGTAGGTGATAAGGAGCTCTGGTGGTGTAGTGCCTAAGGCATTTGACTACTAACCAGAAGGTTGGCAGTTCAACCCCACAAGCCACTCCTCGGAAGGAAGACTGGGAAGTCTACTTTCAAAGAGGTTTACCACCTTGGAAACTCAAAATGGGAGTCTGAACTCACTCCATGTCAGTGAGTTTGGGTGTTTTTGTTGTTGTTGTTGTTATTGTTAGGTGATTAGGAGCTCTGGTGGTATATTGCCTAAGGCATTTGACTGCTAACCAGAAGGTTAGCTGTTCAAATCTACCAGCCACTCCATGGAAGGAAGATAGGGCAATCTACTTCCGTAAAGATTTGTTACCTCGGAAACCCAATGGGGGTTGCTAGGAGTTGGAATTAACTCAATGGCAGTGAGTTTGGTTTGGTTTTTGAAGGTAGGTAATAGGAATAGGAGAGCTCTGGTAGCGTAGTACCTAAAGGCACTTGACTGCTAACCAGAAGGCTGGCAGTTCAAACCCACCACCCACTCCTCGGAAGGAAGATGGGGCAATCTACTTCTGTAGTGATACTGCCTCGGAAACCCAAGGAAGGGTCGCTATGAGTCGGGTCTGACTCGACGGCACATAACAACAACAACAATAGGAATCATTGTAGACCCTTGAGCAAGGGAGCCATACAATGAAAGCGAGTTGAAAAGGATTAAGTTGTTGTTCTCAGTCTTAGATCACAGCCCTGTTTAGGATTGTGTGGAAGGCTAACAGAGTTTTGAAGCATCCTTAGAATAAGGTATGCTTTCTGATCCTTCAGCCTAAGTCAAACTTTGTTAGCCACAGTAGCAGCCTCTCCAGATAGCAAATGCAGAAGGAACATGTTCTGATCACATAGGTAGCTACCACCAACTTTGTTTTGCACCTGTGTTTTTGGTGAAAGTGTCAGATGTAAAGAAGGTGCAAGTGATGGAAGAGAAATGGCCTGGCCACCTAAGCATTCAAGGCCTCTTAGCCGGCTATTCAAAGATTGCCACTACCTGGCCCCAGCCTTTGCTCTGACACTCCCCTCTTGAACCTTTAATTCTAGTCAGTCACTTCACTCACTACTTCGTGAATATTTTCCTTCTCATTTCCCTTCACTAGCTCCATCTTATTAAAGCTACACCCAGGATTCAAGGCCCAGGTTGAGTGTACTCCTCTCACCCAAAGCGTTTCCCGATTACCCCAGTCAGGCATCATCACATACTTCAGAATCTTTGTAGTACCTATTTCTCAGTTAATAGGTTTATTAGCGAACTTATTTCTTAGCCCTTTCTGTATACATCTCCACAGTCTATCCTCCCATTCTTGCCAACAGTTTCTAGGAAACTGGCATAAGTAGATACACAATAAAAACTACTGAGTGAATGGAATAAGAGATGCTAAAGGAAGAATTTGTGGGACTTGAGGTCTAACTAATACAGAACTTAAAGGAGAGGAGGACCCGAAGGTTTTGAGTGTGAGGAGAAGGAGAAGTGCTCTGTCTGAAAAGGGAGAGGGAACTGATTTTAGGCAGTGTGAATTAAGAGATGTTGAATATACAGGTGATTAATATCATTTTCTTCCTAGTTATTCAGATTTTGCTTCATTTCACTCTTCATTATTTTAAATTTTCAAGTATTTGTGATTCCCTGAGGAGGCCACTATTCCTAAAATGAAAAGATAAAGAACAGTGAAACATAGTGCTGAGAAATGTCTGTGGCATCCTTAGGAGGAAGGGCATCTTGAGCACTTGATTGGCACCAGGTCCTAGCTGAGATTTTTCCATCTCCTGCACTTCACAACCCCTGCCCCCTCTGCTGCTATTGCAGCTTCTCAAGAGGCTGCGGCTCCCTCACACAGAGGTCTGATTGTGCATGCTGGCAGTGCTCGTGTAATTCTCCTTTGACTCCTTCCAGTGCCTTCCAGAACTGGTGCCTGCTGAGGAAAGTGTGGGTAGTTAGGAGGTGCTAGTAGGTCCATTTGTAGAGAGCAAATCTTAAAACACTTCGGAGAGTTAGGCCTGCCTATGTAGGGAAAGGAATTTCTACTTTTTCTTTTCCTAAATGCTACCTGAGCTGAGATTTGGAAGTACCAGCCTTGGAAGTCCAGTGGACCTACCCTTAGAAAAATTAAGCCTGTTAGCTTCTTTCATCCCAGGAGTTGAAGTGGAGAATTAACATTATTTCCAGATATTCGGGTATTTTTCATTTGGAAGAATTTTATTCACTAAGAGAACATAAAGTTAATGACAGGATGGTCCATAAACTTAGGGATTTTATTCTTTTCTTTTGTTAACCCAGTCTCTGTTTATATCACTGTGGTAATCCTCAACATTGTAATTGTCTTCAGTGTCTTTTCCTGCCACCAGACTAGGTTCCTTAAAAATTTACTAATTTTTCCTCCGGTCCTAATACAGTATCTGATTTATAATAGGTACTCAGTAAATGTTGATAGGAAACAAACACATGATAATTTTTTCAAGCAGTCCTGGGGTAATACAGGAAAGGGAGTAAATAATTTTGTTTTGGGAATCAAGGAATGCTTCACAAGAGTTTACTTTTGAACTGGGTCTCAAAGGATGAGTTGAAGTTCCTCCTGCAGAGAAGGGGAGGGGGAAAGGGGCATCCCAAGCTGAGGGAGTATGTTTGCAGGCCTAGGGTATGGAAGGGCTTGGCTTGTTGGGATTTCCAATGACTGAATGTTAGGCAACGTGATGAAAGGTGAGGCTAGAGGGATGTGGGGATTAAATTATAAAGGACCCAAACCACAGAGTCAGGTTTTACCTGAAGGCAACAAAGAGTAAACGGAGATGAGTGAGCAGATAAGTAAAATGTGTTTTAGTTGGTAACTCTGGAGAGAATATGGATAGATTGAAAAAAAAAAAAATTTAATTGAGATAAAATTCACATAACATAAAATTCACCATTTTAATGATTCTGTGTGTAATTCAGTGGCTTTTAGCACATTCACAGGATTGTACAGCACTCACCACTTTTTAACTGCAGTACATTTTCATCATTCCAGAAGGTGGAAAGCTGTTTTGAAGACTGTAGCTATAGTCTGGTGGTGGTGGTGGCCATGGCAAGTGGTGGCAGCAGTGATTGTGTGCTGTTGAGCCCCTTCCCAGTCTTAGTGACCTTACAGCCTGGCTGAAATTAAAAATCAGACTTGCTGTCATCAAGTCAGTTCCAACTCATAGCAACCCCCTTTGGGTTTCTGTGGCAGTGAGTATTTGAGGAAGTAGATTGCCCCATCTTCCTTCCATGGAGCAGCTGGTTGGTTTGAACTGCCAACCTTCTGGTTAGCAGTCATATGCCTCTTAGGCACCGTGCCACTGAAGCTCCCTTATAGTCTGGTTGGAGGGAAGGAAAAGGGGGAACCATATTTGAAGGAAGGACATTTCTGAGATAGTCCTCAATGGAATAAGATGTTTCTTAGTTTCACTTTTATGAAAGCGTATGTAAGATACTATTTCTGGTGTTTTGTCACCCTGTTTACCATTTTCCTTACTATTGTATGATAACTTTCTTATCTCTTCCTTTTTTTCCAATTTTCTGATTATTAATTCCAGATGGGATTCTTATGAAAGATACGAAGACTAAAGGGCTCAGCCAGGAGAGCTCACCCATATACTGGGATTCATGGCGTCACGTGCACATGGGTGTTTCTTTGTAGCTATAATATAGTCACTTTCGTGTTGATGTATGCTGACTGCTAAAGTGTTGTTTAATTGTAATATTTGAGGCAATCTATGGGTATAGGACATTGCAAAGAATGGGAATTCCAGAGCCTTTCATTGTGCTCATGAGGAACCTATACATAGACCAACAGACAGTCACTTTAACAGAGCATGGGAATACTGCATGGCTTAAAATCAGAAAGGGCTTGTGTCAGGCTTGTGTCCTCTCCCATACTTGCTCAATTTGTATGCTGAGCAAATAATCCGAGAAGCTGGACTGTATGAAGAACATGGTGTCTGGTTTGGAGGAAGACTCATTCATTAACAACCTGCAATATGCAGATGACACAACCTTGCTTGCTTAAAGTGAAGATGATTTGAGGGACTTATTGATGAAGATTAAAGACTACAGTCTTCAGTATGGACTATACTTCAACATAAAGAAAACAAGAATCTTCACAACTGGACCGATAAGCAATATCACCATATAAATGGAGAAAAGATTGAAATTCTCAGGGATTTCATTTTACTTGGATCCACAGTCAGCATCCATGGACGCAACAGTCTGGAAATAACACAATGTATTGCACTGGGCAAATCTGCAAAAGACCTCTTCAAAGTGTTGAAAAGCAGAGATGACACTTTGAAGACTAAAGTGTGCGTAACTCAAGCCATAGTATTTTCTGTTGCCTTATATGCATGTAAAAACTGGACAGTGAGTAAGGAAGACCAAAGACAAATTGATGCCTTTGAATTATGCTTTTGGCGAAGAGTACTGAAAATACAGTGGGCTGCCAGAAGCACAAACAAATCTGTCCCAAGAGAAATGCAGCCAGAATGCTCCTTAAGAGCAAAAATGGCCAGACATTGTCTCACCTACTTTGACCATGTTGTCAGAATGAACCAGTCCCTGGAGATGCATGTCATGCTTGGTAAAGTGGAGGGTCAGAGGAAAAAGGGAAGACCCTCAATGAGATGGATTGACACAGTGGCAGCAATAATGGGCTTAAGCCTGACAAGGATTATGAGGATGGTGCGGGATAGGGCAGTGTTTCGTTCTGTTATACATAGGGTGGCTGTGAGTCAGAATTGACTCGACGGCATCTGACAACATCATGGGTGGAGGAGTTGATAGGGGTCATGAGGGACCTTTCTTGGATGATGGAGATATTCTATACACTGATTGAGATGTTGGTTACTTAGAGGTATACTTTTATTAAAGCTCATCACATTATACATTTAAGATCTGTGCATTTTACTGTATGTGTACATTTCACTCCATTTTTTTGTTTTAATGAAAACTTAGAGGCAACAGAGTGAGACTTATTATTAGGCAGATCTTTGTCTTATGGCACATGAAGTGTTTCCAAAAATGGATCTTAGCCCAGCATCTGCAGGGGATTTTGACAGTGTTACTGAAAAAAGATGATTCTGTTCATTGATACTCTTTGTTAATAAACAGTTATCAGTGCCCTCTGGCTTCCTATATACAACTGCTAACTCCTTCTGGGGCCACTACTGAAATTAGTTTTTAGGTGTGTTTTTCAGCAGAGTTTCCTGGGCTCTTGCCAAGGGCTTCCAAAAAAGTACTATTTTTTTTTTTTTAACCTTCCCAATTTTACAGTAATCTTTCATGCTGTGTAAGCCAGAAGTGGAGATTTCTCTTCATTTAAATATTGCTGTTAAGGAGTTGGATGTGGAAGCCAACTATTAGTTTCTTGGGTGGTTTTTTTTTTTTTTTTTTTTGATCCCATTAGTCTTGCTATTGCCCATTCTCCCACCCCACAGCCTGCTCATTTTTTCCCGTGGCTCTTTCTCAGGAGCAGGGGATAGCAGCTGGGCCTTCCACATCCTGGCACGAGTAGGGCTAAGAGTGCCTGATGTCTAAATTGGTGCCAGTCACGAGCTATGAATCCTGACTAGAGCTCTCCTCAATCTGATTGGGCTTCTTCCTACTCTAATACTGGAGTGAACTTCTGCCCAGTTCAACGCACCAACTGTTGCTCTGAGACCACACATTTAATGGGAACTAGAAGTTTAGGAAGTTTCTCAAGCCTCTTTTTCACTTTAACCCAAGTCCTGTGTTGGCAA
Source organism: Orycteropus afer afer (assembly GCF_000298275.1). NCBI lineage: Eukaryota > Metazoa > Chordata > Mammalia > Tubulidentata > Orycteropodidae > Orycteropus > Orycteropus afer. The sequence goes on from NW_006921651.1 coordinate 9,922,154, forward strand.
GAGCTGACTAGTTAATTAGATCCAGCATTTAGAGGTACATTAGTTGGGAACCCAGATTAGGCTACTGAATTGATTACTACAGTTAGAACTCCTCTATGCTAACCAAACTCTTACAAACATTACTAATCTTTTACTCTTTGTTTCTCCCTTAAAAATATATCTTAAGAAACTTCTGTTAGATCTATGTGAGTTATTGATGTATTGCTAAAATTGCATTTTTAAAAATAATCACATGGTACAACATTCAAAAGGATACACAGTGAGATGTCTTCCTTCTATGACAAATGAATCTTACTGTACTACTAGTATGTGACATAGTCCCTCTGAAGGGCTACGGGGGTGAGGGGAGAAGCTGACCTAAGTAACTTCAAAAACAGTATTTTGTCTGGAAACTGTAAAGCAAAACTAAAGACAAAACTTCACTCTGCTCATCAATCTTTTTCTCCCAGAATGTAGAGTTAACAATTCTGAAGTACTTTACAGCTACACTAGGGTTGAACAAATAATAAATGGTAAATAATGACAACCATGCTTTCTCACTGTCAGAGAGAAAAATTATGAATTAGGCCAGAATGAAATCTGTGAAACTGGATTACTATTGGAGACTTTCATGTGCATTTATGTTTAATATATACATGTGGAAATGATATATATATGTGTATACATGGGTCAGTATTTAAAAAACAACTAGTTGCTGTCTAAGGAGCTCTTGTGGCATAGTGCCTAAGGCATTTGACTGCTAACCAGAAGGTTGGCAGTTCAAACCCACCAGCCACTCAGCAGAAGAAAGACTGGGCAATCTACTTCCATAAAGATTACTGCCTCGGAAACCTAAAGGGGGTCTCTGAGTTGGAGTCGACTCGATGGCAGTGAGTTTGGTTTGGTTTTTGGTAGTTACTGTCTAGCCAGTACTGATACATAACAATTCCATGTGTGTCAGAGTATAACTGTGGCTGTGACCCTTCAGAAATAGATTTCCTCAGAGGGGCTTCAAACTACCGTCTTTCAGTCAGTAGTCAAGCATTTAACCATATGCACCTCAAGGGACTTGTATAGATTGGTATATATATATTATTTCCCAATTCATATAGTTCCCAGTTCTCTCTGCTGAGAGGGCCTAGCTAGAAACAGTGACACCCCAATTGAACAGAGCACATCCACACCCTGATCTCAGTGTCTAAACATCATTGTCCAATAAAAGGAACTAGGGCTTCTTAGAGAAGGCCGGGGGATAACAAGATGATCCTGTAGCATTTTGTAGTGCTAGAAAGTACTCAAGTAAGGGTGGAGGCATGTCGGAGAGATCCAGGAGCCAATGTAAAGAAAGCTCCCAGTGACCAAAGCTGGAACAGTTTGAGCAAGAAAATAGTGTAGTATCAGATTGCAACTCAAAGTATAAAATAAATGTGTATGAGTTTATTCTGATATAAGTAAATGACTGAGTAAAGAGGGAGGAAGAAACAAATCTTCCTTACCAAAAACCAAAACCCATTGCCTTCAAGTCAATTCCAACTCAAGGTAACCCTTTAGAACAGTATAACTGCCCCATGGGGTTTACAAGGCTTTAAGTCTTTCCAGAAGCAGACTGCCTCATCTTTCTTCTGTGGAGTGGCTGGTGGGTTGAACCATCAACCTTTATGATTAACAGCCAAGCACTTCAACCATTGTATCACCAGGCTCCTTAATTTTCCTTACAAAATTCCAAATAATATTCATAGACCCTCCCTTCAGAAGGTAGAGCTTGGGAATGGGCTGGACTTGGTGACACTTGGTGGAACTGGAAAAATACTAACTTGGTAGTGGAAAGACCTAGTAGATACTACCTTAATCAAGTGATCAAAATTACTGCAAGTGAAAAATAGTCATGTTGATATCTTATATCCCTGATACGCTACGATGAGAGGGGCATTTCACCTCTGTATTGATTCTTCCCAAAAATCTATAACCCCAGTGTGAATGTGAGGAAACATCAGACAAACCCATATAGAGTGGCATTCTGTCAAATATTTCTTTAAAACTATCCAAGTCTTGAAAAACAAGGAAAGACTCAGAAGCTTTCCTAGATGAGAGAAGACTAAGGGTTCATGATGGCTAATTGCAATGTACCATCCTTGATAGGATCCTGGAGCAGAAAAATGTTATTAATGGAAAAACTAGTGAAATCCAAATAAAGTCTTGTTGTTGTTGTTGTTATGTGCCGTCGAGTCAGCCCCGACTCATAGCAACCCCTCCTTGGGTTTCCGAGGCAGTATCACTATGGAAGTAGGATTGCCCAACCTGAGTTTAGTTAATAGTAAGTCCAATGTTAATCTCTTAGTTTTGACAAACGTACCATGTAAGATGTTAACATTAGAGGAAACTGGGTGAAGGGTAAGGAGCTCTGGTGGTATAGTGGTTAAGGCATTTTCCTGCTAACCAGAAGAGTGGTAGTTCAATCACACCAGCTGCTCTGTGGAAGAAAGATGAGACAGTCTTATAGCCTCGAAAACCCAATGGGAGTCACTGTGGGTCAGAATTGACTCAATGACAGTGAGTTTTGTTTTTTTGGTTTTCATGAAAGATATATGGGAACTCTATACTATATTTGCAGCTTTGTGTAACTCTAATATTATTCCAAAGTAAAAGCTTTTTTCTTTTTCCAGTTTCTCTCTCAACCCTGGCTTTCCAGAGTTCTTCCCTGGAGGCAGCCAGTATTACTTGTATGCTGTCAAGTCGATTCCCACTCATAGTGACAATACAGGATAGAACTGCCCTATGGGGTTTCCAAGGTTGTAATCTTTACAGGAGCAGATTGCCAGGTCTTTTCTCCCAAGGAGCAGCTGGTAGGTTCAAACTACCAAACTTTTGTTTAGCAGCTGAGTACTTAACCATTGTTCCACCAAGGTTCATATTTGTGTGTGTGTGTGTGTGTGTGTGTTTAATTTCAGAATATTTTGTCCTTAGCACTTTAACAAAATATTTTATTTAGGCAATCATATAATTTGCAAATGATATATTTACTCTCTTCAGTTTTTATATTCAAAGCTGCATATTTGAAGGGTTACAGTAATGTGTAGGAGGGGCTCTTGGCAAGCATAGTGGCCCTGTGTACAAAACCTAGGGTAGACAGGAAACATGATTAGAACCATTGAACCTTGTGATAGCTTTTTTTTTCCTCTTCCTTCTTTCTCTTGTCTCCTCTAGATGTGAAATCTGGCAGCTATACAGTGTTGCAAGTGGTGGAAGCCCTTGGGTAAGATCCTCTGCCTTAGAATGCTCTTCTCCAGCCTTGCCTGTTTACTCTGAAGAGATTACACCGTTCCTAAGGAAGTAGTGGGGAGCAAAGCATGTGGGCTGAGTCAGCTCCTGGCTCAGCCCACAGGTTTGGGGTGAGGTGGGTGGTTGAAGGCCATCAATTGTTGTTCAGTTTCAGTTGGGATTCCACCTGGGCTTCTTTAGGCCTGCCTATCCCTGTGAGATTCTAGCCAGCCTGGATCTGACTCAGGCTGTGGGCCCTACCTTGGGCAGTACTTACCAGGTGATTGACCCTGTGCCAGACCCCCACCAAAGGAAAAGGCTTAAGAATACTCCTAAAAGATCAGTGCTGTAACCAGGTGACTGACTAGGTGTTCAAAGCACCAAAGGAAATATGTGCTTAAAGTCTAATGCCTGCTTTCCTCATATTTTGTAATTAGTAGACCATTTAAATTGACACGTCTTTTCTAGCAAGGTTATTAACTGTCACAGCCAGCATGTCTTCTGAATCAGGGAAAACTAGTAGGGGAAAGCTAAGTCACTGTTACACATTTCTTCCACAGAATAGACCATTGGACTCTACCCCTGTTGCTGTGGCCTAGGCTTCCCCCCTACCCTGGGTTCATTTTTCTAAAATAACATCTTTAAATGGAACCGTACATATGTGGTCATTGTGTCTGCCTTCTTTCATTCAGCATAATGTTCTCAAGGCTTATCCATGTTTTAGCATGCATCAGTACTTAATTTCTTTTTATTGCCAAATAATTTGTTGAGTGGATATACACCACATTTTGTTTAACTATTTATTAGCTAGTGGACATTTAGATTGTTTCTACTTTTTGGCTATTCCAAATAACACTGTTACAAACATTTCTGTGCCTCAGTCCATTTTTAAATGTTCTGAATGCACTTTTCTGCTTCCTGGGGAGAGACCTTTCTGCATGTTCCTATCCTGGCCGGAAGAACTAGGTGATGCCTGGCTGCCACTGTCAACCACTCGGAGGGGGGTCTATGTAGGAGATCCTAGACAGAGTGGGAGAACGATGTGGAACAAAACTCAAAATCATTTAAAAAAAAAAAAAAAGGACCAGGTTTGCTGGTCTGATAGAGCCTGATGGAGCCACTGAGACTATGGCCCCTAGCTGCCCTTCAAGTCTGGAATTGAACCTACTCCTGTGGTTTCCAGCTGTTGTGGTTACCTAGTGCTGCTCTGACACAAATATACCACAAAATGGGATGGCCTTAACAAACTGGAGTTTATTCTTAAAATTTGGAGGCTTTAAGTCCAAGTTCAAAGTGCCAAGATCTAGGAGCTGGTTGAAAGCCCCTCAACCTTGGGGTCCAGCTCTGCCTCCTGCTCCCCGCCCACTGGAGCTGGAGGCGTTTCTTCACTTAGACAGCTGCTGGCTTCTGAGGCTGAGAAGCCCCAAGGTTGACAAGTAAAAAGGCACAGTCCCGATGTTACCAAACCACACGGCAGGCCATTAACTTAAATCCATTGTAAGTCCCACAGTCGGCAGAGCATAGGAAGCTGCTGAGCAATGACACGGCTACATGCAGGGTCCAAGCGTGCCAAAGGCTAGAGACCTTTCCAAAAGCTGCTGCTTATATACGGGAAGCAGACCACATGCCCAAAGGCAGCTACTCAGCTGCTCACAGTAGATTCTACCATGGAGTTGATTACCAGTCTCATCATGGGGAATGCTACTTCCAGCTGCCTAGCCACTCAACCAGGCCTAGCCAAGGTTACACAAAAACATAATGACCACACCAGCTAAGTAAGAGGCATATGACCTGAACATTTACATTAGGTAGATACAGTCCTTGGAGAGATCAGTCATGGGAGAATAGAAGGGCTGTGTATGCACAGCGAGACAGCTTCAGGAGTGCATGGGAAGGAAGGACACAGGGAAGAGGTAACTATAGGGAAGAGGTGGGAGGAGAGCTGCTATTGCGTTGTGGGAAATTGCAGTCAATGTTATGAGACAGAGTATGTGTGAGCCGCTGTATGGAAAGTGAATTTGCTTTGTAAACTTTCACCCAAATCACAATAAAAATTTAAAAAAGAAAGTGATCATATTTCTGCTGTTTTATATGGGTGTATGTGTGTGTGTGTCTGTGTGTGTATACCCTTATCATTGAAAGGAGGTCTGGTCACAGTGCCTAAGGCATCTGACTGCTAGTCAGAAGGTTGGTGGTTCAAACCTACCAGCCACTCTGCAGAAGCAAGACTGGGCAATCTACTTCCGTAAAGATTTACCACCTTGGAAGCCCAGTGGGGGTCACTGTGAGTTGGAATCGACCCGATGGCAGTGGGTTTGGGTTTTTTGTTGTTGTTTTATCATCGTTGAGGGTACAGAGCTCTGGTGGTCTAGTTCCTAAAGCATTTGACTGCTAGCCAGAAGATTGGCAGTTCAAACCTTCCAGCCACTCCATGTAAAGAAGACTGGACAATTACTTCCATAAAGATTTACTGCCTTGGAAACCCCAAGGGGGTTGCTGTGAGTCAAAATCGACTCGATGGCAGTGAGTTTGCTTTATCATTAAGGCTTAACTCAAATGGCCAGCTGTCCTCCAGAAATCTACCTCCAACTTGTCTCTGCTTAGATTCCTTCCAGTAAGTTTAGGTGTCATTTCTGTAGAGCTATTTTGGAGATAAATCATCTCCTTGTTGCTTTAGTCCAGCTCCTCCCTTATCAATAAACCTAAATCATTAAAACCTATGTTCAGGCCTTCTCATTCTGTAGCCCTCCAGTTATAAACTTTTTCCCTAAGACCTTGATGGTTGATCTCAGGGTCTTTTTCTTAGCAGTGAGTTACAAAAATATATTTATTCTCCTGTTTTGGTAGAAACTACAGCTGCCAGTCATCTGTCAAGCTTTGTGGGTAACTGTTAAGCTAGCTCTGTTTCAGAGAAGGGTCCCAATCATACTACTGGGGAGAGAGTAAGCCCAGTGCCCATTAGGTGACATGCTTGATGTGCCTGGAGACAGAGACTTCTGTTGACTGTGGTGTCCATGTGCCTCTAATGATACCAGATCAGTCTGGGGATCAGTGCTTTAGGTTTCTGCCCTTACTCTAGTATCTGTAACACCAGGTGCCTCAGAAGCATCTTTCTAGACTGTTTTTACTCCTTTAATACTAGGCTCTGCTTCCATGCCCAGGGGATAAGTGTGACTAATTGTGAAAATTTTATTCCTTCAAAGGTTTGAACAGAGTAATGGTAGAGTCTCTATCTTACTTTTCCCCAGGTCTTCTCTTGAAAATCCAGAACCCCGAACTCGGGCACGAGGAATCCAGCTTTTATCACAGGTGCTACTCCACTGTCACTCCTTGCTCCTGGAAAAGGAAGGTACTGGCATCAATAGTAAGGGGTGTCTTCCTGGATAACTGAGCCACGACCTCCCATGTCTATTCAAGCCAACTTTGTAGAGAAGAAGGAGGGGATGGCACGAGGTATCTGAGAATTGCTAATTCAAGGTCTTCATTCTTCACTGGTAGTATATGTGGCAGAGATTAGAATTGAGACAAAAGATACATGGTCTTCAAATGTAGCCTTCAACCAGTTTTTTTAGTATGTGTTCCCTTCTTTGTCAAATGGACAAAGAAGTATTTCTTAGATAAAGTGGGAAAGTAATGAAATATCTAAGACCTTTGAAGTCCTAAGGAAAAAATACTAACAGGCCTATTTTTATAAATTAGGAGCACTGGTGGCATAGTGGGTAAGGCATTTGTTTGCTATCCAGAAGGTTGGTGGGTTTAAATCCTCCAGCTGCTCTGTGGGAGGAGGATGAGGCAGTCTGTTTCTGTAAAGATTTACAGCCTTGGAAACCCAATGAGGGTTGCTAAGTCAGAATCAACTCAATGGCAGTGGGTTATTTTTACAAATAAAGTTTTATTGGCACCTACCCAGCCACACACACTTATGTACCTATTATCTATAGCTATTTTTATGCTACAGGAGCAGAGTTGAGTAGTCCAGCCCTTTAAGAAAATCTTGCTGACTATTGTTCCATAAAAAGGCAGTTGGTAGTTGCGAATGGTTTTACTTATAGACTTATGTAAGAAAGAATAATAACCTACTTTGGTGAGTAGCGACTGGGATCTTAAAAGCTTGCAAGCAGCCATCTAGATGCAATAATGAGTCTCTCCTCGTCCAGAGCAAAGAAGAATGAAGAAAACCAGAGATTCATGGAAACAATTAGCCCAAGCGACTGGTATACCATACAGTCCTCAGCCTATATGACTATGAGACCAGAAGAACTAGATGGTGCCTGGCTGCTATTGTCAACCACTTGGAGGGGGATCTCTGTAGGAGATCCTGGATAGAGTGGGAGAACAATGTGGAATAAAAATGCAAAATCATTTTTTAAAAAAAAGGACCAGGTTTGCTGGTCTGATAGAGCCTGATGGAACCACTGAGACTATGGCCCCTAGCTGCCTTTCAGGTCTGGAATTTAATCCACTCCTGTGATCTCCAGCCAAACAAAAGACAGGCATATGAGTTGAACATTTATATTAGGTAGATATACTCCTTGGAGAGAACAAACATGGGAGAATAGAAGGGCTGTTTATGCCCAGGGAGACAACTTGGGGCAGGAGTGCATGGAGGGAGGGACACAGGGAAGAGGTAACTAAGGGGGAGAAGTGGGAGGGGAGCTATTGCATTGTGAGAAATTATAGTCAATGTCATGAGACAAAGTGTATGTGAGCCACTGTATGGAAAGTGAATTTGCTCTGTAAACTTTCACCCAAATCACAATTAAAAAAAAAAAAAAGAAAGAAAGAATAAGAAAAATTTCACCTATTTTCCTGACTGAGCAAGTCAAGGCAACCACAAATGGGAGCAGACCCAGACAGACATGGGACGTATCTTTTGGTAAAAGAGAAAATTTGTAGTGAAACCGAAGCAGAAACAACGCTTATGAGCTGAAGGGAGGCACGAGGCTGGTGGGCCTTCCCCAAGCCTGTGTGAACTAATGGCTGGCTTTGGTTTGTGCAGTGGTGCACCTGATCCTGTTCTATGAGAACCGGTTGAAGGACCATCATCTTGTGATTCCATCTGTCCTGCAAGGTCTGAGGGCACTTGTGAGTTCTCCTTTTCTTCATTACATACCAGTGTTCACGGAAACCCATGTGCAGTGAATTCTGTCTTTGCCCTTTGGGGATAAGGCTTCAGGTCCTGAGGGGTAGATGTGCATACCTGGGACTAAATTAGTGTCAGCCAGCTCCACTTTTGTTTTTACTTAGAGAATGAAAGTATCCTCTGAGGGGCTGTAATTCAGAGCCAGACTGGAAGGAGCTACAGAGAACCTAGCCAGTTTAAGAAAGAAGACCAAGTTTCTCACTCTTGACACATCTTCCTGAAGCAGGGTGTTGTGTGTCCTGTTGTAGCTAATTAGGCTTGTTAGAGGATTGTGCCTTAGAGGCTGTGGTAGAATTCCTTCAGTGTTCATACATCTCATCTTCCCCCACAGAGCCTGTGTGTGGCTTTGCCTCCAGGGCTGGCTGTCTCTGTGCTTAAAGCTATTTTCCAGGAGGTACACGTACAGGTGAGTAATATCAGTCATACTGGAATTTCCCTCTACCTCCTACCCCTTGACATAAGTAGAATCAGATGGCAACAGATATTGCTTCCTAAGTTTTGAACTCTTTGAGGTCTTCCAACTGTTGAGGCTATTTTTGCTACTGTATAAGGAGAGGTACGCATGCCATTATATCTGACTTGTATCTCCTGCCCCTGAAGAAAATAAGGCATATATCAGGCAGGTTTTGATTACTGGCCTACTGCTATACTGTTGTCCAGTAACTGTGTCCTTTCTTTGCAGTTCGTCTTAGGTTGATCCTATGCTCATGTAAAGAGCACTGTCTACCCAGAGATTGTGAAGCAGGATGTAGTTGTATCAGCCAAAGCATTTTTTGCACACTTTCTTTACTTACTTCCTTTCTCTTCCACCCCCAAGTCTCTGCCACAGGTGGACCGACACACAGTGTACAATATCATCACCAACTTCATGCAAACCCGGGAAGAAGGTAAAAGGCAGGGCTCTCTGGGAAATCTGAAAAGCGGACACATCCTACTTTTTTCCCCCATTAGTAGAGCTCATTTTAGCATGGGGCTTATATAAGAATAAGTACTCCAAGAGAAAATGATCAAGGGAAGCTGGAAGGTGGCTCACTCACCCGGGAAGTAAAGGGAGGATAGAGTTTGAGCAGATGATTTAAATCCTTACCTCTGTTACACTGTATATGTTGTTGCAAAAACAGCAAGAAGGCCACATGTTCTGACCTCCTCTAACCTTACAAGAGGAAGACAGGATTACCAGCAGTAACCCAAGGCCTAGTCCTACAAGGCCAGACATGCTGCCTCCCTCCAGCCCTTTCACCAACTGTTCCTCCCAAAGCACCCACCACCTCTCTCCTGGGTTCAATAATTCGCTGCAGTGGCCACACAGAACTCACGGATTACAGGGTTTATTAGGGAAGCACCAGGCTACAACTCAAGTTCAGGAAGAATGCTCAGTCTCTCTCCCAGCCCACCATCCCTCAGCCAACAGTCTCTCACAGTTTCTCTCCCAGCAGTGCGTGTCCCTCGGTGTCTCACTCAGCAATGCACGTCTCTTGCGTCTCTTTCCCAGCAGCACGTGTCTCTTTCAGGAGCACATGTCTCTTGCAGTAGCACGTCTTCTTTAACCAGCAGTCAGAGAGAGTTCTGCCTCTAGGAGGCCTCCTTTTGAGCCCGGCAGGGTGGTCAAACTAGCCAATCATAGCATCAGAACTCTAAGCACCTGAGAGAGACTGGGCACCTCCCAGAACATTGTTTTGTGCCACGCCCAACAGAAATACTCCAGGTGGACAACTTCAGCAATCAGGAGCTCCTCAGTTGCTCATAGAAGATCCCACCTTGGAGTTTACAAAGACTTATGGGTAGAAAAGCCACACTAAGTAATTTACTACACCGCAGTTGTTGTACATCTTTTCTTCATTGAGTACTTTTCCTGGAATAGGAAAACAGAAAGGATCTGCTCTGCTCCAGTAGGCAAGGCAGGGGAAGCACCGATAGTAGAGGGAGAACACAGGCAGGAGAAAGCTCAAGCTTTCTATCATGTGGAACATCAGTGACCTTATTCTCTTTTCCCCAGAGCTGAAGGGTTTAGGAGCCGACTTCACCTTTGGCTTCATCCAGGTGATGGATGGGGAAAAGGATCCCCGTAATCTTCTGGTGGCCTTCAGCATCGTCCATGACCTCATCTCCAAGGACTATAACCTTGGTATGTCCTGGTAATCAGGAATTAGGTCGTTGGTACTTGTCAGATGAATGAGTTTATAAATCAGCCTGCTTCTCTGTCTCTTCCTGTAGGACCCTTTGTGGAGGAGTTGTTTGAAGTGACATCCTGTTATTTTCCTATTGATTTTACCCCTGTAAGTAGCACCTTACTCAAATAGTCATTGAATGCATCCTGTGTGCCAGGCCTTGTTCCAGGCACTGGGAATACAGCATTAAACAAAGTAGACATAATACCTGCCCCCATGCATTTATGTTTTAGTAATGAGAAGTGGAGAAGCATTTGACCTCTGAGGATTCAATTCAGCAGATAATCTGGGAGCGTACAGGATTATAAAACATGATCCTTGCCCTTGAAGAATGTAATCTAGTTCTGCTGTAGCTTTCATCTGTTGAAACATTTAACTCACAGTATAAGACTGTGTACCAAAATGAGTGGTGCTGTAGTTATTTGGAGAAGATGGAGTTCTGCACGAGCAAGAGCTGACTTCACAGATGAGATGGGGTTTCAGTTGGTTTCAGAGGGATGTGTAAGATACGATTCTGGAGTTGTGGAGGGTGTCTCAGACAATAGAAACAAATTGGCAAACAGAGATGGCACGGTGGAGTACAGTGTGTACAGGAGGTGTTTGCTCTGACCCGCTCAGCCCCTTCCTCCCACTCGGCATCGGAGTCTCATCACCGTGTGTGTTTGGGCATGTGTCCTGCAAGCATTAATGGTTTGGAAGAAATGGAAAGGATTATATCGCAGCACACCAAACAGCATTTGAATATTGACTATCACCACCTTTAAAGTTATACAAGCCATCTTTACTTTAAGGAATTTCTTACCATTTTATTTTAGTTGACATCATGTTGCTTAAACCTTCTTTCTCTTGAAATTCTTTTCATCTCTTTCATGTCCGATTCAGAAGACTATATGTTTTGTTGTTGTTGTTTGCCTTAACGAACAGAAATTTATTCAGCTTACACTTAGGGAGGCTAGAAGTCGGAGTTCAGGGTGCTGGCTCTAAGGGGAGACATTCTCTGTCTCCTGTTTCTAAGAGCCTGGCACAGAGACTCAGAAGAGCATATGCTCTTGAAAGTTCCATGTTAGACTACTCCATTTCTCTATTTATACTTTGTTTTATTTTTTTGAAAAGATAATATATTCACGATTCAAAATTCAAAAGACACAAAAGGGTAGACATTCTCCCTACCACCAAGTTCCCATCTCCATAGTCAATCAATTTTAGCAATTATGTCTATCTTTACAGAGCCATTTCATCCATGAGTAAGCAGACCTTACCAAAAAAAATAGTAGCATACACACACTTATCCTGTACTTTACTGTTTCCATTTAACAGTGTATCTTGGAAAGTTTCATATAAATTAGCTGTTTCCTTCTTCATTGCTGTATAATATTCCTTTGCATGGAAATACCTACTGAATTTTACCAGTCCTCTTTTAGATAAAGATTCTTGCTAATCTTTTGACATTACAAGCAATGCTGCAACTTAAATACCTGGTATGTGTATCATTTCACATGTTTATGAGTATTACAATAGAAGAAATTCTTAAAAGGAAGATCACTGGATCAAAGAATATGTGGATTTATAATTTGGTGGAGGAGAAGAGTATTTTATTCATTTTTTTGAAAGATGATACAATGAGCGTGATTCAACATTGGAACAGTAGCGAATTAAGTCTCTTTCACACATCTTTTCTGCCACCATCCATTTTCCCTCCAAAGGCAATCACTGTTACTGGCTGCTTATATATTTTCTAGGCAAAATAAGCTTATACATAGATAATGAAAGGAGCTTTCTCTTACTCAAGCAGATTTTTGTGTATTGTTCTGCTCTGCAGTCTATGGGAAGCAGAATGTTCTTGTCAAGATGTTAATTAAGAGAAACACCTGGCTGTAGTGTAACTATCTATGTTAGAAATATTATTTGTTTTATCAACTCACTTTAGTCACATGCCATCATCATAGTGGATCTCATCTGTCCAAGTGAAGGTTTCTTTGACTTTCACTATCCCCATATGCTAACTCTAGAGCAGAGGCAACAGACTTTTTCTGTAAAGGGTTAGGTTGTAAATATTTTAGGCTTTGTGGGCTGTGTGTTCTCTGTTGCATCTATTCAACCTGGCTCTTAAACCACAAAAACAGATGTAGATAGTATATAAACTAAGGGACATGGTTATGTTCCAATAAAACTTTATTTATGGACACTGAAATTTAAATTTCATATAATTTTCATGTGCCATGAAATATTCTTTTGATTTGTTTTTGACTGTTTAAAAATAATTCTTAGCTTGTGGGCCATACGGAGCTCTGGTGGTGCAGTGCCTAAGGCATTTGACTGCAAACCAGAAGATCAGTGGTTCAGACCCACCAGGGACTCTGGAAGGAAGACTGGGCAGTCTTCTTCCGTAAAGATTTACTTCCTGAGAAACCCAAAAGGGGGTCGCTATGAGTCAGAATCGACTTGATGGCAGTGAGCTTGGTTTTTTGGTTTGGGCCATAAAGAAACAGAGAGTGGGTTGGATTTAGCCCATGGAGTAAGTTTACAGCCCCTGCTCTGTAAGGAAGATTGGCTTATGGATATAGTTTGGCAACAAATTTTTTTAAAATGTGATCCAATCTTAACTGGTTGCTTTCTACTCCTGTTGCAGAATAGATTGGATCTTCCTTTACCATCAGCCTTGGCATTTCCTTATCCTTGCTCTTGGGTTAGATCTTTTTCATGTGTTCATGTATTTCTGATTTTGTGGTTTACTTCCTCATTTTGATGGTATACATTCAGAGACAAACTTTTAGATTTTACAAATCTGAAAATTGCAAAGAATTGGAAATTCTTTTCCCCTAAGACTTTGAAGATTCAGCTACATTTGTATCTAATTTTTAGTTGCAGTGGATAAATCCAAATTCCTGATTTGTAATCCTTTGTATTTACCTCCCTTATTGCCTCCTCTCTGGAAGCCCTTAACTACACCTTCACCTCTAAGACCAGAGATCTCTTTTATATTCTCCAGAGAATTAAACCTCCACATTCTGCTAGAGTTGGGGAGGGCTAGGAGGGCAGATTGCTTCCTTAACCCTATTCCCAATTCCAAAGGTACCTGGTACTGCCAGTTCTTAAACCTTTTGAGGATGGTGCAGTGTGTATGAGTAGTTACTCACCTTTTCCCAGGCTATGTAGGATTCTGTTGTCTTGGGTCTGTTAAGTCATTTTCTTACACATTTGCTTTTCAGCTTCTGAAATTTTGTTGCTAGTATCTCTTCTGTCCTCTTCAAACTTTAGCTTCATGTCTTTTTTTTTTTTTAAAAAAGAAAACTTGTTTTTGTGGGCCTCTTAAAATCTGATGTGTGTTTTCAGTATGCCATCTTGATGTAGAAATCAGCAGTGCTTTCTATGTTTTTAGACCTTTGGTTTTCCCAGAAATCTTTGTATTTGAAATATTTTATGTGCCAGAATTACAGTTTTTATATAAGGTTGAAAAAAGATACTCCTATCAAAGAGGCATTATTTACATAAATTGTGGCTCAACCACAGAGTGAAATACTATCAGCCACTAAAACTAATGTTATGAAAGAATGTTAATACATTGGGAAAACGTTCCTAATATATTAAGTGAAAAAATAGATTACAACCCATATGTACAAAAGATCTGTCTTTTTTTTTTTTTTTTTTAAAGTATGTCTATTTTAAGGACCTCTGGTGGCATATTGCCTAAGGCATTTGACTGCTAACCAGAAGGCTGGTGGTTCAAACCCACCAACCACTCCTTGGAAAGAAGGTCGGGCAATCTATTTCTGTAGCGATACTGCCTCGGAAACTCAAGGAGGGATTGCTATGAGTTGGATCCAACTCCATAGCAGTGAGTTTGGTTTTTTTTAAAAGTATGTCTATTTTATAAGAGAACAGTATATACTACACATAGTTATAGAGAGAGAGAAAAAAGAAAGTAATACACCGGCAGGTGAAGAGGACTCATTTCTGAGTAGTAAGGTGCAGGCAATGTAATCAGATAGAGAGTTAATGCCATGAAGAAAAAATTCCCAAGAAACACATAAGAGCAATTAAGTATGTCTTTCTACGGGGCCCTCCTATCATACTGTTCTGCTAGATTGGGTGCATTACCCTGTTGTGCAGGGTTGCCAAGTTGAAGCTTATGTCCAAGTATGAAGAGGGCTTACACAAACCCATGGCCCTTCTCCCTTCTCCAGCCACCTAATGATCCTCATGGTATCCAGCGAGAAGATCTGATCCTGAGTCTTCGAGCTGTCCTGGCTTCGACACCCCGATTTGCTGAGGTGGGTCTGCTGAAGTTAGGGTATAGAGCCTCAGTCCATAGATGGCTCTGAAGAAAGAACAGTAAAAGTATGGAAAAGAAGAAAGATCTTGTATGAATTTTAGGGAGTGCCATCCTACAAGTCTTCAGACTTGTGGCAGTCAAACTTCCAAAGCAAACTATACTAACTTCTCCTTTAAAATAGTAATCTAGTCCCTGGTTTGGTGGTGCTGGCTTTTGAAATCCTATACCTTTGCAAACTAGGCCATTTTTCAGGTGACTTGGAGTCTGGTCACAGCTTGGCAGAAAGGTTACCTTTTATTCATAACTCTAGACTTGAATGTAGCTCCTTGATGTAACACCTGCCCTTGAGGACTGGTGGCAGTGAGAACACTGTTAGCAAGCCAAGACACTTGTTCTCAGGCTT
Organism: Orycteropus afer afer; assembly: GCF_000298275.1. Classification (NCBI taxonomy): domain Eukaryota; kingdom Metazoa; phylum Chordata; class Mammalia; order Tubulidentata; family Orycteropodidae; genus Orycteropus; species Orycteropus afer. Next base: position 9,937,378 of record NW_006921651.1, read on the forward strand.
AAGTTCTTCCTTCTCTCCCACAGTTTCTGCTGCCCCTTCTGATAGAGAAAGTGGATTCCGAGATGCTGAGTGCCAAGTTGGATTCTCTTCAGACTCTAGTGAGTGATTTTTCTCCTTCCAGGGTCCTACTGCCTTTAGGCAAGTCAGAGGTACTAAGGAGATTCTAGGAGAATCAGGAAACAGTTCAGTGGGCTTCAAAAGAGGGATACCCAGGATCTGGGTCTGTATGTTGACTAAACCACCCAGCTGCATGTTGTCTTGTCTTAAGTAACTGAGAAGTAACCTAGGGAAAGCTGGGTAGGGCTCCCTCTTTAAGCTGCTTTTTACATTAATTAGGTGAGCTCCTCTTTTCCTGTGCCTTGGGTAGGACTGAAAGGAAGTACTGCTGGCTTTTCTGCTGGGAGTTAGGCTCCTCAGGTGCCATTATGCTGAGGTGCCTGCATATCCTAGGAAGTCTGAGTCTGATAGCTGCTGCGTGTGGTCTCCTTGGCAGAATGCTTGTTGTGCTGTGTATGGACAGAAGGAACTGAAGGACTTTCTCCCCAGCCTTTGGGCTTCTATCCGCAGAGAGGTGAGTGTACTTAGACAAACTCACTGCTCTTTACTCCCAGTTGCCAGATGTGAGGGGAAATAATACACCCTGTCCTCTTCCTTTGTTGCCCCAAGGGACAAACAAGGCGGTATACTTCCAGGTGAATGACAAGGGATGTAGGGTCAGCTGCCGCGTGACAGCACTTGATCACCTTTGCACAATGCTCATTTTTCCCTCCTCTGTCTGGAGCATAGGTTATGGTGCCATGCTGAATAGAGGCGGGTAGGGAGGGACCTAGAATAGAGGCTCCTCAGCAGCTACTGTCCAGAATTGGCATTCTGTTCCTCACAAAGCAAACACACCCCATCCTCACCCCCAGGAAACAGGCAGTGGATGGGAGCAGTCTCATATGGTACAGGCTCACCTCAGTAGCCATGGGATCCTCTCTGACAGGTGTTCCAGACAGCAAGTGAACGAGTGGAAGCAGAGGGCCTAGCGGCCCTCCACTCGCTGACTGCGTGTTTGTCTCGCTCTGTGCTGAGGGCTGATGCTGAGGACCTCCTTGACTCCTTCCTTAGCAGCATCTTACAGGGTAATGGGGCTATGGCAGCCAGAAAGGGGGGTGAGCAAAAAGAGATAAAATTGCTAAGGGCCATTGAGCATTCATGTGTAGCCCCACCTCTTCAGTGATTTGGGGTCTGCAGTCCTCCTTGGAATTGAAAACAATCTTGAGTAGTAACTGCTACTAAGCTGTCTTAGGTCTCAGTCTCAAACTTTTATGGATACAGGGGATCAAGCGACATTCGGCTTGCTCACAGGTCTGTGACAGACTGCCTCTCTAGACTGCAGGCACCATCTGTGTGAACCGGACATGAAACTAGTGTGGCCTAGTGCCAAGCTGTTACAGGCGGCTGCAGGTGCGTCAGCCCGGGCCTGTGACCACATGACCAGCAACGTTCTACCTTTGCTGCTGGAACAGTTCCACAAGCACAGTCAGGTAAGGGAGTGGAATCTTTTAGGGAAGCGGGGGGGATATGGGTGCTAGGATTGCTTTCCCATAGAGAGGGAACGCTAAGCATTGAGCTTGGGTCCAGGTGGTAGATCTTGAGTTTTGCTCCCAATTAGCTACTGCTGTTTCTTTTGTTCACTTTTTCCCTGACTTATCTTTTTTTTTTAACACTTTTTCTTACTATGACAAAATATAAATAAAATTTACCATTTTAACCATTGTTATGTGTGCAATTCAGTGACCTTAAGTACGTTCACAATATGTGGCTATCACCACTGTCTGCTTCCAGAATGTTTTCATCATCCCAAACAGAAACTCTATCTATTAAACAATATCCTATTTCCCACTTCTTTCAGTCTCTGGTAATCTCTATTTTACTTTCTGTCTCTGAATTTATCTATTTTAGGTATTTCATAGAAATAGAATCATACAATAGTTACTTTTTAAAATCTGGTCTATTTCATTTAGGATAATGTTTTCAAGATTTATAAATTCTGAATGTTAATTCCTTGTCAGATACCTGATCTGCACATATTTTCTCCCATTCTGTGGGTTGACTTTTCACTTTGTTATAGTGTCCTTTGATGCATAAATGTTTTTAATTTTGACGAAGTCCATTTTATCTGTTTTTACTTTTGTTGCTTGTCCTTTTGGTATCATATCCATTGCCAAATCCAAAGTTATGAATATTTTTTTCCCCAAGAGTTTTATAGTTTCAGCTCTTAAATTTAGGTCTTTGATTTATTTTGAGTTAATTTTTGTATATGGTATAAAGTTAGGGTCTGACTTCATTCTTTTGTATGTGGATATCTACTTTTCCCAGCACCAGTTGTTGAAGACTGTCCTTGCCCCATTGAATGGTCTTGATACCCTTGCTGAAAATCAGTTGCCCACATAAGTGGGGGTTATTTCTGGGCTTTTTGTTCTGTTGGTCTCTATGTCAACATATAGGGAGCTCTGGTAGCATAGTAGCTAAGGCACTTGACTGCTAACCAGAAGGCTGGCAGTTCAAATCCACCAGCCACTCCTCGGAAGGAAGATGGGGCAATCTACTTCCATAGTGATACTGCCTCAGAAACCCAAGGAGGGGTCGCTATGAGTCGGGTCCGACTTGATGGCACATAACAACATATGTCAACATCATTATGTCAGTACCACACTGTTACTGTACCTTTAATGTGTTTTGAAATCAGGAAGTGTGAGTCCTCCATCTTTGTTTTTCTTTTTCATTATTGCTTTGGGTATTTAGGGTCCTTTTAAATTTAATATTTTAGGATGGGTTTTTCAATTTATGCAGAAAATACCATTAAAATTACATTGAATCTGTGAATTGCTTTGGGTAGTATTGTCATCTTAACAGTATTAAGTCCTTCCAACCCGTAAACACAGGATATTGTTCTACTTATTTAGGTCTTCTTTAATTTCTGTCAGCAATGTTTTGTAGTTTTCAATGTATAGGTCTTTCAACTCCTTGGTTAAATTTATTCCTAAATATTTTATTTATTCATTTATTTTTGATGCTATTGTAAATGGAATTATTAATCTAATTTTCAGATTATTAATTACTGGTATATAAAAGTACAACTGATTTGTGTGTTAATTTTATATCCTACAACTTCACTGAAAGCATTTATTAGCTCTAATAATCTTTTGTGGATTCTTTAGGGTTTTCTATGTATAATCATGTCATCTGTGAACAGAGGTAATTTTATTACTTCCTTTCTAATTTGGATGCTTTTATTTCTATTACTTGCCTAATTACTCTGATCTTAGGAGAAAAGGTTTTAGTCTTTTACCATTGGGTATGATGTTGGCTGTTATATGTTTTTCCTACATAGCCTTTATCATGTTTAACAAGTTCCCTTTTGTTCCTAGTTTGAATGTTTTTATCATGATTTTATCAGATGGATTTTGTCAAAGCTTTTTTCTTCATTTTATTGATATAGCATATTACATTGATTGATTTCCATATTTGAACCATCTTTGCAGAATGTATCTAACTTTGTCATGGTCTACCATCTTTTAATATTGCATGTAATTCCGTTCACTAGTATTTTGTTAAGGATTTCATAAGGCGGTATTGATTGCCCTATAGTTTTCTTTTCTTGTAGTGTATATCTGGATATTCTGGCCTCATAGAATGAGTTAGGAAGTGTTCTTGCCTTTTCAGTTTGGGGGATGACTTTGAGAAGGACTGGTGTTAATTCTTTAATGTTTTGTAGAGTTTACCAACGAAGCCATCTGATCCTGCAGTTTTCTTTTTTAGACAGTTTTTGGTTACCAATTTAATTTCTTTGCTATAGATCTGTTTGGTTTTCTATTTCTTCATGAATCAGTTTTGGTGTTTATATATTTCTAGGAATTTGTCTGTTTCACCTAAACTGTTCAATTTGTTGCTGTAGAACTGTTCAGTGTATTATAATTTTTTTATTTCTGTAAAATCAATAGTAATGGCCCCACTTTCATAATCTGAGTCTTTTTTCTTAGACAGTCTAACTTAAAGGTTTCTCGATTGTTGTTGATCTTTTCAAAGAACTCACTTTTGTTTTCATTGATTTGCTCCATTTTCTATTCTGTACTTTGTTTACCTCCACTCTCCTCTTTATAATTTTCTTCCTTCTGCTAGCTTTAGGTTAATTTTGCTCTTCTTTTTCTAGTTCCTTAAGGTGTACTGTTAGGTTATTGATAGGAGATCTTCTTTTTAATGTAGGCATTTATAACTATAAATTTCTCCCTTGGTACTGCTTGGGCTGCATTCCACAGTTTTTGGTATGTATATTTCTTTTTATTCATCTCAAGGTCTTTTCTAATATCTGTTATGATTGCTTTGACCATAGGTTAAGTTGTTCAGTTCCCACATACTGTTAATTTTCCAGTTTATCCTTCTGTTATTGATTTCTAGTTTCATGCCATTGTGATCAGAAAAGATACTTTGTATTATTTTAATCTTTTAAAATTTACTGAGACTAGCTTTGGGGCCTAATTTATGGTCTGTCTTCTTGAATGTTCCATGTGCACTTGAGAAGAATAAGTATCCTGCTGTTTGGGGGCAGAGTGTTTAATATATAGAGAGAGAAAGTCTAGTTGGTGTGTAGTTTTGTTCCAGTCTTCCTTAATAATATTCTGCCTCTCTCCCTGACTTACTCTTGCACAAAAGGCTTATCTCCCCACTGTCAGAGGAGCAGGATTGCCATCCTTTGAAGTAGCTTTTCACTCTAAACCAAAACCAAACTCACTGGTGTCAAGTCAGATCTGACTCCTAGTGACCCCTTCTTGGGTTTCCGAAGTGGTATCACTATGGAAGTAGATTGCCCAACCTTCCCTCCGAGTTTTTTACTCTAGTACGCCTTAAAATATTACAGAGCAACCAGCGGCGGACAATCCTGGAAATGGTGCTTGGGTTTTTGAAGCTACAGCAGAAATGGAGCTATGAAGACAAAGGTGAGGTCATCTCTCAGCTGTGGTGATGTGGGAGGCTGTTTAGTGCTGTAACCCTATAAGAAAAGGGATAGCAGGGCAAGGAGTTGTAAAGAGGAGTACTTTAGAGCAGTGGCTATGTTCTGAGGTTGTAGCACAAAACCCAAAAACCCCCTGCCATTGAGTTGATTCTGACTCCTAGCAAATCTTTAGGACAGAGTAGAACTGCCCCATAGTGTTTCCAGGGCTATACTCTTTATGGACGCAAACTGCCTCATCTTTTTTCCATGGAGCAGCTGGTAGGTTTGAACTGCCAATGTTTTGGTTAGAGCTGAATCCTCTATATCCCCACCACGTGCCTCGGATTGGGATTTGCAGCTTCGGCTGGGAATAGGGGCAGGAGAAGCCGCGAAAACTCTCAGAGCCATGACACCCACAGCAGCCCCATACAGAAGCCACGAGGGATGCTAGTGGAGTCCTTCATCCCTCCTCCTAACCTCCCTTCCATGCTGCCCCATGGGCCTTGATCCAGAAAGCCACTTTGGAAAGCTATACACACTTTCGTACTTTGTCTATATACTATATTGCAGTAAACAGTCATTTCAAGGGCACAGCAAAGTTTACCACAAGGGAGGGACTCTTGGGCATTACAGACTGTACAAGATGAGGTTCCACTAGCTGAGCTGTCCTGTGAGACTGGCATTGGCTGTGTTTATTGTAGGAGTAGAACTCTGGCTTCCAAATAAGAGCTGCTGCCCTTGTCAAGGTAGATGGCCTGTCTGATGCCCTAGCACCTGGCTTCCACCCCGCAGAATATTTCAGATTAGCTTGTGATGTTTTGTTTTAAACTAAGGCACATAGATTGCTTTATTTTGGCCCAGTGACCACTTCTGGGTTATAGCCCTTCAAGTTAACCAGTATGATCATGATGGCCAGATATTTAATTCTGGCCTCTTAAAATCTATATTCAGCCTCTAGCCCTTCTCAACTGTTGAATAAGTGCCTCTCACTGTCCTGGCCTGATAAATTATGGTTTAAGTACTCAATAAAGAGCTGTTTATCCTTAAAAAAAAAAAAAAAACTGTACCACCAGAACTCCTTGAGATTATTGCATAAGAAAACACTTAATGGGTAAGAGTTGTTTGTTTATTCCTAATGAGCTTCCTGGACACCTGACCCATTGGATTAAGCTCCTTAAATCTGCTTCAAGTTGTCTTTGCATCACTGTGGAGTCAGTGCTATAGAATATAAGGGTTTCACTCTAATGTGTCTCTCCCTAGATGAAAGGCCTCTCAGTGGCTTCAAGGACCAGCTGTGCTCACTGGTGTTCATGACCCTGACAGACCCCAGCACCCAGCTTCAACTTGTTGGCATCCGTACACTCACAGTCCTGGGTGCCCAGCCAGGTACATCTTACAGGAAAGAGTTTTGGGGTATTGGTCCCTCCTTTGTGATCTTCTGTCTTAAGTGAAGGGCAGTTTAATTTTCTGGTTGACACTACAACTCTGCATGATTTGGGCTTTCTAATAGGATTTTGGGCATGGTGACTAGGGGGAAAGAAAGGTGAGGTTCATGTTCTCTTTTAACTGCAGATCTCCTGTCTTCTGGGGACTTGGAGCTGGCAGTGGGTCACCTATATAGACTGAGTTTCCTGGAGGAGGAGTCCCAGAGTTGGTGAGAATCTAAAGCAGTGAGATAGAGCAAGTTCTTCCCTGCCTCTGTATTGGCAGCAAGAGAACCAGCAAGGACCAGGGCTCTTGCTTTTGACTCTGGGCTCTTGTTAGGGGAGGTGGGCCCTGTGTTTGACTGTGACTGTTAACTAGGTGGAGAGATGCAGGACTGCTCTCACTCACTCCCTTGTCATTAAGAAGCCATATCCAACTCAGTGGTATAGGTACTTGAGTCCTGCTTTTCAGGAAGGCAGCCTCGGGAACCCATACTCCTAAATCTGTAATCGCAGGCCTAGGCAAGATAACAGTGGGCCAAAGCTCAGCTAATCCTCATCTGCCCTGTGCCCTCAGCAGGGAGGCAGCAATGGAAGCAGCAGGAACCCTAGCCAGTCTCTACCCTGTGGCCTTCAGCAGCCACCTAGTGCCCAGACTTGCTGAGGAGCTACACGTAGGTATGTGTCTCTAAGCTTCTGTTGCCCACTCCTTCCCAAGGAGACTTGGGGGTCCTCCATGCTTGTAGTTACATAGTGAAACCTTGTCTCCTGTGTTGCTTTCAGGGGAGTCAGATTTAGCTAGAGGCGATGGGTCCACCAAATGCTCACGGCACCTGCTCTGTCTGCAAGCCTTGTCAGCTGTATCAACACATCCCAGCATTGTCAAGGAGACCCTGCCTCTGCTGCTGCAGCATCTGTGGCAAATAAACAAAGGTAAATAGCTACGAGCAATAAAAAATGAGCAGGCAAGGACCAAGAACCGGGCTGAATGCGGAGCAGTAGACACGCTTGAAGTTGACGCCCCTAAGGCAGTGGTTTTACTTGTGACTATGCATAAAAACCACATGAAGAACATTTAAAAATGCTGGTGTCTGGTTTTCACTCAGTCCTACTAAATCACTCTCTGAGGAAGGATGGCTCTTGGGCCCCCCCTCTGATCAGAATCTGCATTTTAACAAGATCCCCAAGTAACATGTAAGATCCCCTGCCCTCAAACTTGTGTGAAAAGCCTGTGCATAGGCACCATGGGCCTGCACTAGCCACCTAGGCTCCCTGCTTCTTTGGACACCCAAACCTTGTGTAGAAGTCTATAGTGGTTGTTCCAGTAGCTATTACATAGTAAACAGAAGAGGAAGCTTGGAGTGTGACCTGGGTTTGGTTCCTAACTTTGTACTTACTGTGACTCTGAAAAAAACAAACAGGTAATTTCATTGAGCCTCCATGTCCTCCTATACAAAATGAGGGAAATGGTATATTTTTTGGATTGTTGTGGAAAATAATGAGAGAGTGTATGTGAATGCTTGTGTTGTAGAGCCTGGAGCAGAACAGGTCTCAACTCCAGAATTGAATAGTTGCAAAAGAATAGACAAAAGAATAAAATTACTTGGCTCTTTAATAAAGAGACTCTTGGTCTCTTTAATCACTCTTCTTGAATTGTTCGTCCCATTTGCTATATCCGAAATACCTGGAGGTGCTTTTAAATAAACCTTATAGGGAACACTGACTTTTCTCACCCCGCAGGGAATATGGTTGCAGGATCCAGTGAAGTTATTGCTATCTGTCAGAGCCTCCAACAGGTGGCAGAAAAATGCCAGCAGGACCCCAAAAGCTACTGGTATTTCCATCAAACAGCTATACCTTGCCTGTTTGCCTTGGCTGTGCAGGCCTCCATGCCAGGTAACCCACCTCTACTCTCCTCCCCTCCCCCTCTGGGAATTCAGCCGTCTGCCAGGATTGAAGAGCACTGCCACCCTCTGTGTGCACTGATACTGCATTCTCTACCGTAAGAGGCTTATTTGAACCCTTTGTCCCCAGAGTGAGATTTCATTTCAGAGGAAAGGTTGCCAACCTGACCAATGGTAGAAACCAAAATGTTAGTGTTAACAACACTCAAAGGGATACATGCTTTTTTTTTCTTTCCCTCTTCTGAGTACTATGAAATTACTCAGAAGAGGGAAACTATTATTAGTTATTCTAATAACTAAATTGTTAGAATCAGAATTAAGCTGTGGAGTCAAGCAGACAGGGTTGGGTTCATGCTCAGTTCTACCACTTGCTAACTTGGGTGAAGATATTTAGCTTTTCTAAGCCTCCGTTTTCTCAGCTGTAGGATGGAGATGAAGAGTAATACTTGCCTCACAGCGTAGTTGGTAAGGATTAAATGAGATAATGTGTAGTGCCTGGCAAACACAGTGAGGCTAATATATGGTAGGTGCTATCAATGATAAGAACTCGTGAAAATAAGTCCATGTTATTTAAGTCTTTGAAAAGGCCATCATTACAATTTCTTTTTTTTTTTTTCCAAGAGACTCTTTCATTAAGCCTTAGGACAAAGACTGTCGTCGAGGATGAGGGAGACCATCAGCATATACACAGCACAGAAAGCTGAATGGAGTAGTACACTGAGTCTCAGCCTTGGGATTAACTATACATGATTGAAAACAAAGGGAATCATCACAAAATCATGATTGGTGGCAGATTGATTCATCGTTGCAAGCAGAAGTGGGGAAAGAACATGACTGGGATATGTACACAAAAATGGTGGTCTGCATTTGACTCAAGACCATGTGGCCTGAGTCTTAGCCACAAGTTGGCTACCAAATAATACCAGGACTCCAGCCTTAATTTAAATTAGAAAAGGGCATACTTAGACAAGTTCTCTTGTTCTTTGCATGATCATAATCTACTTTCAGCCATACTCTTCCTGAGGGCAAACTGCCTCTCTCTAGGTTTGTCTTGAAACTTGTCTGTGCATAGCCACAATGCTGGTTTAATGGTCAGAGAGAACTCAACATTGCATCTGAAACTTAGGTCAAGCCTCAAAATGGAGTTAGGGCTCCCACTGTAGACCATAAAAAAGAAAACAAAATCACTGCCATCAAGTAGATTCCAGCTCATAGCGACTCCCTTTGGGTTTCCGAGGTGGTAAATCTTTACAGAAGTATAGTATGGTATAGTATTGCCTCCTTTTCCTTCTGCAGAGTAGCTGGTGGGTTTGAACCACCAGTCTTCTGGTTAGCAGTCAAATGCCCTAGACACTACAGCACCAGAACTCCTTACTGTAGACCATAGCCTTCCACTAACCAAGTGCTTTAGAATTTAAGCTCTAACACATTCCCTTCTCTGATCATGGATTTTACTTAAAATCCTTTGATCACACTTAGGTTGGTGTGCGTTTTTTTTTTTCATGGACTGGTTAATGGTTCCTTTAGATGGTTACTTGTTTTAGGACTAGCTTTTATGACCCCAGACAGTATCCTTTCTAAAAGCCAGGCACCATCTGATTTCTTCACCATGCTTCACTTTAGCACCCAGTCTTCAGTGGTCATCTTATGAGGGCAAATACGGAGTAGGGTCATCTTGGAATAACTGCTTGGCCTGTGCTTAGGCTTCAGACCTTAAAATGGGAACTCAAGGTCATCCATAAAATATATTTTGTCAATATGTATGACTCACTTCGTGGGCAACATATTAGCTTTCTAAGAAATTACATTAGAAGTCCTTTCATACAACATTTGATCATTTTAATAATGATATCACTAATTCAGTCAATAGTGCGTATTGCAATACTAATGAGAAATTTAAAGGAAGGTTTTTCAGTTAACACATGGAAAGGGTTACCTACATAAATTAATAAGATTTAAGTGGTGGAACAAAACTACTTCAAAAACAGTGATTGTGCACTAAGCAATAATTTCAATAACATTCATTCACTAAGGAAAAACTGTTAGTTTATAGAACCTAAAGGCTTCTAAGACAAAAGTAGTAAATACGAAAACAGATTGCAAATACATCGTTAGTCTGTATAGAAAATCCTTACCAGTCAAATAAACCCACGTTCCCAACATAAATTTCCAAAGCAATAAAAATTTGAACAAAGTCCAGTGACCTTGGGAAAGCTTGTCTGCTTCTGCCCATTGTGGCATTTCAAGTCCAAATGGGTGCTTCAGGTCCTTTAATCTGTGACAAATATATCTTAAGGTTTAATAGCTTCTAGTTTGGCTGCATACAGATTGGTGAACATCATTACTATTTCTGATGGTAAATTCCTATCAGCTGCCCACTTACTTTCCACTGTTAACAAGGCTAAGGACTCTGCACAAAATTCCAGGGAGCACTCTGTGGCCCCAGATTAGACCACTTGTGTTTCTAGTCCCTTGCTTATTCTCAGGACAACTGAACTACTAGAGGCAGAGTAAAAACCGGTGCTGTTTTAACTCAGGTCCTGCCTCAGAGTCATGATGTCAGGACCTAATCAATGGATCTCTGGACCACAGGCATGGCTTTGTGATTCCCTTTGGGGTGTATGTGTGTGTGTAATTTTGTTTTGTTTTTTGCAGAGAAGGAGCCATCAAGTCTGAGTAAAGTGCTGCTGGAGCATGAGGTCTTGGCTGCCATGGTGTCTGTCATTGGCACCGCCACCACCCACTTGAGCCCTGAGTGAGTAAAACATGGATGTGGCCTGATCCCAGTAAAGATAGCATTCTTGGCAAGAAGCATCAGATAGCTGCCTTCTAAGCCATCCTTTTATGCAGATTTAAGTATGGAGGCAGTTACTTGTTGTGTAAGTTTTGCTGACAAGAGGAAGGAGTCCAAGCCATAAGGCTCTGGAGGTGGGTAAGCCATGGGCCAGTGGTTCTTAACTGCAGATGCACATAATGATTACCTGTGGAGAATTTTTTAAATATACATTGAGTTCTCTTACTAAATTGTATGATCCAAGAGAATAGGACTTGGTCTATTTAATTCACTGATGTATCACCAGGGCCTAGAGAGTTATACCTGACACTTAACATGTGTTGAGTTCATATTTGTTGAGTATGTGAATGACCATGGCCTAGCCCACTGACTTGATGGTATTTTTTTTTCCCCCTAACTTTTTATTGTGAGTTGAGTGAAATTTTACAGAGCAAATTGGTTTTCCATTCAACAGTTCATACACTGTTTCGTGACATTAATTGCAATCTCTACAATGTAACAGCACTCTTCCCACTTTTTCTTTGTGTTTACGGTTTCCTTCTTTCCTATCCCTTCCTCACTTCTGAACTTTATTCTTGGGCAAATGCTGACCTTTTGATTTCGTATGGTTGATTGTTCTAAGGAGTGTATATCTCTGTGGTGTTAACTGTTCACCTCATAGACTTGTCTGTTTGAATGACATGGGAGTAAGTTTGGTTCTAGGTTTGAAGGGTGAGTAAAGGCCATAGTCTCAGGGGTTAGACCAATCTCTATCAGACCAGTAAGCCTGGTCTTTTTCTATGATTTTGAGATTTGTTCCACATTTTTCTTCCATTTAATCCAGGACCTTCTATTGTGATCTCTTTCAGAGTGATTGGTAGTGGTAGCCAGGTACCATTTAGTTCTTTTGATCTCAGGGTCAAAGAGGCTGAGGTTTGTATGGTCTAGCAGTCCTTTGGACTAATTGTTTCCATGTGTCTTTGGTTTTTTTTCACTCTTCCCTGCTTCACATGGGAAGGGACGAAGGTTGCGCCTTAGATGGCTGCTCACTAGCTTTTAAGACTCTAGTCACTACTCACACAGTAGGATATAGAGCATTGTCTTTGTGGATTATGTTATTATGCCAGTTGACTTCACTATCCGAAGACTGGTCCTAAGCCCAGTGAATCATTGCCTCACCTCATGGTCTTTGGTTGTGGCTAAAAAAGTTCTTGATAATGTTGCTGATTGCCTTAACTATATATATGAATATATATATATATACAGCACATACAGATATGTTTGTAGCGGTATCTTCTGCCAAACCTCCGGATGTTTGTGGGTGTAGTTGCATTGGCCTACCCATACGTGTTCAGCTTGCCTGTCTGCCTACACATCCACTCGGAGGTTATTGTTTGTTATTACTGATGTCACAGAATTGTCTACCTAGTAGTGTTTGCCTTTGTTTTCTGGGACTCTTGTGTACCTCTCTGTGTCTTCCTTTGCCTTAGTGATACTGTGCTTAGTGTGTCTTGCTTTTCCCTTCATCCAAATACATACACATCTAATGTCTAGTGATTTTTCCTCCCTTCCCTCCTATCCCTGGTAATGATCACAGAATGTTTCTTTCTGTGCATAAACCTTTCCTTGAATTTTTATAATAGTGGACTCGTGTAGAATTTGCCCCTTTGTGATTGACCAGTTTCACTCAGCATAACATCCTCCGGGTTTATGAACATTATGAGGTATTTCTGGGATTCTTCATTTTTATTTGGTGTTGCTTCTTATTGTATATACCAGTTTGTTGATCCATTCATCTGTTGATGGGTACTAGGAGCTCTGGTGGCATAGTGCCTAAGGCATTTGACTGCTAAACAGGAGCCTGGCGGTTGGAACCCAAGGAGGGGTCGCTGTGAGTCGGATCTGACACCATGGCAGTGCGTTTGGTGGTTTTTTTTTTTTTTTTTTTTAAGGTGGTTTCTGTGGTTCCAGTATGAACCCCCAGCTGGAAAAGTTCTGCTGTGGAGGTGAGGGCTGCTTTAGAATCCTGGCTCCTTACATAATACTCATGTTTTACCCCCAGCTTAGCTGCCCAGAGTGTGGCCCACATTGTGCCTCTCTTCCTGGATGGCGACATCTCCTTTCTGCCTTTAAACAGCTTCCCGTCCCGATTCCAGCCATTCCAGGTGAGGGTTTAATGGAGCAGGGTGAAGAATCTTAGGATTTAAATCCTTCAGATCTGTTGATTTAAGGTAAATCTGGGAATGGCTATAGCCACAGACAAGCCTGTTATAGGCAGGACAGGCTTGATAGGGTTTTTTTTCCTTTATAGGATGGTTCCTCAGGGCAGAGGCGGCTGATTGCACTGCTTATGGCCTTTGTCTGCTCCTTGCCACGAAATGTGAGTGAGCACATTTGGGGAGTACCCTTATTTAACCCTGACAAGGGGATGTGGGTTCCAGGTGACTGCAGGGCTGAGATTTGCCACAGGCCTCCATTGGAGAATTAAGTCCTCATCCATTCTGGCCCCTGCTGTGACTTTGTGCTGGGTCCATTACGTGACCAGGTTTTCTGTAGGTGGAGATCCCTCAGTTGGACCGGCTCATGCAGGAGCTTCTAGAGCTGAGCTGCTGCCACAGTTGCCCCTTCTCCTCCACTGCGGCTGCCAAGTGCTTTGCAGGACTCCTCAACAAACACCCTGCAGGTACTAGGGATGAGTCTGAAGCTTGAGGGCAGGGCTGGGTCACGAGCTTGAATCATCATAAAAAGGAACTGCCCTAGGACAGCCTCTGAACAAGAATCAAGACCAGAGCCGGGTAAAGCATTGCTGGGTGTAAGGCAATGGTGGGTACAAGTAGAGTGCTTGATCGAGTTCTGCCATCCTGCTCTTCAGCAGAGCTGTTGTGACAATTCTTTTGCCTAGACAGCCCTGGGGAGCTCTGGTGGCATAGTGCCTAAGGCATTTGATTGCTAAGAAGGCTGGAGGTTCAAACTCACCAGCCACTCCTTGGAAGGAAGGTTGGACAATCTACTTCCATAGAAAGACAGCCTCAGAAACCCAAGGAAGGGTCGCTATGCCCTTGCTCGCACCCCTGAACTATGAGAATACCAGGCTTCCATGTCCTAGAGCTGTGTGGGCACAGTCCACAGGCAGAGTGATCATTGTTTGTTACCAGCAGCCTCTCACGGAGCTCTGCATTTAGATGATTTACAGTCTTCATTATTAAAGCAGAAACAGGTAGCCTTTGCTTCAGCATTTCTTCCTTCCTTTTTAGGGCAGCAATTGGATGGATTCCTACAGCTGGCTATGGACAAAGTAAAGACTGGCCTGGGCTCTGGGCCTCATCGTAGTCAAGCCTTCACATTGCTTCTCTGGGTAAGGCCTTAGACTGGCAGTTATGCCTGGTTAAATAAAATGTTATCTATTTGACGGTGAACCAGCATATGCTTTTCAGGGTTTAAGTGTCATGCATTCTGCAACTACTCTCTTTCTGATTACAGGTGACGAAGGCCCTAGTGCTCAGATACCATCCTCTCAGCTCCTGCCTCACAGACCAAGTAAGTCCTTTCTGGAGACAGAAGAACATAGGATCTGACCAGGAACTTCCCTGTTGATCCTTGTCCTCCCAGATGGGATTTCCATTCTCCTCTTGGGGGCTCAAGATTCTTCTCCTCTGATGTACCTCACAGACTCTCTCTTCTTCTAGATCGTGGGTCTCCTGAGTGATCCAGAACTAGGCCCAGCAGCAGCTGACGGCTTCTCTCTGCTCATGTCAGACTGCTCTGATGTGTTGACTCGTGCTGGCCATGCTGAAGTGCGGATCATGTTCCGCCAGCGGTTTTTCACAGATAACATGCCTGCCTTGGTCCAGGGCTTCCATGCTGCTCCTCAAGGTCAGGAGAACCTGGAAGAAAGTCCTCAAACACATACTTTCTCTCCTTGGCTCAGGCCACATTCCCCAAAATGCCAGGGAGTTTAGGGCCTGGGTGTTTCTTCAGAGCTGTAGCGTAGTGTACGCTTTGTTGTTGTTGTTATGTGCCGTCGAGTTGGCCCCGACTCATAGCGACCCCTCCTTGGGTTTCCAAGGCAGTAGCACTACGGAAGTAGGATTGCCCAACCTTCCTTCCGAGGAGTGTCTGGTGGATTTGAACCGCCAGCCTTCTGGTTAGCAGTCAAGTGCTTTAGCCACTATGCTACCAGAGCTCCTAGTGTACACTTAGATGACTCAGTTTTCAGATTATTATCCTCCTTTTTCCCTATGATTGGCATACCTTGCTTATTCTGAGCTTGAGGGGTTTTTTTACTTCTTTGTTGACTGATGTTCCAGCTTCTTTGGAGATTAGAGTTGCATTTTCAAACTGTTATCTAAGTCCAGTTTCTCCCCTAAGCGCTTCGATTTTTTACAGATGTGAAGCCAAATTACCTGAAGGGTCTATCTCATGTACTTAACAGACTGCCCAAGTCTGTGCTCTTGCCAGAGCTGCCCACGGTAAGTGCTGCAGTCAGAGCCTGTCAGCAAGGAACAAAGCCATTGGTTTCCAGCTGAGGCTAGAAAGGGGAGGGGGATAGCCATGATCACCAGGTGACATGGTCATCCCTCACCTTTCCTGTTGCCCCTTAGCTGCTCTCCTTGCTGCTGGAGGCCCTGTCCTGCTGTGACTGTGTGGTACAGCTCTCCACCCTCAGCTGCCTTCAGCCTCTTCTTCTGGAAGCACCCCAAGTCATGAGTCTTCACGTTGACACTCTCGTCACCAAGTTTCTGAACCTCAGCTCTAGCCCTTCCATGGTATGTTAAGCCCCAGCAATTTTGCCCCCTGTGCCCACCCTTTTAGGACTCCCCTCACCTCCTCACGGTTGTATTCCAGGTGGTCCGGATAGCTGCACTGCAGTGTATGCAGGCACTCACTCGCCTGCCCACCCCTGTGGTGAGTACCTCAGCTGTCCCTCTGTGGCCTGGGAACTTCTTATAAGAACCAGAGAATGACCTTTTTGCCTTAGTCAAAAGGGATTGGCAGTCCTGCTGTGTGATGATGGTATGAACCACAAGGTGCAGATTAGCAGATTTTCTTCCTTGGGCCCAGATTGGACCCAGTATATCCCCACTAACCCTATAATGAAATGGCCATCCTGTCACACAGCATCCTCTGGAATCACTAAAGACAAATTGGACAAATCCTGCTTTCTTCTGAGGATTAATTGGACAGTCAGAGCAGCAGCACTTTGAGTTGCCTTGGTTGAACAAAGCTCAGATGATCTCTTCTGACTCCACAGCTGCTGCCGTACAAACCACAGGTGATCCGGGCCTTAGCAAAGCCCCTGGATGACAAGAAGAGACTGGTGCGCAAGGAAGCAGTGTCAGCCAGGGGAGAGTGGTGAGTTTCTAGTCCATGGGAGAGATAGGAGTTGAACAAGCTTCACAGCTAATGCTGCCAACATTCTTTTTGCCTGCAGGTTTCTACTGGGGAGTCCTGGCAGCTGAGCCCTTGGCCTTGGCCTTGACTATTCTGACAATCTAACCCAAAATTACTAACTACTGAGCCATCTTGCTTGAGGCAGGGACCATTGACCTGTGCCTGCCTCCCACTGACACACAAATGCTGAACCTCTGTTGCGTGGCTGTATAAGAAACAGGAATCCTGACATGTAACAGATTTGTGAAGTCACAGAGTGTGAGACTACTTGTACTGAAAGATCTTGGATGTGAACTCTTCCATTTATATGGCCGAAAAAGGAAGATTTGCTGCTGAGGAATGAATGTAGATGAATGTGGCCCTGAGGAGGGGGTGTGTGTGTGTACCTGCTAGAGAATAAAGATTTCTTTTGGTAAAGGGGCTGCCTGTCAGGGATTCTCCCTCTTCCCACCTGTGTCTCAGTAGCACGTAACCAGAGAAGTCACTGGCATGAGGTAGGGGACCAGTATCATAGGAGTTAAGACTTCTTCAGGGCACCTGGCCTCTACATGTAGGCTATGTGACAGAACACCTACTCACTGTCCCTTGACCCTGACTTTCCCCTCTTCCTGCCCTATAGTAAAGGCAAAGAATGAGAAGCCACAGATCTTTAAAAATCAAATACCTTTATTTTTGCTCCTTTCAGCAACATGTGAGAAGTGGCAGTGACCTTAGCAGTAGCCTGGCGTCTTCCCTGTTGAGAAGCCAGGATCTCAGCTTTACCACTCAGATATTTCTCAGACAGCAAGTGGAAGAGACGGTGGCCAACCCCAGTGCCATGTACTAAAGGAGGTTGTATCAGCACTGGGCAAGTTGGCTAGCTGCCTGACCCCCAGTCTGGGGCTGGAGCATATGTTTGCCTGAGTAAAAGGGCATCAGTCCCAGGATCTCCCCACATCATGCCTTGCTTCTGCAGTAGCCAGCAGGTTGGTCCTTGAGTTGTCCCTGCATGGTATCCTAAGGCAGGCCAACTGGCTCTTTGCTCTATTCCAAAAACTGCCTCTGAAGGTCCTTGAGACAATGTAGGAAGCAGAAAGAATGCTAATCACAGCTGACACAGTTCCAGTTCACACTGCCATCACAGAGGCTGAGTGAGCAGCCACCCAGGGAGGGGGGTCCCAACTCATTCCATTCCCATGGGGCAGGTGACTGGAAGGTAACAGCACCCGGGTAAGCCAGTGCCTACAAGAGAAGACAGAGATGTCTCTGAGTTCCAGGAGCTCTAGGTCTTCCTTCTGGATCCTCATTCCTCACTGAGATATATCAGGGTACCCTGAAGCTACATGGCACTAGTCACAAAGGTAACAAAAGTTCCAATCCCCTCAAATTTTTATCCAGTAAATGCACCTTTGGTGCTTCAAAGGCCTTCAGAAGTTTCAAACTAAACTTCTAAGGGGCCGCTGCCGGGAGGACCAATGGCAGGCAGGAGTGTAATGAGGATGGGCGAGGGTGGAGGGAAGGTACTTGAGGTCTCCTGATTGTTACTACCTCACTAGGCCCAGTTTGGAAAATTACCACCCTTATCCCCTGTGCTGAGGAAGCTAGCGTCATTTATTGCCTTATGACCTCTGTCACAGAGTCCTTCAGTCCCACAAATTACTGGCTTGAACTCTAGATCCTGTCACACAGCAGGTGATTGGTGGCCACTTTCCTTATCTGGAGGTCTCATCTTGAGAAGAGCTTTCTCAGGATTCTACTCTAGTCATCTTGAAGCCACATCTGCTATTTAAACCACGAGGTTTTGACTTAAGCCCCTTTGGGTCAAATAAGCAAGGCTCTCTATTCCTGGAGTCTGGAACTGCACTGTCCAGTATGGTAGCCACTCACCACATGTGGCTACTGAAATTAATTAAAATGAAGGAAGACTGAAAATTAAGTTTTATCAGTTATATTTCAAGTGCTCAGTAGCCACGTGTGACTAGTGGCTACTGTATCAGAGAACACAGGTCTAGAATATTTTCCCTATCGCAGTTGTACTGGACAACACTGATCTAGAGGTTTTACTTTACCTTCCTGTGTCCACGCCCAGGAATACCTTCCAATTGTCCAAACAGCCGTAGTTATAAGGATTCCTAAATACCTAGAGCCAAGAAGAACACATGTTTCTAGAAGCCCCTTCTACTTAATCCCCATCCAACTTTTGAGTGTGAGTTAGCTAAACTAAAACTCAGCAAGGCATGGTTCTGGCCTTTTAGGGTGCTTGCCCTAGTCAGCCAGGCCTGTTTACAGGGTGGCACATTTTGTTACCCACCCACTCCAAACCCTCAGTCCTACTCACTCTGCCCTTGGCCTGTAGCCGACGTCTCTCCTTCTTGTTGATGTGCCGTTCAATGCTAGTCTCACCTCGACTGATGAGAACAGCATGCCACACAGTTAGGGCACCCAGGGCAAGTGCCACAGAACTAAGAAAAGAGGGGCAAAGCTTGGTGGGTAGCTTAGAGGGAGGCCTGAAATTGATCTGAGCAGTATGATTACCTAGGGACCTCTCGATGGTTAAACACTGGACTAGCACGTGGAAGACAGGCCTGATGACCTACTTCTTACTTCTGAAAGGCCACTGTCTTGAAACCACAGTGGAGCAGTTCTACTCTGCACATGGCACTCGGCACCAGCTAACCAGCCAGGGACCTCTGCCTGTGTCTTTCTAGCCAGAAGCAACTGGGCTACCAGGCCTCCTAGTTCAGTTGCAATAGCCTATATCCTAGGTTAACTTTCACTTCATCGTTAACAAAAAAGCATCTACATGGGCTCAGAAGAAAGTATATGAAAAGGAAGGTGGAGAAATAAGTCTGTGTTAAGAAAATGTTGTAGGATTCCAGAAACACCCAAGCTTAGGAGACAGCATAGAGAAGTAAAAGCACGAGGGTTAGACTGATAGCACAGAACTGACATTGCCGCTCTACTGTTCCTGTTCCTGGCTATGTATCATTACAGAACTCACCTCTCAAGTCTCCTCATCTAGAATATGCAATTAATTACTTTACGGTTGTTGTGAAGATTAAATAAATTTAACTTACCTTGGCACATCACAAGCACTCAATGCTAGTGTCTTTAGTGTTCTCCAAAAAGCTGAATAAAGTTAAAGGCTGATTCTGCCAGCCTAAATTTGAACAGAATGGTGGCAGTTCACACAGGGATGGGTTCCTGCCTGTATTGGGCACCTAACAAGTTCTGAAATTGCCCCTCCTTCAAACTGTTATAAAATGAGACTCTCATACCTGCACAGGAACCAGAGGTAGACAAGACTCTTGTGAGTTATCCTTTCTCGAAAAGAGAAGGTAGGTGGTGGGGTCTGGTGATAAGTCTAGGAAAAAAAAAAAAAAAAAACCTGGCTCATTTGCTGTGGTGGTCTTCAGCAATTGTCCCCAATGTCCCCAGCACCTACAGGCAAGGAAGGGATCCAAACCCAGGCCAAGAAGATGGGATTCAAGCCACAGAGGGGTCAGGGCAGCAGCCAGATGGGTGGACTGAGCCCAGAGACATCACAGGGACAAACACTGGGCAGAGCAGGCCTGGACAAGATGGCAAAGCACAGAAGGAGCCAACCCTGGGCCTTTAAATCCGACTTCACAAATAGGGCTCTAGGGAAGGCCATTCTACTCCCCAGCTAGAACTCCTTCACAATGTAGCTGCATCCCCAAAAGGAGACCAGGCTCACACCCAGAATGGACTGACTGAAAGGGGAAAACATGAGCACCTACAGGGGCACCCAAGGTACAATCAAATGAGCCCAAGATCTGCTCAGAATAGAGTCCTAAGACATGAGGGGAAGGATGATCCTGATGTGGACGTAGACAGACCAGGAAGAAAGAATGACCCAACTGGCCCAGCAAGCTCTCTGACCCCTGTAGCACCATTACACAGACTCAAAGACTCCCTGCTGCTCAGGCCATTACCACAGCACCCCTTGCTCAGCCCAAAGACAAGGTAATAATGGGGTAGGAAACCCAACACTCATGCTAGGGACATTCCAGCTTGCCCCCAAGCTACCTGAGTCTACCCACTGAACACAGCCTCCTCACATACCCCCATCCAGTCTATTGTGGGGGGTGTCCCTCAGCAGCCTCCAGAACTAAACTAAACTGGCAGGCCCAGCCCCAGTTGCCTCAGCAACTCTGTACCCCCAGGCCTGAGCAGCAGGAGGCAGTGGGGTGGGGACGGCCCACCTGGTTGGCAACCGCCTGTAGTTTGTTCTTGTCGAGCTGTTTCATTTTCTAAGGGGATTGAAAACAGTGCTGGTTATACTCTCAGGCCTCTAGGATAGGGGTGCTACCAGCCCCACTCTTTAGGGATAGATTCCACACCCCAAAGCTGTTCTACTGAGTTGCTGTGACCCTAACCACGGGCTTACCTCAATGGCAGCGTAAGCCTCCCGGAAAAGATCCCAGCTTCCATAACTGCAGTAGACACAGCCCAGAGTCATGAAAAAGCAGAATGAGAAGAAGTACCGATGGTTGTAGTGACCCACACAATTGTTTAGCCAAGCTGGTGGGAAAAGGATTAAGGACAAGATCAAACACAAAACTTCAAAGGATGGCCAGGCATCTCTGGTTGATCCTTGATTCATGATGGCATCACCCAAGCCCAAGGATTCCAGTCACCAAGAACTATTTCCCAAAGGCGGGAAAACATGGAAACATTTCCAGAGGTTAAGGTGAAACTGTTCTCAGCTTTTCAGAGCCTTCACGAGGCCCACCAGGGAAGCAGGAGAACGAAAATGCTTTAGTGAATCTGTGCCAGTCCTTCAGCCTAGTTGGATCAACTGGGTATCTGTATGGGACCAAAGGGCCCAATAGTTTTATCTGGCACATCCAGGGGGCAACAAAAGAAAGCCAAACATCTCTCCTACCACATGAAGTGCACCCATCTGATAGCTGTCAACATGACAGTCGACAAGAGAAAGAGCTGTTAAAATAAATGTCTTGCTTCGAGATGTGTCCCACGGACACTGTCAGCCTTCTGCTCCCCCCAGGAGATGGTGAGCCCTCAGATCTCTTCCTCTGTGAACTTATCGTGAGCCCAATGCTTTCCAAGGTGATGTCTAGAAGCCTTGGGTTTATGGCCATTTAACCCTGGGCAGTGCTCTGGAGCCAAAAAGGCCTCAGGAAGCAGAGATAGGAAAAGGATACGGCAGTGATGATCCATCTTCAGCACACACCTGTGAGGGAGGGACACAGGCTCTGTTACATGGCCAAGGTTTTTGAGATGTCACTGTCAATCCTTTGCTACAAGGACCAGCATCCTGCTAAAGTGGAAAGGGCAGACTGTGAAGACAGCCTGAATTGCTTCAAACCTAGCTCTACCATTACTGGCTATATGCTATCAGGCAGGGTAACTCATATCTCTGAATCTCTTTCTATAAGTGGCAATAATGCCTGCCTAAAAGGACCATTCTGAGGACTAGGTGTCAAGCAATACAGAAAGTACAGTGGTACATGGTGGGTTCATTGTAAAAGTCTTAATCAAATTGCAGGTCTAGGTTTTGCCCTGAGGCTACAGCCAAAGGGCCACAAATGGGCGTCACAGAGGGCAAAGTCAGGACCCACCTGTTGCAGATACTGCAGTGGTGTGTCCGGGCTGGCTTGGGGTAAATGCACTTCTTACAGATGGAGACAGTTGCAATATCATTCCTGCCCTGTGCAAAGGGAGAAAAGCATGACAGCTACGGCAGCCCCAATCTTACACCTCAAAAGATAGCAGAGCACTCCCTTCCCCGTGCCCGGGACTGGCTTCCACAGCCCAGGACGCCCCTCCCCCATGTCCCTATGGGGACCCACCTGGGGTGGGTATCCAGGTGGAGTGGTGATGGCCTGGTAGTAATGGAAGACGATGAGGATCAGATTCCAGTGACTATAGAAGAAATGCCAGCAGAGTCGTGGCACTGAGTAGGTTTGGAGGATGAGGGGCAGGACACACAGGTAGGCGATGGCCACGATGGAGCCAGTCAGCACAATCACCAGCACCACGAACACCTGCCAATACCAGCGAGGTCAGAAAGGTGCGTCAGGTAGGCCCAGTGAGGGGTCCTTGCCAATACCCAAGCAGATGCAGGATTTTCCCTTGGGGGCTGGCCTCTAACAGCCATGTTCTCTCCTAGCCCTAAACATCCCTTCCCCTGCACCGTAGGCGTCACTCACCACCCCGAACCAGCGGATCACGTTGTCCACCAGCCAGTAGATAGGCTCAAAGGCAGCATCGACAGCCGTGTCACTGCCCCCAAAGGAGTTGTAGAGCAGCGAGCGCAGGCAGACCTTGCCATAGCGCCAGCGCTGTACCAGGCCCCGGAGCAGAGGTGGGCAGCGACGCCGAGAGCCCAGGAGCAGAAGCAGGCGCAGGCAGAGGCGGGCAGGGCCCAGCAGCAGGCTCCGCTGCCCCCGCATGGCTCCTAGGGGAACACAGCATCGTGAGGATCCAGCCTGGTTCCTGTCCTTCCCCACTCCCACCAGCAGGGAGGCCCAGAGCACCAACTTAGAGGACAAAGACTGAGGGTCAGATAGGCCAATGACCAGCTACGTGAAGTCGGTAGGTCACTTCACCTCTCTAGGGAATACACAATGCCAGTGTCCCAACCAAGTTATATGGGAGGACTTCAGGTTCTGAGCCTACAGAAATCCTATTCTCTTATACCAAGTGGGTGCCCAGCAAATCTGAGGTGATGAACATCTAGAGTACAGGCTGTCAGGGACTGATCTGTGTCCCCCAAAAAATATGTGCTGTAAACCCCAACCCTAGAACCGTAGTTATCATCCCATTTGGGAATGGGTTTTCTTTGTTATGACAGTATTAGTGTAGGATGTGTCTTAAATCAATCTCTCTTGAGATACAAAAGAGCAGATTCGGCATAGAGAAGCACAAGGAGAAAGGTGGAAGACGGATGCCACACCACATGAAGATCACCAAGGAACAAGGACCTTCCCCCAAAGCCAAGAGAGAAAGCCTTCCCCTTGAGCCAGTGCCCTGAATTTAGACGCCAGCCTACTAAACTGTGAGAAAATAAATTTCTATTTGTAAAAGCCACCCACTTGTGGAATTTTTGTTATAGCAGCACTAAATAACTAAAACAAGAGCCATGGTAAAGTAATGAAGTAGAAGCAGGAGGCTCCAAACTCAAGCATCCTTGGACTTAGCTATGTAGACAGACCACTGGGTGAAGTGTCTCCTGCCTGCCCTGGTCCATCAATCTACCTCCCAACAACTGTTCTTCCCAAGGAAAGCTGGCTATGTGGGGGAGTAAGTGAATGGCATGTGGATTTTGCACCTAGATTCTTGATGCTATATGAGTCTTGGCAAAAGATACTCCTCCCCACCTGCTCAGGGCTGACATTACAGGCCAGCAGACCCAACCCAGTAGCATGAGACTCCCTGTCTCCTCATCAGGCAGCTCAGCTGCCCCTTACATGACACAAGATGCCTTATGTCCAATTCCAGTCCCAGCCCCACCCCAAGGATACAGAAGCCAAGACAACTTCAGGTACCCAGAAGAGAATAACACCACAGGCAGGAGATACCAGCAGGAACTCTGGTAGCATAGTGCGTAAGGCATCTGACTGCTAACCAGAAGGCTGGCAGTTCAAACCCACCAGCCACTCCTCGGAAGAAAAAGTTGGGCAATCTACTTCCATAGTAATACCATCTCATTAAACCCAAGGAGGGGTTGCTATGAGTTGGGTTCGGCTCGAGGGCAGTGAGTTTTTGGTTTTAGGAGATACCAGCAGTGGGCCAGGGCCTCGTGGCTGTGCTTGGTCCCAAGCTTCCAGACAGCCTTCTGAGCTCTGTAACCCTTTCCACAGTACCTCCGCAAATGCCTCCACCTCTTCTATGTTGTGTCTCCCTCATCCACCAACAATGGAAGGAGGTTGGCTGCCCAGGCAATGCCCAGAACAACAGATCGAGATGCTCTAACAGATTCCCACGATGACTGTCTCATCGATTCTGCAAATTAGTAAAGTACTTTATCAGAGAAGAAATTATCTGATTTTCCTTAGGAGGGCCACGGAGGGCAGCTTTGTCTTCAGTAACTCCACTGACTTATTTAACAGGCAGCTCAAAGCCCAGCAGAAACTGGAGGAGGCTGCTCCACTCTAGGGAGGTTTCAATTCAGTAACTGGAGCAATGTAGTCTCCTTGCACTCTGGCTCATCCCCACAAAACGCCTTTTAAAGAAAACACTTAATTACCTCCTTCCACAAGCTCTGTATCTGCCTAAGGCAAAGAGAACCAAGCAGACATGGTTTTACAGACAAAGAGAAGAAAGACAGTTCCACAGGAGCACACTCTGCACCAGGGAAAGGAAGGAGCCACTCCTCCTATCACCTCCTAGGAAACTAAATGAAGGCACATGGTGAGGGGAGGAAAAGGAAAAATTCAAATTTCCCACCTTCTTTGAGTTGGACTCCTATTGTTTGGAATCATGATTTGTCTTGAAGCATGAATTTTCAAAATAATGGACAGCCACAATCAAATGAGAGTAGGACAAAACATTATACCACTGTTCATTCCCTTACTATGGTTAATGGACAGTTGGCTATTTCCCAAAATACTTCTTCATTTTGTTTTGATTTTTTTTCTGATTGATCCTTTTGCAAAGAAGTATTCAGGTATTTTTCTTCCATCTCATCATTAATTCTGTCTTCCATTGCATCAATTCTTCTCCTTTGCCCTTCCAATGTGTTATCTATTTCTGACAATTTAGTATTAATCTTTTGAATTTCTTTCTGTAGATTTAGAATCTTTTCTAATTTTTCGTTTTGTTCTTGTATTTTCTTCCCAAATTCTTGTAAGGTTTTTTCTGTGTTTTCTTTGGTCTGTCTTTCAATCCTTTGAAGATACCTAAAGATAATTCTTTTGAATTCCTTATCAGAGAGTTCCAATGCTGCTTCTTCCTCAGGGATGTATTCTGGGTCTGTATCCTGCTCCCTTGTTTCTACCACTTTATCCTGCTTCTTTGTGTGGGCTGTGATGGTCTGTTGCTTCCGAGGCATCATGACGTTGTTGTATTTAGATCTCTGTTAACTGTTTATGAAGAGAAGCCAAGGGTGGTTCAGGCTCTTCTTGGTGGTTTTTTATCGTTGGCCTGTTGCTTCTCTGCTTGTTCCCCAGCCACGGTGCACAGTCCGCGCAGTCCCTGGCTGGCAGGGTGATTTTTAGGTTAATTCTTAGGTCCTACCACCAGTCGCGTATCTCCGAGCCGCCTGTATTGTCAGGGTCACTCAGTTCGCTGTCAGACCGCAGCTCCGTAGGTCTCCTTTTTTTTGGTATTTTCACGCAAATTCTTCTGCTAGTTGGGGTTTAGTCCAAATCTGCATCCTTTCCTTCAAGGCTCAGGGGTCCAAGATTATCTTCTGTGTCTGTGTTAATTGGTTTCCCTTTTCTTTGTTGAAGAGGGTCTGTGCAATCCTTCTGCCTAGTCCGCCATCTTGCCCCGCCTCCCCAAAATACTTCTTATGGCAATAGTTTGCAAATCAGTTACATTCCTTATTTGTCAAAAATGCAAATTATATGCCACTGCACAGCCATTCTCCTGGTCAATAAAAATATCTTCTCTTTACCAAAAAAATGAAAAGGCAAGCTACTGACTGAGAGAATTATCTTTGGAAACCATATACCCAACAGATCTAATAACCAAAATATATATATACAAAGTTTTCACAACAGCAAAAAGACAAATAACCTAATCATAAAATAAGCAAAGGACTTCAGTAAGCATTCCACCAAAGAGAACATTCAAGTGGCTACCAAACATGTAAGTGTCATTCATCTTCAGAGAGATGCAAATCAAAACCACAGGAGGATACCAATCTACTCCCACTAGGATGACTAAGATTTAAAAAAATAATACCAAATATTGTCAAGGATGTGGGGAAATGGGGACCCTTATCCATTGCTGGCAGAATGCAAGATGGTACAGCTGCTGTGTAAAACAGCGTGATGGCTCCTCAAAAAACTAAAATTAGAACTACCATATGACCCAGCAGTTCCACTCCTAGGTATGTATCTAAAAGACTTGAAAACAGACTCAAAAAGAGAGTTGTGTACCAATGGTCACTGCACCACTATTCACAATAGCCAAAAGGTGGAAACCACTTAAATTTCCATCAACAGATGAATGGATAAACCAAATGTGGTACATACATACAATGGGATTTAGGAGAAATGAAATCTTGATACATGCTATAGTATGGACAGAGCTTGAAGACATTAGACTGAGTGAAATAATTCAAAAGTTTATCACAAAAGGACAAACATCGTATGACCTCATTTATTTAAAAAAAAGATAAGAAAAAGCAAACATATATAGACCAATATACATATACAGGTGGTTATGGGGGGAAGTGGAAAAGTTAGTGGTGATGGAAAAATTGCATTAAGGGTTGGGTTGTGCAGCTGACCATCATAATTGCTGTGAAAAGGTTGTACACCTGTAAAAACCTGAATTGGCAAAACTTGTGTGATAGATATATTTACAACAACAACAAAAAAAAAGAGCAGCTGCTGAAGCTACTTATGTATGACCAAACACCTCATGGGATTTGTTTCCTTGGTTTGGAGGTTTAGGGTCAT
>NW_006921651.1:9968725-9974273 GCF_000298275.1 Orycteropus afer afer
CTCTTTCCCAGGCCTATTTTGAGTGCCTTCTGACTTAAGGGGCTCGTCTTCCCGCACTGTGTCGGGCACTGTTTCCGAGCTATTCATAAAGTTGCCCAGTAATGTATCAGACAGTGTTTCTCTGCTACTCATAAGGTTTTCCCTGGCCAATTTTTGAGAAGTGGATGGCCTCCTCTTTCTTCCTAGTCTGTCTTAGTCTGTAAGCTGCATTGAAACCTGGGCACCATGTGCAACTCTGCTGGCATCTGAAACACCAGTGGCACAGCCTCAAGCCTCACAGCAATGTACAAGCCCCACAGGATGACAAACTGACAGACAAGTTTGTCTCCCTTAGTTGGCAGAAACCTCTGCACCCTCCCCTTACCTAATTCCTACCTGGAATCTGCCACTTTGTGGTCCCTGGCCATTCCCCCCATTTCCTGGCTCTAAGGGCTTGGGGCCTAGCCTTGCCTCCTGCCCCTTTTTACCTGGACATCCTGCCATTCCACAGGTCCCCAGCCTCTCCTGCTCCCTCCCTTTCCTGGCTCTAGGGGGCTAAATAATGTAGAATCTGTGAAACACCACATAACATGGATGAACTTGGAGGACATTATGCTGAGTGACATTAAGTCAATCACAGGACAAATACTGTATCAGTTCACTATTGTAAAAAGTCAAGGAAAGTTTTTCATATGGAAGGAAGCTTTCTTTGTCAGTTACCAAGGATAGGAGAGGAGGGTAGGGGAACACTGCTAGATAGGTAGAGACAAGTATTGATTTGGATGAAGGGAAAGGCAATATACCAAAAGTGAGTGACCAACACGGTGGCACCGAGGAAGAGGAAGACACGTACACAGGAAGTACGGACAACAGAGGTGAACCCTTCTGCACATGAAGTACTGCACTGTCCATGAAGGCAAGCACTGATCTACGGGTAGATGGGTGAACAGGCTGAACGATCAGGTGTGTCTAGGCAGGGGGGAGGTGCCCATGACCATGTACAGGGTTAGCAGACAATGTTTCTATATGCGTATTTGTATGTGCAGTAAGAATGCCCGGGTGTATAGTAGAGCTGACAAAGGGCTATCTGTATTCTCAACAAAATAAATAAAATTTAGAAAGTATCTTCCCTCTCAGATTCTCCACTTTCCATATTGTTCTCACCTACTTCCTGACTTTCTAAGTTCTGTAGGAAATGCCTGCCTCAAAAACTAGATTTACCAACTCTCATCTTAATACCCTGGCTACTTAGAATTCAACTCTGACCCTAAGTAGTTTTGTGATCTTGGGCAAATCACTGAATCCTGCTGGGACTCAATCTCCTAGTGTTTCCCATACAATGAGGGGGTAGGATTAAATGCTATGGTCCTTTCCAGCTCTAACCTTTTATGATTCCATATACATACTTAGTAAAGTATAAATGCAATGTTTATAAAGTGCTTAGCACAATACCTGGCTTATAGAAAACCAAACCCAATACCATTGAGTCAATTCTGACTCGTAAGGGTTTCCATGTTTGTAAATCTTTACAGCAGCAGACTGCCTTATCTTTCTCCCACAGAGCGGCTGGTGGACCTGAACCACCGACTTTTTGGTTAGCAGCCCAGTGCTCTAACCACAGTGCCACCAGAGTGCCTTAGAAATGCTCGATAAATATTCAAATAAATGAATGACCTGGAACACCTGATCGAGGGACGCAGAAGTAGAAAGGCTGGTCAGATGTATATCTGTCTTATATATATATATACCAGTTAGGATACTCCTACGAATGGGTAACATTGAATAATTACCTGCCACTATCATTCTTCTTCATCCAAGAGAGAAACAGAAACCGTTATTAGAACAAGTCTGACCTGAAACAAACCCAAATACGTAAACAGAAAGCTTGTAGTTGCAGAACTACAGATGAAATTTGAGTGAACAAAGCATGAAGCCAGAGCCTTCCAACTTTTAACTAGTGTGCAAGAGACGCCAGAGAAGAGAGATGTACATAGTCCATGTGCTACAACTAAACATACAGGATTTTCTTCTCAAAAATGAGGGTAAGAGCCAAGCAAAAGACAGGCATATGAATTGAACATTTACCTGAGGTAGATACACTCCTTGGAGAGAACAATCATGAGAGAAAGAAAGGCACAGGGAGACAGCTCAGGGGGCAGGAGGGCATGGAGGGATGGACACAGGCAAGAGGTAACTGTCGGGAGGAAGTGGGAGGGGAGCTGCTGCATTGTGGTAAATTGTGGTCAATGTCATCAGACAAAGTGTATGTGAACTGCTGTATGGAAAGTGAATTTGCCCTGTAAATTTTCACCCAAATCACAATTAAAAAAAAAAAAATGAGGGTAAGGCAGAAGCTAAAAAAATGGAAAGAAGGCAATTTCAAAGTGAACCTCACTACCCAAAACCCACTGCCACTGAGTCAATTCTGACTCACAACGCCCCTAATGGAGAGAACTGCCCCACAGGGTTTCCAAGGATGTAGATTTAGGCAAGCAGATTGCACCATCTTTCTCCCAAGAGTGGCTGGTAAATTCCAACCTAACTTTCGGTTAGTAGCTGAATACTTTAACCACTGCGTCACCAGGGCACCTTTACCCCAAGAAGAAGCCCTAAGCACTGATCCCTCAGTAGTAGCCACAGGCCACAGTGACATCTGCCTGCCAGATAGAGAAGACTGTAGGCCACAGCACTCAAGGGAGAATCCCCTCTTGGCTAAGTCACCATCTGCCCCACAGGGAAAGAAGATTGGAAGATGGGGAACAGAAAGGGAGGCATAGATTCCAAAGCCACAGAACGCAGAGGAAACTGAGATCATGAAAGTGTTGGGAAAATCTCAACTGGGCAAAGATGCTGCTCTCAGGCTGTTTGCAACCTCAAGCAGCACATCTCAGACATCAGTAAAGGGCAGCATTTCATTCCTGTACATGACTTCACTTCCGTACTAACATGCTGGTAAGAAAAACAAGAGTAGCAATGCCAGAAGATAAGGATGGGCCCAGACGACCAGAACTCCGCTGGAGAGAGAATCCGACTACAGGATCGGAAACTGCAGTTACAGAAACCGTCCTCAAAGGGAACGGCGTGGTCAAAGTGAGATGAACAGAAAGTCAAAAAAACTCTGCTGTGGCTCTTCCATGAACTATCTTGAAGGCTCAGAACAAGTAAAATGGTGTCTCGGGATCTGAGTTTCCAAATCCGTGAAATGGGCGAGTTGATTGATTGACCTTCCTGCTCCGCTCGTTGCGGCTGCCCGGAGGGTGCGCTTGCCCGGGCCAGAAAAGAGCACCTCCCGGTAGGGCGGGGCGAAGAGAGAGCAGGAACCTAGACTCTCCTGACTGCTTCAGGAAAGGGCCCGACCCTAGAAAAACGGACTAGGATGGGGGAGCAAGAGCCGTGGCTTTGCTCTTACCTGCCGCCTGCCGGCACTCCAATTAAGCTAAATCGAACCCCGCAGCCTCCGCCGCCGCTCACTGCCAGCCTTTCCAATTCTGCACCCCGGCCCGGCCCGTCTCAATCCGACCGAGCGTGGCCCGCCGCCAGCAACCCCAGCCGGGGGACCCGGACCCACAGCCAACCCATCCTGCACCATAGGCGCACGCGCAAGCGCAGGAGCCCCAGAACTCCGCCCCTGGACATGTCTCTGGACAATCTGGGAAATGAAGTTTGCAGCTCGAGGGTGGGGACGGGGAGGAAGAACGCTCAGGGGTCACGTGATAGCACACCAATTGGCGCGTAGGTTACAGAGGAACTGCGCCTTGATTTGGCCAATAAGAAGTCGGCCTCGTCATCCGGGCTCTGGGACAGTGGCAATCATGGCGCCCCCCGTGAGGTACTGTATCCCCGGTAAGTGAGCCGTGTCTGCGGGATCCTGGTACAGAGGTGAGAAGGCTGGACGACCATCAGCCTCTGGGGGCCTATGGCTGATGCGGCGTTTCTCCTCTAGGCGAACGTCTGTGTAACTTGGAGGAAGGCAGCCCAGGCAGCGGCACCTACACCCGGCACGGCTATATCTTCTCGTCGCTCGCCGGTTGCCTGACGAAGAGCAGCGAGAACGGCGCGGTAAAGGCGATGGCTGTCCATGTCCTGTCTTTCTCTTAGGCTGCCCTTCATTTCGCGGCCCGTAGGCAGTGGCGCTGCGGACGCGTCTTTAGTGCCTCACCAATAGAAAAACATGGTCTCTAAATTTCTTGCAGCTATGATCTTCGCTCTGGTAGCGTAGTGCCTAAGGCACTTGACTGCTAACCAGAAGGCTGGCGGTTCAAACCCACCAGACACTCCTCGGAAGGAAGGTGGGGCAATCTACTTCCGGAGTGATACTGCTTCGGAAACCCAAGGAGGGGTCGCTGTGAGTCGGTCCGACTCAACGGCACATAGCAACATCAGCAAATGATCTTCGCTGATGTGCACCTAGCTAACCGCAACCGCTTGTGATCCTGCCACAGAGCCCTTGTACATGCTGCATGCACTGCCTGTCTGGAACACGCTCCTCTCCCCTTTAGCCTGTTGTTGTTGTTGTTGTTATGTGCCGTCGAGTCAGCCCTGACTCATAGCGACCCCTCCTTGGGTTTCCGAGGCAGTATCACTACGGAAGTAGGATTGCCCAACCTTCCTTCCGAGGAGTGGCTGGTGGGTTTGAACCGCCAGCCTTCTGGTTAGCAGTCAAGTGCCTTAGCCACTATGCTACCAGAGCTCCCCCCTTTAGCCTAGTTAACGCCTAACCTCTGTCTTATCCCCTTAGGCTAATTTAACTTCTCCTATCCTACTGGTCTCTCTAGTATCATCTCATCTCAGAGAAACCCCTCTGGACCCACTAGTTGAGGAAAGGGTTTTGTGGTGGTTTCTTTGTTTTGTTAAGCATTGTCAAATAAGTTAGTCCTTTCCTTCATGTACTCCTCTAAGCATAGATTAAATACTCAGCTGTGTTTCCCACTAGACTCTTTAAGTTCCAGGAAAGCAGGCCTCATCGTCATTCCTTCAGCACCCAGCACAAGGTAGACAATTAATAAATGTTGAATCCTCCGTTGTTCCAGAGGCTGTTCCAGCATTAGCCGGGATCAGCTAAGCAACTTTGAAGGAGCAACTTAAAGACAGGTAGCATAGCAGAATGAGAGTCCAGAATTATAACACATAGGTGCTGCCTAACTAGACTTTAATTCTGCTTTGGTTTAGAGATTTAAACTCTGGCTTTAGATTCTTCCTCATCTGTAAAGGGAGGGACTGTTCATTCAATCAGTATTTGGAAAGGGTACTTGGAAATACCCTTAATGTTCCTAAGTTTGTTCATGGATGTCTGTTGAGTATTTCCTTGTGCCAAGGATAGTGCTGACCTGTGAGGGGCTAGTAGTGAACCAAGTACAGGTAATTTCTCCTATCAAGGGGCAGAGACCCAAATTGTAAACAAACATATGCCCAAATGAGTGTATGGCTATAGGTGTGATGGGTGCTTTGAAAGAATATTATGGAGTACCACGAGAGCCTGTGACAGACAACCCACCTTAGTCAAAGAAGTGACACTGAAGCTGAACCTAAAGGGTGGGTGGGAGTTGGGTGGTGGGAGAGCTGCACTGAC
>NW_006921651.1:9975048-9976726 GCF_000298275.1 Orycteropus afer afer
CAGAAAGTTTGATTGAACTGTGCTGTTCTAGAGATTTCTAGGACAGTGATCATTGTGGTCAACTTCAGGCACATGCATTTCTTTCTCTGAGCTGTTCCCTGAGTATGTAGTTCCTGCCTGCGTGTGAGAAATGGGGCCACCAAAGGGGGATGAGGTCCATTTCTGAACATCTGAAGCTGAGACCTTTTTCTGAAGAAAGGCTGAAGACTAGTCTATTCTCTAGCATTCCTAGTCAATTTAAAGTCTTCTAGGACGTTACAGGAGACGTACGAATGAATGCTGTGACGTACAGTACTCCCTGCCCGTCTCTATCCTCAGTAAGACCCATTAAAGGTGTCTGGATTTGCTATAACGCCCTACATCTATTTATGTTAAATTGCTCTGTTTTTCAAAGTCTGATGGAGTAGTGCCTAAGACATTTGATTGCTAACCAGAAGGCTGGTGGTTCAAACCCACCAGCCACTCCTCAAAAGGAAGATTGGGCAATCTTCTTCTGTAGAGATACCACCTCAGAAACCCCAGGAGGGGTCACTATGAGTCAGATACGACTCAAAGGCAGTGAGTTTGAATTTTTTTTTTTTAATACCACATTATCTCATTTGATTCCCATAGTAACACTATCAGATGGCCAGAATGGTTCTTACTCCCCTTTCCAGATAGCACTTGTGCAGAGATAAATAGAAGTTAACTTCTTTAAGTTATACAATGAGTAAAGTTGCTTGAACTGAAACTCTTGTAATTCCTAGTTTATTGCTTGCCCTCGTGGACTGATGACTGCTAATTCTCTGATGCTGATCCTTTCTCTGTATTTATTCAGGTCTCTAGCATTAATTCACGCTTTGCCAAAGTACACATCCTTTATGTGGGGTCCACACCGCTGAAGAATTCTTTTCGAGGAACTATTCGGTAGGAAGTATTCTTTTTTTTTTTTAATGCATTTTATTGAAATATAATTTATGTACAGTGAAATACATGAAATTAAAGTGACATGGGTCAATGCTTTTTTTTTTTTTTTTTTTTTTTTGCAGTGTTCGCACCCCTCCCCTCTCATCCCTGGCAACCAACAAAGTTTCCTTCCATATATAAACCTTTCCCTGACCCTCCACAACAACGAACTAATACCATATTTGTCCTTCTGTGATTGACTTATTTCACACAGCATAATGTCTTCCAGGTTCATCTGTATTATGTGGTGTTTTGCAGACTCTACATTATTCTTTAGTGCTGCATAGCATTCCTTTATGTGTATGTACCATAATTTGGTCATCCACTCTTCCGCTATAAATCTTAGAGATAAGTCCCTTGCCACATATGTAATTACTGGCAAATATGAATTTGTTACTGTCATTTTTGTTATGTGCTTTATCGTGGTGTTGATTTCTTTGTTCCATATAAATATCTATGCTGAGCTCGTTTTGTTTATGAATCGTGTTATCATTTCTTTCATTGCTATTCTTTTAGTATTTGCTGAATATTTATGCTGGTCCTCTTTTTTGATGTGAAGGTTTATCATTTTTCTTTGAGGCTACCCTGTGATTCATAGTTTTCTTCCCTCTTTTTGGTTTGTAGTTGTCCTTGTTTGTCAGTTGATGTCTCTGGTTCCCTGTTTACAATCTTGTAGGCTTCTTTACTTTGGATACTTCCATAGCTAGATTGGTTTCTGGGTTATATCATCATG
>NW_006921651.1:9977891-9981331 GCF_000298275.1 Orycteropus afer afer
CGGGATCGGGCAGTGTTTCGTTCTGCTGTGCATGGGGTCGCTATGAGTTGGAAACGACTCGACGGCACTTAACAACAACAACAACAACACATGAATCTTAGGCTTTCTTCATTTTATATTGATCTTTTTTCTGATTTATCCCTTTCCAAAGAAGTGTTCAGGTATTTGCCTTAAATCTCCCTAATTCTGTCTTCCATTGATTCAATTCTGCTCCTTTCCCCATTCAATGTCTTATCTATTTCTGAAAATTTAGTATTAATCTTATGGATTTCTATGTGTAGATTTTGTATCATTTCTAATTTTTCATTTATTTTGTCATTTTGTTCTTATATTGTCTTTTGAAAATGTTCTAGGGTTTTCTCTGTGTTTTCCTTGATGTGTCTCTCAATTCATTGAAGATACCTAAATATAATTCTTTTGAATTCCTTATCAGGGATTTCCAATGCTGCGTCTTCCTCAGGGATGTGTTTTGAGTCTGTATCCTGGTCCCCTGGTTCTCCTGCTTTATCTCACTTGTTTGTGTGGACTGTGATGCTCTGTTGTCTCTGAGGTATGGTGACATTTTTGTGTTTATGTTTAATTGGTGATTGTATGTTGGAGTGACTTGCCCATGACTTTTGTTTCTTTGTTCTGTTTGTATGTTACCTACGCATGCAGGGGACAGTGCTTCTCTATTTGCTAGTTGACGGCACTTTTAAACTCACCACCTGGCTCCTTTCCTGTTGTCAGCCTCTGGTATGTCCCTGCCGACCTGGGCAAACAGAATCTATTCTTAGGTCCCTGGAATCCGAATGAGAATGCTGTCACTTTAAAATCCAAAGTGGTTGCCACTTGTAAAGATTCAAAATGCTGCATCCTTGGTCACTTAAATATCCAAAATGGCTGCCATGTGTAAACAATGAAAATGGCTGTGCCCTCCGGACAGCAGAAAGTCAACAGCTCAGGTTGCCTCCCTCCTTGCTGTTTCCATTCCTAGTCGTAGGCCACCAGCACGGTTGTCCCTGCAGCCTGGTGACCAGGGTTGATCTTTAGGTCAATTCTCAGGTCCCAGCACCACTTGGAAATATTCTGGCTGTTGGTTCCATCAGACCAGCTGACAGTCCACAGCTTCCAACCATCTCTGTACTCACTGTTTTTGTTCAGGTTTTTCCACTAATTAGTGCCTAATCCACTTCTGCATAGTTCCTTTCAAAGCTCAGGGCTCCAGGATTATCTTCTGTATTGCTGTCAATTGGTTTTTCTTTTCTTTCTTGAAGAGGGTCTGTGTTGCTTGTCTGCCTATTCCTCCATCCCAGTAGGAAGTATTCTTGTTTTCACATTTGCCTCAGCACCTACAATGAAATTATGATAGATGGGGAGACAGGAATTTGTAGGAACGATTACAGC
Source organism: Orycteropus afer afer (assembly GCF_000298275.1). Classification (NCBI taxonomy): domain Eukaryota; kingdom Metazoa; phylum Chordata; class Mammalia; order Tubulidentata; family Orycteropodidae; genus Orycteropus; species Orycteropus afer. The sequence continues at coordinate 9,979,278 of NW_006921651.1, forward strand.
TCCTACCCCTGTGTATTTCTGCCTCCTCTTTGTGCTTTGATTTTCTGTCAGTACTGGCCACAGATGTTATAACATATCAGCCAGACAAAAGGAAAATGTTAATGAGAGGGGGTTTAAAAGTAAAGCAAAAAGAATTGAGCAAAGCTGCAGAATAGCAGTGTTGGAATGATTCATACAAACAAAGTAGAAGGTATTTTACGAAGTACCTCTTTTCTTGAATTTATTTTAGATTAAACCCAAGGGTTGTAACATTGAAAAGGTTAGTAGGTGAAATACACTTTTTTTTTTTCCCTCTTGGGGGTTCTTTAAGAAGGAACAAACAATTCTTGCAAACCAGATCATTTAACTTCTGGGTCCTTCTCCAGGCTGAGGATTCTATGAGGTTCTGTAGTGCTTCTGTTCAGGTTCTCCTGAGGCAGCAGAATTTCTTATTCTTTCCTGCCAAATGTGATCTGTTTTTCTCTAGTTAGAAGTACTGGCCTTCGCAGGGGACATTAAGCTCAATTGGCATAACATACTACACAAAACATTGTCCCACCTCCTACTTTTGGTGAGTAGTGACTGGGATCTTAAAAGCTTACAAGCAGCCATCTAGATGTAGCAATGGATCTCTCCTCTTCCAGAGCAAAGAAGAATGAAGAAAACCAAAGATTCATGGAAACAATTAGTCCTAGTGACTGGTACACCATCTGATCCGCAGCCTATACAAATATGAGACCAGAACTAGATGGTGCCCAGCTACCACTGTCAACCACTTGGAGGGGATCTATGTAGGAGATCCTGGATAGAGAGGGAGAACAATGTGAAGCAAAACTCAGAATCATTTGGGGGGAGTTTGAGACCAGGTTTGCTGGTCTAATAGATCCTGGTGGAACCACTGAGACTATGGCCCCTAGCTGCCCTTCAGGTCTGGAATTGAACCTACACTTATGGCTTCCAGCCAAACAAAAGACAGCCATGTGAGTTGAACATTTACCTGAAGTAGATACACTCTTTGGAGAGAACAATCATGGGAGAAAGAAGGGCTGTTTATGGACAGGGAGACAGCCCAGGGGGCAGGAGTGCATGGAGGGATGGACACAGGGAAAAGATAACTATCAGGAGGAAGTGGGAGGGGAGCTGTTGCATTGGGATAAATTATAGTCAGTGTCATGAGACAAAGTGTATGTGAGCTGCTGTATGGAAAGTGAATTTTCTCTATAAATTTTCACCCAAATCATAATTAAAAAAAAAGAAGTAGTACTGACCTTGCTGCTCTTAGAATGAGAAAACGTTTTCCTCTCCGTGAGAACTGGAGACACTTCTCCACTCTGCTCCTCCGAGTGGTAGCTAGATCCTGATTATGACCCACTCTTGTAGCTCTTTGGTAGGAATCTGCAGGGTATTTCTTTCTTGCAGATAATTAATCTTTCTATTAATTCTTTTTTATAGCAAGGAAGATGTTCGAGCTACTGAAAAAGATAAGGTTGGTCTGTTATTTTTTTTTTCTTCCTATGGCTTTAGAAACCTCAGTTGTTTTATCATCCTATTGAATTTTAAAGATCCATAGGAATGTGGAGTACAAAGAAGTTTAATGTGTTTTCCTGCTGTGAAGTGTGGAATTCACCTCCCTGTAGAATTTTTGTTCACTCTGCCAAAACTTACCAGAGAGACTAATATGTACTTTGTCTTTGAAGCCAGGTTATTTATTCATTGCTGTTCCCTCACGTTTACTCAGGAGCTTTTCAGAGCCAACTATCGTCCCCTTTGTCTGAGACAGAGTTCTGATCAGGTTACTGAATTGGAAATACTCCGTTTATGTGATCATGCTATATAGGAGCAGTAAAAGTAAAGTTGACTTGAGTGATGATGACCTTCATCCTTTGGAATTAGAAAACAGACTGGCTCCACCCAGAGGGATTAGTCACATGCACACTTGAACAAGAGCTTTCACCTAATACTTCTGTTTTTTCTCTACAGGTTGAAATTTATAAAAGTTTCCGCCCAGGTGACATTGTCTTGGCTAAAGTCGTATCCTTTATTCTCAGCAGACTTCTAGTCCTTTGTCAAAGTAA
>NW_006921651.1:9984405-9984940 GCF_000298275.1 Orycteropus afer afer
AGATAAGTCAGTGGAATAAACAGGGTTTTTTCTCTGTGAGACGAAGTTTAGCCTGCGGACACTTCTACCAACCCTCGTGCCCAGCAGTAAAGAGACGGGTCTCAGGCAAATACTTGAGGTCTTAGGTCTTTGCTCCAACAGCATCTTTTCCCTTCCAGGTGTCCAGATGGTTCCCATCAGCTGGTGTGAGATGCAGTGTCCTAAAACCCACACAAAGGAATTCCGGAAAGTGGCACGGGTACAGCCTGAATTCTTGCAAACCTAAGAAGCCACATTTTAGCCCACAGAGGGGTGTAAACTGATTCCAAGAGTGCTTGTATGAAAGTAGCGTCATGATGCCATTGTCTTTAGTCAAACACCTGGGGTCAACCAGCTACCCCCTCTAGAAAAATCTGCCAAAACTTACTCTGTGAGTGGGATCCTTTTCTTATGGGCTAGTCAGTGGGTTCCATTCTCTTTAGTGCTGAACTTTCCCTTTCAGAGGCACCAGCAAAAAAGCTGTATGATGTTAGAAATAGTGTTTCCATGTACTTTT
>NW_006921651.1:9986460-9987169 GCF_000298275.1 Orycteropus afer afer
TCTTTAGCGTTGCATAGTATTCCATTGTGTGTATGTACCATAGTTTGGTTATCCATTCCTCAGTTGATGGACATCTAGGTTTTTTCCATGTTTTGCCTATTGTAAATAGTGCTGCAATGAACATGGGCGTGCATATATCTGTTGTCATGGCTCTTAATTCTTTAGCGTATATACCTAGTAATGGGATGGCTGGGTCAAATGGTATTTCTAATTCCAACTTTTGAAGGAATTGCCATACTGCTTTCCTGTTCTCAATAATTTTTATTGAGATAATTGTAGATCTACATGCAATTTGTAAGAAAGTATACAGACCTTACACACTTTGCCCAGTTTTCCCTAATGGTGACATTTTGCAAAATTTTAGTATACTAAGTATTACATCCAAGATGTTGATACTGATACATGAGCCAGTTATTTTTCTCTCTTTAAATCTGTTTCTGCTTCTGGAATCATATGATCTACCTCATATGATTACTCTGAGGAAGAAGTACATGACTAATACATGCTAATATTATTAGTATTATTACATATCTGTTTGCCTTCTACCAAGTGTCTACTAAATGCCAGGCCTTATGCTAAAACTTTCATGTAGTTTTTGGAATCAGTCCTTTATTGATAGACATTTTAAAATTTTACTTTTTTTTTTTTTTAATACAGAAAAAGCTGCATAGAAAAGCCCTACACCATCCATTTTTGTTCATGCCTATAA
>NW_006921651.1:9987814-9988862 GCF_000298275.1 Orycteropus afer afer
CCCCATCTTCCTTCCAAGGAGTGGCTGGTGGGTTTGAACCGCCAGCCTTCTGGTTAGCAGTCAAGTGCCTTAGGCACTATGCCACCAGAGCTCCTAACCTGGGCTGTTAGCTCATGCTTTATTGGAATCAGGATTGATATCTTTGTGTCATTCCTCTAGGCTATAAAACCAAACATGGTTTGAAATTTGTTTTCACTGTGAACAAGTTGTGCCCAGCTGGACTTAATTCTCAAATTGATAGTTTCTAGTCACGGTATGTACAGTGAAACCTGTGAGAGCCAGAGTTTGATGGGACTGCCGTGCTTTTCTGGGTCTCACAAGTTTTCTGCCTTTGACAGGGTACAGTATCACTCTCTGTTACTGGAAATATTTAAGTTTTCCTTCTCTGGTAGATCTGCGCCTTATATAGACTCTCCACTTTCAATTTTACTATCATTGATTTCACTAGGGCATCTGGTAATTTCGTACTGTTTTAGCCAGGGTGGAGAAATGGAGGTTGGATGATGCTAATTTTACTTTTTGTTTACATATCACCCTGTTTCCAAACAGCATTGGTAGCAACTGGATAACAGCCTTCCCTGATCTGCTGTGGGCCAGGTTAGAATTCTCCCATCCAGTATATTACCAGTTAACTAGTCATGTGCCTATCCCTCCAACAAGCCTGGGCTCTCTTAGAACATGATTCTGGCTTATCTATCTTTGAATCCCCAGTACCTGGTACTGTGAGTGACACACAGCAGATATTCTATAAATATTTATAAATATCCCATATTTATAAATAAAAATTGTGTTGAACATGCTATAGCTGACTGAACAGCAGTGCTCGTGAGTGTTAGGGAGCACTGAGCGATGCAGAGACCACAAATCTGAAGCTGGGTCCAGAGAATAAGGAAGGAATGATCTGTGCCTTGGGATGGTGCTGTTCCGCCTGGGCGGGGTGCACTTCAAAATCGCCTATGTTGTTGTTGTTGTTATTTGCCGTCGAGTCGGCCCTGACTCATAGCGACCCCTCCTTGGGTTTCCGAGGCAGTATCACTACGGAAGTAGG
>NW_006921651.1:9991867-10007907 GCF_000298275.1 Orycteropus afer afer
ACTGTGGCTGTATAGTAGGTTTTGAGATCCGGCAATGTGAGACCTCCTACTTTGTTTTTCTTCTTCAGTAGTGTTTTGCTTATCCGAGGAGGGTAGGATTTTTAAGGGCAGGAAATGAGGACAGCCTGGCCTCACTAGAACTAGGAAACAAGAACAGTTGTTTCTAGAGTCCAGTCCTCCATTTTGTTCACTCAGGAACCTGATTTTACCAGCTTCTCCAAGGTAGGTCTGACCCTGGAGAGTGAAGCCGAGAGCCATAGGGCAGCCTGCTAGGTAGGTGAGGCATGGCAAGAGCCCCACAGCACATTGGGGAGAATTTAGGGGCTAAATTTGAGCAAGGATTGGTGCCACTTCCTTTCCCTTATAAGACTATTCCTTGAATGCTTCTTGCCCAGACCTCCCCAATTTTGTGATCTCAGTTTGCCACATGTGAGTGAAAATACCTACTTTAATCAGATCATGGAGAATACATTCCCTATTCCTAAATTCACAGAAGACTGGCTGCTAAGCTACAGTATACATTAAAATTGAATCTCAGTGAGGAATACTCTTTTTCAACAACTGTTGATGTTCTGAAACAATACCTTCATAGATCAGGGAACCCTTGAGAAACAGTTTTGCTTGGGTAAGCTTTTAAAAAAGTTAAGAACTTAAGAGAACAAATCTGAAGAGAGTTAGATAGGTTGAGGGTTCTGTCGTGTGACCTATGGTAGAGTGTCCATCTGCCTCACTGTACAATGTATGTTTCTAGGGACCAGAATTTTTTCTAGCCCTAGAGTCTCCCTGGAGTAGAGTTCTCCAACAGCTCTCCTTATTCTAGATTCCCTATCTCCACTTAGACTATTCATGACCATATCCCCCTTCCTCATTGCACCAGTACTGTCTAGCCACATTATAATTTAAATTGATTACCTTTTCAGTTGGCTGCTTCACTGCCCTGCAGAAAAGCACTTTATCAGAAAGTGAGCTCCCAGCAAATGGCACTGTGGGTTATTTGGCAGATGTCCTCCAGAGAGCCAACCTCAACTTTAGAGTTACACCTTCTTACTGTTCAGCCGCAGAATGATATGGTCACCTGGCTGTCTGTGTTTGGGGGATTTGTCATTTGAACTGGTGTAACTTTCTTCTGACTATACCTACTGCCTTGGGGGCAAAGAGAGCTATGTCTCTTTAATCCCTCATTCCCAAGCAGTGGAGTCCAGTCTAGTTGCCATAGTCCTAGGCCTGTTCCTTGGAGCCAGCCAGATTGAATAGCTCTGTCAGCTGTCATGGGGCTGGCCACTGGCCGTTCACCTCAGAAGACTTGAAGCCATGGAAAGTGGTATCTGGCAGTAGGAATACGTGGACTTGCAGCCAGAAGGACCTGAGATTAAAACACTCTACCAATTGCTTCATGTGTACCTTGGCAAGTCATTTAATCTTGCCCCCAAGCCTGTTTCCTCATCTGTAAAAATTGAATGAAAACACCTACCTCCAAGTGATGTGGTGTAAGAAAACACATTGAGTAGCTGGCAAATGTTCGTGCTCAAATTTTAGTCCCATCCTATTTCCCCCCATCCTGTTTTCTGATACATCCCTACTCTGAGAAAGGCTGGCCTTAGCCCTGACCCCTCTGGGTGGCAGTAGTGGGCAGTGAAAAGCAAATCCCAACCTGCTTTTGCAGATTGAGCACTAGGACGAGCCAATAGCCTTACATCAGAGTTGCAAACACCATGGGAAGATAGGAAAGTACACTGCTTCTTTAACAGACCTTGCTCTTGGACCGCTCACCTCTGATTAGGAAAGTGCGCTAAAGTACTGCTACTGACAGTGTCTCCCTTACTGCTGCCCACAGCTAGATTGGGCAAGTTGGTCCCGTCTGATTTGGCTGAAGAACGCTTGGTCAAACAAAATGAGCAACTTCTCATCTAGGATTCATTGCAGGCCAAGTAAACTAGCATCCCACCAGGCTGCTGGAAACTTACAATGACTGATCTTCCTGGACTTACTCTGTAGATTAAATGAAAAATTAAACTTGAAAAGCAAGATGCTGAGAAGTATTTTAAGTTTTAAAATAAGGATCTTGGTTTAGTTTAATAATGTCCTCCTTCTGGGGTCCAGTACTTAGTGTGGTGAGCTCCTAAGGCTCTTTTGTCCTCTTTGCTGTTTTGTAAACTGGGAATCAGGCCTTTCAGAGGTTCTTGTCAAGACTAATGGACATAATGTGCCTCACTCAGTGGCTGGCACAGGGGAGTTTAATAGATGGTTTACCCACCAGCCACTCCTCGAAAGACTGGGCAACCTACTTCTGTAGAGATACAGCCTCGGAAAGCCAAGGAGGAGTCACTATGAGACAGAATTGACTCGATGGCAGTGAGTTTGGTTTTCTGGTTAATAGATGGGTTTTACCTGCTCCTACTAGATGGTATCTATATTCTTTCTTATTTTACAGGATTTCTGATGATCCAATGATCTTTCCAAGGGCCTTAGAGAGACAAGGCGAATGTGGCCAATGCCCATTTCCAATTACATGAGTAATTAGTCTTTTTCTAGCACATGTCATTTTGAGATTAGAAATTTTTTTAGGATGTTAATTAAATTAGTTCACTGGCAAGGTTAAAACTTCATGAGCCCAAAAGGTATGACTCAAGATAGAGGATAGGTTTGTAGAGATTATTTTAACCTGTATAAAATTGAATGGGCGAGAGTTCTGTATTTATGACAAGAAGAGTAGCTGCTGAGGCTGATTATGTGCAACCAAACACTTCATGGGATTTGGTTCCTTGGTCTGGAAGTTTAGGGTCATGGTTTCATAGACATCCCAGTTAACTGACCCAGTGATAGGTGTTTAGTGCTTCTGTTCTACCTTCTAGTTTGGTGTATAGTACCTGGGGTCTTAAAAGCTTGCAAGTGATTATCCAAGACATAATTGGTCTCTTCGTCTGGAACAGAGGAAGGACAGTCAGGAATATGAGGAGGACATGGAATAAGTGGATAATTGCCCCCATGAACAACTGCCTGCTTTGCCATGAGACCAGAAGAATGGATGGTGTCCAGGTACCAGTGCTGAACATTTTAATCAAAGATTCCATAGAAGAATCCTGGTCAAAAGGGGGAAAATATAGAAGAGAATGTCACATTCTCCTGGACACTACTTTGTAGAACCAAGAAGGGTAGATGAAACCCCTGAAACTATTGCCCTTAGATAATCTTTAAACCTAAACCAAAAATATCCCCTAAAGTCATCTTAAAAGCAAGCAATTCAGTTCATCTAGTAGGAGAGGTCTGCCTTGAGCATTATGATGTTTTGAGAACTACCTATATGGGGTTGACAATAGCAATGTGAACAATTAGGTAAAAACCTCAGGGAGCAGTGAATTTATGTTAATGAGGGAAGAACAACTCAGAAAAGGAAGATGAGAATGGTTGCACACCTTGAAGAATGTTATGTAACGTCACTGTACATGTAGAAATTGAGTTATGTTCTGCTGGGCATATCCTCAACAAAATACACGAGATTTAGAAAAGGACTAAAAAAAAAAATAGCAAAAAAATCTCTACATTCTTCTCAAGAGCTCTGGTAACAGTGCCTGAAGCACTTGACTGCTAACCAGAAAGCTGGCGGTTCAAACCTACCAGCCACTCCTCAGAAGGAAGATGGGGCAATCTACTTCCGTAGCGATACTGCCTCAGAAACCCAAGGTGGGGTTATGAGTCGGGTCCGACTTGAAGGCACATAACAAAAGACGTCATGACAAGTGTTTCAAGATTTGACTTTCCGGTCAAGGAGTACTGAGTAACTGAGTAACTGAGTAACCAGCACTACTCAGAGAGCTACAGAAGAGCAACATGGAGCATTCAGCAAGATGGCCCCCACAGCCCAGCTTTCCAGCCTAAGATGAAAACCTAGTTAGAAACAATTCTGGTGGTAGGCTGTGTGAAGATGTGACTTGGCCTGTTAGCTGAAAGCTCTTAATCTGCCAGTGCTCGAATAATTTGTCAGAAGGATCAGCACTAGGCGGGTCTATAAGGCAGAGGTTAAAGATGTCCCAATGTTCAACTTTTCCAAACTCCTCCTCCCCTCAGTACTCTTCCTCCTGTCTTAGGGTTCCTTCCATATTTCACTGTAATGTCTCACAGAACTCACGAACTGCCAAAGAAATGGTTCACATGGTGATGGAAGCCAGGAGGCTGCCAAGTCCCAAATGAGTGGGTCAGGAGTAGGTCCGGAGGATTCCTATCACTCGTGGTTGGCTGCAAGGGCTGGTGAACCCAAACTGGCAGGTCAGGTGACTGACTGCTGTCTCAAGTCCGGGGGTGAGGTACTGACGAACCAAACGTAGGAGCAAGAGCAAGAGAGAGCAAACTTTGCCAGAACATTCATATATATACATATCCTCAAGGAAACTGAGGTTGGTGAGTCGAGCCCTACCCTCCAGCAAAGCAGGACTCTTAGATACATCCCATCCTAAACAGGCAGAGGCTAGGATTTACAATACATCACAAAATGTAGGAGTATGTGCCTAAGGCACTTGACTGCTAACCAGAAAGGCTGGTGGTTCAAATGCACCAGCCACTCCTCAGAATGAAGGCTGGGCAATCTACTTCCATAGTGATACTATCTCAGAAACCCAAGGAGGGGTTGCTATGAGTTGGGTCAGACTCCACGGCACTTAACAACATGGCTAGAAGGACCACGTTAAGCTGCAGTACAGTCACATAATGACGAGTACTAAGACATTTCAAATTGGATGCTAAAGTTCCATCAAAGAAGAAAGATTACACAAGAAAATATTGCACATCACTCCTTTATTATACTGATCTGGAAAAAAAAGACTTAGTACAGTTATGCTCAAACTTGAGTACTGGGCCCAAGTAGCAGGGCCAAGCAACTGAACATGATTTAGAAATCACAGTGAAAAGACATCTGGACATATCAACAGGCATTTCACTGCCACTAAACAGTAAGGCAGGGGAAGGAGTCTAAAATACACAGCAGGATGAACTCCTACCCTTAGGAGTCAAGGAGCCGATCCCACAGGGTAAGAGGAATGGCTTATTTTTTTTTTGTGATGACCATGTGTGGTACTACTATTTCAACTGCTACTACAAATCCCAGAAGGGTGGTTTTGTCTTGTTTGTATTTTTCTCTTTTTGTAAAAATGCAAAACGTCAACATTCAGGGTTGATCCCAACTTTTTGGAGCCAGCTCCTCTGGGGTCAGGGAGGAAATGTTTTAAATCACCATGCAGGTTACATTCGTCTTCCACTGGAATGACTAGAGTGCCCCGGAAAGCAACCTGACTACAGAATAGTACAGGACCACTGGGTCCTGACAACAGGAATAGGCACCCTTGCTTCCCCTCATTGGTCATACCTACCATGGTTCCTCCCTATCCGCTACTCAAGCAGGTCCTCAGTGAAAAACTACTAGCAAAAACCTCAGCATCACTACCTCTCTTGGATGAAATAACTGTTCCCTAGGTCCTGGACTAAGGACCATGCCCCAGAGGTGCCATTCTGACTAGACTGTTTGAAGGGAGAGGGTGCAGGAGACAAAATGGCTGAAATGGGAACCACCAGTCCCCCACCTGCAGCTACAACTTAAGATGCCTACAGATGTGGTCAGTGTGACATGTGCAGGGGAGCGGTGCAGAGGAATGGAATGGGCAGGGAGGGTGTTCTGGGGGCTCGCAGTCTGCCTGCTTGCCTTCACTTCTTGGCTTTGCCCTGGGCAGCCACAGCTTCCATGGCTTTACGCACGGTTTCTTCATCCCCCAGGAACTGCATGGCCTTTATGGGCTTCAAGTTCTTATCCAATTCATAGACCATGGGAATACCAGTTGGCAGGTTCAGCTCCATGATAGCCTCTTCAGAGAGACCTGAAAACACCCATCAAGATCAGCCAAGTAAGACAGGAATCTACATCACCCCTCCAAGTTTACTGTTTATCCCCAGAGACAAAGGAATTTCACAAGAATTAAAATAACATGCCCCTTCACCCAGGTTCTGATCTTTGGAATACAAGATCTAACACCCAAGGAATGAAATTAAAAATGGCTTAGATCTCAGAAGAGCAAGAAAAAAAAGGTGCGAAAAGGTATACAAGATTCTAAGATGGGCCACGACCTACAAAGGTGGGTACTAGACATCTCCCTACCAAGGTGGGACCTGGAAACCCACAGTGAAACAGGACTAAATAAATTTTACAATGTCCTGTGCAGTCCCATCCAGCCTGCTCAAAATCTGCTCATATTGGCTTCTAGGCCCTTGCTTGGAGTAAGTTAAGATGCAAACAGAGTCATGCAGGAAGTTGTGCAAAACTGTGACTAAGGAAAATTTTATCATCAGTTTCAACTGGCAATTCTAGTCTAGAGCTGGGCCTCTCAAACTCTTAACGTGTATCCTAATCACCTGGGGAATGCATGCTGCCTCTGGAGCAGGAGCCTAGGAGGTTGTGTGTGTGGATCGGGCTCCTCTGCAGTGTGAATCTGAGAGGCAAGGGTAGACGGTTTGCCTAGTAGGAGCCAATCAGAAGGTATGGTCCAGGCCCTTCTTGAAGATCTTTGTATTAAATAAGTCCCAGGTTATAGGCAGTTGTTTTATCCCTCGAGAGACCCTCTGGAAAACGTACATACCCTCCAGATGTTTGACAATGCCCCGAAGGCTGTTGCCATGGGCTGCAATCAGTACACGTTTCCCCTCCTTGATCTGAGGAACTATTTCTTCATTCCAAAAGGGCAGGGCTCTGGCAATAGTGTCCTTCAGACTCTCACAGGAGGGTAGCTGATCTTCAGTGAGGTCTGCATACCTGCGATCCTAAACAACCAACATGGTCAAGCTCACTAAAATGAGCTATTTTACCTGTGAAATGGCTTCAGCCTGTATCAGTTCTGCCCACTCCTCATCCCCTGAGGGCTTAAAATGATGGATGAGGTCTCTCACCAGGGAGGGGTTGGGAAAGCCGGTAATTATTACTTTATTCCTCCCTCTCCCATTTACCCACTACTGGGAAGATTAAAGATTCAAAAGAAAGATCTTTTAAAAAACAAAAATGTTACAAATCAAGGCTCTTCCCAATTCACTTTAACTCAAGGTTGGCTTAGGAAGGTGCTAAGAATGAGTTTATAAAATAAAGGAGATTATTCTTCTTAGATAAACAAAATAAACGATAAACCAAACCTTTTAGCAAATGAAAATCACTCCTTGGGGGAAGGAAGGACTACACTGAACTCTTTTACAAATCATAAGTTCAGAGGGACTAGGCAGACACTTAATAAAATTTCAAAAAAAAAAAATAAAATAAAAGAGTGAGGCCCAGATTCCAATCCCCTGATCCTGAGTGCAGTGAACCAAAGCTCAGCTTGTCCATACCTTACTGATGTTGCTGTAGAAAGGGTGGTCAGGCTCCATGGGTGGTGGTGGGACATCATAGGAACGCCTCCAGATCTTTACCTGGGCCTCACCATGCTTGGCAGCGGTTTCTGCTTTATTGAGGCCAGTCAGACCCCCATAGTGCCGCTCGTTGAGGCGCCAAGTCCTCACTACTGGCAGCCACATCTGGTCAATGGCATCCAGCACCGTCCATAGGGTCCGGATTGCTCTCTTCTGCACGGAGGTGAAACAGATGTCAAACTCGTAGCCAGCATCTGCAAATAATAAATGCAAAGTGGTAACAGACCTACTTTGAGCAGAATTTTCTTATACATAAAGCTCCTGTACACATAGTCCAAGTGAAATTTGGCCAAATATGTTCATTTTATATACCCTTGCAGGAAATGCAATATGCTGCCTTCAGGGAAGACAGAATTTATTGCTTTATAATTGACCCAGGCCTAAATGCACTGCCAACCAGCAAACCAGAGACTGTGCCTCTTATCCTAATCCCTAGAATGCTGTGCTTAAGTAAATTTTAAGAATTTAATTCTGCTTCAATTCTTTCAAGTAAAGGAATCTAAAAACTTACAATTTCTTGATAAACAATAATAGCTACCATTCACAGAGAGCTTGCCATGTGTGATGCACTGGACTAAGACTTTGTATACATACATTCCTTTACTTAGCCCTCATGACACTCCTATGAGGCTACAATCATAACCCATTTTACCAGATGAGGAAAATAAAGACTAGAGGAGTGCACATTATCCACGGTCACAGTTATTACATGAGAAAATTAAAACCCAGCCTGGATGATTCCACAATCCAACTCGTACCCACCATCTCTAGCTATCCTTAATTTTCTAACTACTCAGTTTTTTTGTTTTTGCTTTTTAAGGATCATGCTGTCTGTATTTTGGTTAGGACTGTCATTTCTGATCAATAACTACTAATATCCTTCGGCTCTCTCAGGAACTGGTGGTGCAGTGGTTAAAGTATTTGGTTGCTAACCAAAAGGTTGGCCATTGGAATTCACCAGATGCTCTGCAAGAGAAAGATAAGGCACTCTGCTCCCATATTTTTATAGGCTTGGAAACCCTATGGGGCAGTTCTCTGTCTTACAGTATCCCTCAGTCAGAATTGACTCAATGGCAGTGGGTTGCTTTTTTTTCCAGCCCTCTCTGACAAGTGGTCTACAAGAGCTCTTGGAGGATGCTAATGTAACTCCACTTCAGTGTGTTGTATGATATTGTGTTTTCACTGTGTTGTTATGTGCCACTGAGTTAGGCCAAACTCATAGCGACCCCTCCTTGGGTTTTCCCACTCTATGGGAAGTAGATTGCCCAAGTGTCCTGAGGAGTGGCTGGTGGATTTGAACCGCCAGCCTTCTGGTTAGCAGTCAACTGCCTTAGGCACTACACTACCAGAACTCCTATTTTCACTATGGGTTGTGTAAATCACCTCACAAATTTACTCCATGGTTCCTCTTAGCTACTGTCTAAGTGACAAGCTATTCTCTGGTACCCTCAAGAGTGTACCTACCTTATAAAATAAACAATATCTCCTGTGAGTAATGTTCTCTCTTAATCAATTATATGAGACCAAAAGATCAACATTTAGCCGAAAATAAAGATGAGAGAAGGTAAGGAGGAGCAGGGCAGCTAGATAAACAGAACAAACAGAATGGAACTAATGAAAATGCTGGCACATGGTTAAAACTGTAGCCAATTTCACGGAACAATCTGTATAAACACTTAAATGGGAATCTGATTTGCTGTGTAAACTTTCACCTACAACACATTATTATTATTATTTTTTTAAAAAGCACACCTACCTTAGGTCAACTGTTAAACCAAGTTTAAAAGAAGCCACTCATTATAGAAAGAACAAATGTTGGGCACTATGACTGCCTGATTCATTCATAAATGAATCTCTCCTCCATACACAGTAGTGAGGGGCAGGAGCCAGTAGGTTCCTAACAGTTAACCACTGTACTTCATGTTTCAGTGAAAGACTATTCTCCCTCCCACTAAAAGCTTTTAATTGGGAGATGACCCATGCCTTGGGGAGTGGGCCAGAAAAACACCCCGTTCTCCTCCGTGAGGCTACAAGGCCCTCTTCAAAACTCAGTATAAACTTTCCTGGTATCGTGTGATACTGAGGTTGGCAATAGTGATGAATGTGAAGTGAATTTTCCTGCTAGTCATTCAACTGAAAATAAGGCCAATTAAGAACTATACCAACCGGGAAAGGAAAGCTTAATCACCAGTGACTCCCACTGCCACTCACAAGGGAAATTCATCACTGAGCCTCAGGACAAGTCCCCATCATTCTGCACTTCCCAGACTCCACTTCCGTCTCCTCCCAAACTGTAAGGGGAGGAATGGCTCCCCAACAAATGGCTGAGTCACTGGAACATGAATATCCACAGTGCAAGCCTCACTTCCCAGGCTGAAAAGCTACCTGTGTTTCACTGCAGTTATTCCCACTTACAATGGAGCACCTCACTGTGAATTAGCTAATAGGTTCCCAGGGACTCTTTAACAGAACTCTGAAAGATCAGTAGCATAAAGCCTCTTCCAACGTGCTCATTAAATGAAAAGATAGCTTTGGACACTCCAGGGACAGGAGTGGACAGTGTGGTGTGGATGCCATCCTCCCCAAGGTGATCCTACCGCCCCCAGCAGTAAAGTTGTATGTGGAAACAGTTCTCACTGGCTTCCTTCTGAAACCATACTCAATGTTTTACAAACCCTACTATCACTAAAAGCATTGATGAATATATTTGCCTTTTATATTATTTATTAGGTTCATAATGGTCAGAGTTTTTCTTTTAATCTTTAATTTTTTAATGTAATCTGTGGTGCCTATAATATATATATATTTTTTTAAGTAACGCTATCAACATTTATGAAAAACTGAAATAGGGCCTGTTCTTTTCCGGAGAGATTACGAGTTTAACCATTTGGTTACATAAACAGAGGTCAGCTGCAATGTGCTTTGTCCGGGCCCAGGCATCACCAAAGCACCAGTCCCACACAGCTCCTCTTCCTGCCAGACTGCTAAAGAAAATGGCCTCCTTTACCAGCACAACCCCCGATCCTGGCCTCCTAAAAGGTGTGAGGTCACACAGCAGGCCATCCCAGGGCATTCACATGCCTCTGGCAGGATGACATTTCCTCCAAAGCTTTGCTTCATTTCAAAAGCATCTACCATGAAGGCAAGAAGCTAGAGAGAACAACGTAGGGCCAAATTCCCACTCCACATCCATCAGACCTCAGTGGCTCTTTCAAATGGCTGCTGCTCCGTCCACAGGTTGGAAGAGAGCAGGACTGGATCTGACCAGCCCAGAGATTCTGTGAGTTGCTGAACAGCAAGCAGGGAAGGCATCCAAAATCAGAGCTCTCTGCCGCAGGGGACAAGCCCGGGTAGGCAAGCGTTTATCTCGGTGCGACTTCCACTTTTGCCCAGCGCCCTCGGTCAACAGCCTATCCGTTCCTCACATCTATCCACGTGTTACTCTGCTCCAGACTAGCAGCAAAGGCAATGGACTAGGAATAAGAATACATACCCTTGGACAAGTTATCTTTCCAACTCCTACTTTATTCAACTATAAAAACGACGAGGAGATGAATAAAATCTGTCTACGGAGTCGTGGAAAGGATCAATTGAAATCACTCATTCATTCTATTTGTGGAATGTTGCCGAACAAGAGGCACCCCCCACACACACAAGCACGCGGTGTGCTTGCTATCTTGCAGCAAGTCACTCCCCGGGGCAGCATCACTCCTCCAACTGCCGCTTCGCCAGGATCCGCAGCCGCCCCCACCGCCCGCCCCCCGCTGCAGCTGCCCTAAGACTCCAGCATCCTCCTTCAGGAGCCCAAGGCCTCACCGACTGCCTGTGGCCCTGCAGGGCTCGTAACGGCCCGGATGCCACAGGCCGCTACGGCGGGGACAGCCCATCCCGGAATTATGAAATGCGCATATTAGAATGAAAAATTTCGCAGGTGGTGTCGTGGAAAAAGCAATGGGCTTCGGGCTAGCTACCCTGGGTCTTCAGCCTGGCGCGGCTCCTCACACTCCACTGGGTGACCTTGACCGAGTCGATTCCCCACACTGGGCCCCATTTTCTCAGCTGCAAAATAAACTGCTGGGGAGATGATGCTGAAGGTCTCGCCCCTCTCTGGGAAAAGCGCAAAGGCGTGCAGCGTGGCCCCGCACCTGTGCCGGACGCCGGGGCCCTCCAAGCCCGGAGGATACCCCGGGCCTTCGCAGCCCCACAGCCCGGCTTGTTTCGTACCTCGAAGCGCCTGCCCACCGCGCTTCGCCTCCTCATGTCCCGCTGGGCTCAGGTCGGCGTCGTACCAGCCGCTAAAGCGGTTTTCCAGGTTCCAGGCGCTCTCGCCGTGGCGGATTAGCACTAGTTGGTAGGCGGCCATGGCGGTAAACTCGGGATACTGTTCAGTCTGGGGTTCACCGAGATTCCGGAGTCGCGGCCCGCCCCCCAGCCGCGCCTGCGCGGTAGCGCCCCACCGCCTGCTCCCGCGCACTTACTCGCCCAAATCTTTCCACTCTCTCGGAACCGCCCGTCGCCTGTTTGGTGTACGCATGCGTCCCACCCAGGCGCTTCTGCCACCGACGGGAGGGGCTGCGCTCGAGGACGCCAGGACGCATGCGCCTCCGCCGGGGGCACCGTTCCCGACACGGTGGTCACGGAGCGCACGTAAGCATACGAAGGGCAATGGGATCTTCGTGCATTACCCCGGGGCGCGCGTCGTGTCCGGGTTGTCCAAGCGCCACCCTGTGGTCCTATTACCATTCATAAGCCATTCGTTGTAATAATATGCCACTGATAATTTTGAACTGTTCTTTAACTCGGTCAGGTCACTTTCCCATCCGCAGGCGCAGTTTTAATTCACACGCCTGGGAATCTTGACGCGTACAGTTTACTTGCTTAGGTCGTGTAACTCTCAGACTTATCTGTAAAATGGGCATAATACTACTTAACTTGGCACTTACCAGCTGGCAGGTGCTACTTTTGCTTTCTCATTTGAATAGGACGCTGATCTTTTTATTCTTATTTTACAGATAAGGAAATCAGACTGCTGATTCCAAAGCCCTGCTCTTTAACACAGGGTTGTTTATCCCACCTCTGTCAGCGGTGGTTAAAGCGCCTGGCTGCTAACCGAAGGGTTGGTCGTTCGCATCTTGAACTTACCAGCCGCTCCATGGGAGAAAGATGTGGCAGTCTGCTTCAGTAGTGATTTACAACGTTGGAAACCCTATGGGGCAGTTCTTTTCTGCCTAAAGGGTCGCCATAAGTCAAAGTAGAGGCAGTGAACCTATTTACATGCCTCCTGGCCCTGCAACAGTGGAGCAAACTGTTGTTCCTATTTGTGGTGGAGTGGATTCCAACCCGCGGGGACCCTATAATAAGACAGAGTAGAACTGGCCCATAAGGTTACCTAGGCTGAAAAAAAATTTTTTTAATTGTGATTTGGGAGAAAGTTTACAGAGCAAATTCACATAACGTACAGTAGGTCACATACACTTTGTCTCATTACATTGTTTGCAATTGATTCCCACAATGCAACAGCTTACCTCTCATCTCCTCCCCATAGTTACCTCCTCCCTGTGTCCTTCCCTCCCACACACTCCTGCCCCCCACCCAGCTGTCTCCCCATGCATACATAACCCCTCTATTCTCCCATGATTGATCTCTTCAAGGAGTATATCTACCTAATGTAAATGTTCAGCTCATAGGCCTGTCTTTTGTTGGGCTGGAAGTCACAGGAGTGAGTTCAATTCCAGACCTGAAGGGTAGCTAGGAGCCATAGTCTCAGTAGTTCCATCAGGCTCCATCAGACCAGCAAACCTGGTCCCTTTTTTTTTTTTTTTTAATGATTTTGAGTATTGTTCCACATTGTTCTCCCATGCTATCCAGGATCTCCTACACAGATCTCACTCCGAGTGGTTGACAGTGGTAGCCACGCACCATCTAGTTCTTCTGGTTTTATAGTCATATAGGCTGAGGATCACATGTGTACCTGTTGCTGGAACTAATTGTTTCTATGTGTCTCTGGTTTTCTTCATTATTCTTTGCTCTAGACAAGGAGAGACCCATAGTTGAAGCTAGATGGCCGCTTGCAAACTTTCAAGATACCAGTCACTACTCGCCAAAGTAGAATGTGGAACAATGTTTTTGTGTAGTATGTTATTAGGCTGAAATTTTTATCGGAGCAGAATGCCTGGTTCTTTGTCCTGGGAAGCAGCTGATGGGTTCTACCCGCCAACCATTCTGTTAGCAGTCAGGCCCATAACCATTGTGCCACCAGGGCTCTAAGAAGCAAACTCTAGCTGCCTTCAAATATTCCAGAAAGGGGTAATTTCTAACCCAACACCCAGTCAGCAGTTTAAATATCTGCATATCTGGACAACTTTGTCCAGCCCATGTATTGTCTCCTGATTTATTTCAATTTAACCTCTTTACTGAGAACCAAACATGAGTGAGGCAGTAGGCTTAAGTCAAAGATGGATTGGTTGTGGTTCTTGCCCTGTAAGGCACGTAGTGTATGAAAAAAGCCCATATGTATGGTTGTATGTTATATTTGGAAAGAAATTCTAGAAAAAAATTTTAACATTAGCACTTAGTATGTGCCATCTAGTGTTATAAGTACTTTATAAACATTAACTAATTTAATCCATATATATTCATACATAGAACAGCTAAAGCAAATGGAAGAAAAGGGGAAGTGACCCTAGAAAGACCTGTCCATGGGGCATAGCCTGCAGTACTGGCAGGAGCTGGAATCTCCCACTGCCTGGCAAGTCGGTGACCTTGGCTCAGTCTACAGGCCTAGACCTTAACTTGGCAGCTAAGGCAGCGCCTTGCCTCTGGGCAGCAGGAAGCATTGGGGTGAGGAGTCAGGGTGGCCATGCAGATTCACTTTTGGCAGCAATGTGCAGAGCTCTGGAGGCTGAGGCCACTCACAGAGAAAGTTGCACTCTGCCAGCCATAAAGGTGCACGTGAATGCCCTGGCCAACACTGCAGAGCATCAGGAATGCTGAGAAGAGAGGCTAATGGCAGGTTCTTACCAGGCTGTGCTCCGAAGTTATCGTTCAGTTTCTAACTGTGATGATGAAGCATGGTTACATTGGCGAATTTGAAGTCATTGGTGATCACAGAGCTGGGAAAATTGTGAAACTCACATGCAGGTTAAACAAGTGTGACGTGATCAGCCCCAGATTTGACATGCAACTCAAAGATCTAGAAGAGTGGCAGAATAATCTGGTCCCGTCCTGACAGTTTGGTTTCATTGTGCTGACGACCTCACCTGGGATCATGGACTATGAGAAAGCAAGATGAAAACACACAGGAGGGAAAATCCTGGGATTCGTTTTCTAGGGATGTAGTGATACATACAGATAAAATGTCTCAATGGACAAAAAAGCAAAAATGAAATGGCGAAGTAATAGAGCTGAACAGAAGATTTGGAAGGGTGGCTCCACAAGATAAAGTACTATAATGAAGTAACAGAGAACTACTAGAAATTCAAGCTGGATTCAGAAGAGGATGTGGAATGAGGGATATCACTGCTGATGTCAGATGCTGAAAGCAGAGTATTCCAGATATTTACCCACATTTTATTGAATGCAAAGGCATTTGACT
Source organism: Orycteropus afer afer (assembly GCF_000298275.1). Taxonomy (NCBI): domain Eukaryota; kingdom Metazoa; phylum Chordata; class Mammalia; order Tubulidentata; family Orycteropodidae; genus Orycteropus; species Orycteropus afer. Next base: position 10,006,896 of record NW_006921651.1, read on the forward strand.
CTGTGGATCATAACAAAATATGGAGAACATTGTGAAAAATGGAATTCCAGAACAGTTGATTGTGCTTGTGAGAAAACTGTACACAGACCAAGAGGCAGTTGTTCAAACAGAACAAGGGGTACTGCATGGTTTAAAATCAGGCATGGTGTACATTAGGGCTGTATCCTTTCACCATACTTATTCAATCTCTGTGTTAAGCAAATGGTCTGAGAAGCTGGGCTATATGAAGAAGAACATGGCATCAGGATTGGTGGAAGACTCATTAACAACTTGCTATATGCAGATGATACAACCTTGTTTGCTGAAAACGAGGACTTGAAGCACTTCCTGAAGAAGATCAAAGACTACAGTCTTCAGTATGGATTACACCTCATCATAAAACGAAAATCCTCACAACCAGACCAATAAGCAACAGCATGATAAATGGAGAAAAGATTTAAGTCACGGATTTCGTTTTACTTAGATCCACAATCAACCCCATGAAGCAGCAGTCAAGAATCAAACAATGTATTGCATTGGGAAAATCTACTGCAAAAGACCTCTTTAAAATGTTAAAGAGCAAAGATGTCACTTTGAGGACAAAGGTGCACGTGACCCAAGCTATGGTATTTTCAATTACCCCATATGCATGTGAGAGCCGGCCAATGAACTTAAAAAAAAAAAAAAAGAAGAAGAAGAAGACAACTTGATCTTTTTGAATTATGGTGTTAGCAAAGAATATTGAATATACCATGGACTACCAGAAGAACAAACATAACTGTTTTGGAAGATGTACTCCTTAGAAGCAAGGACGGCAAGACTTCATCTCATGTACTTTGGACATGTTATCAGGAGGGACCAGTCCCTGGAGAAGGACATCATGCTTGGTAAAGTAGAGGGTCAACAAAAAGGAAGACTCTCTGCAAGATGGATTGACACAGTAGCTTCAACAGTGGGTTCAAACATAGCAGCAATTGTGAGGGTGGCTCAGGCCCAGTGTTTCATTCTGTTGTACATAGGGTTGCTATGAGTC
>NW_006921651.1:10009042-10010247 GCF_000298275.1 Orycteropus afer afer
CTTTATCCTGATGTCCAGATCCTCCCAGGAAGAGCTGTTCCACTTTTACCTTGGCTTTTCGCCCTGTAACATCTGTTCCTCTGCCCTGACCCTAGTCCACAATCTACCTCCCAACCCCTCCTTCCATGTCCCTTTCTCCTCCCCCATCTCTGCTTCTGTTCAAGATTTCTGTGCTCCTGTCTGAGGTCTCATAAGCAAGCGTGAATAGGAAGGAGATGCTGTTGAAAGCCCAAGTTCAAACACATGTATGTCTCTGCCCCTGTTAGCCACAGGACCTAAGGCAAGTCACTCAGCCTCTCAGCCTCCATTTCCCCATCTATAAACTGGAAAAATTAAACCCACCTGAAGCACTGTTGTGAGGAAAAATGAGATGGTGCATTTTTAATTTCTTATTGCTACTATTCCAGAAATAATCACAGTTGGATGGTTTTAATAAACAAATTTATTTTCTCACAGTTTAGGAGTCTGGAAGTCCAGATTGAGGACATCAGCTCTAGAGGAAGTCTCTCTCCTTCTGTTGGCTCTAGGGGAAGGGCCTTGTCTCTTTCAGCTTCTGTTCCTTAGTTCCTTGGTGATCTCCCTGTGGTATGCATCTTCCCCTCTGTTTGTGCTCACTTCTCTGGGCCCAGTCTGCTCTTCTCACAGGTAATTGGCTTAATTGGACCTGTGGACGTAGAACCATGGTCACAGGGGACATCAATCCATAACAAAAGCAGTGAGCAGTGCTTGGGACCTAGTCAGTGCATAGTATTGTTAGCAGAGCACTCAAGCAGGCAAGCAAGACACTAGTTCGAAGGTAAGAGGCTGAGGGACATGGACAGACTCCACTGTGACAGCACGATGCCTGAGAGGGGGTGACTTGCCACTAGGATGAGAACTGGGTACTCAATTAGGACTCTTTAGGCAGGAATGGCATGGCATTCATCATCACAAAGGATGTTTCAAGATCTGTCCTGAAGTACAATGCTGTCCGTGATAGGATAATATCTATACGCCTACAAGGGAGACCCATTAATATGACTATTATTCAAATTTATGCAACAACCACCAAAGCCAAAGATGAGGAAATTGAAGAATTTTATCAACTTCTGCAGTCTGAAATTGACCAAACTTGCAATCAGGATGTGTTAATTATCACTGGTGACTGGAATGCAAAAGTTGGAAACAAAGAAGAATCACCGGTAGTTGGAAAATTTGGCCTTGGC
>NW_006921651.1:10012277-10020800 GCF_000298275.1 Orycteropus afer afer
CCTTGGAGAAGGATGTCATGCTTGGTAGGGTGGAGGGTCGACGAAAGAGGGGGAGGCCTTCAATGAGATGGATTGACACAGTGGCTGCGATGATGGGCTCAAGTATAGCAGGGATCGTGGAGCTGGAGCGGGATCAGGCAGTGCTTTGTTCTGCTGTGCATGGGGTTGCTATGAGTCGGAAACGACTGACAGAACCTAACAACAACAACAGGCAGGAAGCCAAGGTCATCTGTGCCACCAGCCTTGGGAAGGAACTAGGGAATTCTTTATTCCCTTCACCAACCCCCTCTGCCTCCAGAAGGAATCTCTCATTTCCTTGGAATTCTGGTGACCTCTGGTGACTCTGTAGCTCACTTACCTCTATCTGGCATCATCAGAGATGTTTTTAGTGCTGTGTCAGATCTCCTATTCAACTGCAGACTTCTTGAGGAGGGGCACTATGTCTTAACTATTTTATACACCCCACACACAGGTACTTAGTATGATGCCTTTGCCCTCGCTGGGCTTCCTGAGTGTCCTTGAGTATCAGAACTGGATTGACCTTAAAAGCCTTTCCCCATAAGCCCCCATCTCCTGCTGCACACAGTCTGCATTTTTCAGGTGAGGAAAGTGAGGCAAGCCATTCTCAGGAGCGGGAGAGAGCAGGGGGTCAGATTGATCAGTGAGAAGGCAGAGGTGATCCAGTGACCCGAAGAAGGTGCAGCAGCCACAAGGCAGAATTCCCAGCAGAGGTGGGGACTCAATCAGCGTCTATCACAGCATCCATCATGAATCTGGGAGGAAGCTTAGAACCTATCAAAGCAACCAGATTTCTCAAATGCCAGTAAAGGGTAAGAGTAAACCAGTGTGTTTTGCCCTGCACTCCTTTTTTAAAGCTTTTTCATTATTATCTCTACTGAACACCAGGCACCAAGTGTTTGTCAGGGCTGATTCCTGGCCCTTCCAAAGGCCTGGGTGGGTGCCAGAAAGCAGAGCAGGTGGAAGGGCCCTGATCTCAGCCGGCACCAGTGTGCCCAGCACCCTCCCCAGCCCCTCCAGACAGCATCCAGAGGGGGCCGCTACCGGTCCCTAGCAGATCACCCTGCCCTGGAGAGGGGCAACTGTAAAAAATAATAACGATAATTGCTTTCAGGTCAGCTCTGACTTGTGATCCTGTGTGAGTCAGAGAAGAACAGTGTCTGTAGTTCTCAGTGGCTGATTTTTGGTGGATCCCCAGACCTTTGTTCTGAGGCCTCAGGTGGACTCGAACCTCCAACTTTTCGGTTAGCAGCGGAGTGCACTAACTGTTTGTACCACCTGCAGACTCCTGGAGGGAGGTTCTGTGGCGACATAAGTCCCCTTTCTTACAGGGCGTTGACAGTGGAGTGTCTGTTCTCCTTAGCCTTCTTAGCCATCACTTCCTGGGCTGGGGCACTCATCGGTGACAGTCAATGAGGGAAACCAGAACCAGGCTTCAGGAAGCTTCTACACCCTGAACTCTGAGGACAGAAGGCCTCTCCATCCAGCTCAGTGCTTGAAGTCTCCAGGCCTCACAGTCTAACAGCTTTCAAAGACCCACCTTTTTGGCTAAGCTATTACAGAAACCCAGATACAGGCAGGACCCAGCTTATGAATGTCTGACTTACACATCTCCCATAGTTAAAAAGCCAGTTATATTAAAAATTCAAGGTACAATGGTTTGTAATAACAAACTGGCATTACTTTTCAATGCACATCAAAACATTAGTAATATTATTGCTACTGTATTAAAGATGGTTGAGTGTATCTAGAGGTGTTCCTTTAATGTTTTTATGCATAGAAAGACAACACTATATACTAAGACAGACATTTGACTAAGTGACGTTAGGTATGACCCATGTCTAACTATTCCAACTTCTGTCCAAATTTAACTTAAGGATGGACTTAGGAACTCACCTGGTTCATAATCCGCGGATTGTCTGTAACGGTAATCAGAGATAACAGTGTCATTACTTTCCACTGTCCCCTAAGCCAAGAAAGGCCACTGAGCCTGCTTTTCCCATTTATTTTTTCTACAGAAGAATTAGTCCATTTTCAAGTACTGAACATTCGATAAAGAACCCAATTGAGCATCAGAGGCAGGCAAACCACGTTTCCTGTTGGATGGCAGGAGGGGTGGCTGCTGCTCAGCCCACAAGGCTCACGGTCAAGACAGCACACGTCTTTACAAACCGTCTTGCACACTCATCGCCTGATGTTCCACTCCTCATCTCAGCCTGTGCCTGAAGAGGAGAGGATTATGCTTCAGCGAAGGGGTGATTCAGACGAGTTGAGTTTCAGCCTCGAGACTCTGCTTCTGGGAAAGGAAGCAGTGCCCACAACTCGCACTTCAGGCCCTTAATCCAGTCACCATCTGAAGAGAAGCAGAGCTGGAATGGGAGTTGCTAGCAAGAAGAGGGAGGAGTGAATTCGCTGCAGGCTTATGACTTCTCTAACAACTCCCTGACAACATCCTTTCTTCTCTGACCTCAAAGCCCAGCCTCAGACTCCAGCGCCCGGCCCAGCTGTAGTACAAGCCCTTCTCTCTAGATTTATGTGAACTTTTTTTTGATTTCTTAAAATAAGCCACCAGCTGTACACCGGGCCTCTGCCCCTAGTCTCTGCGTATGAAAGCTACGAAGTTCAAAATGTCCAGGGTGGGGCAGTGGCAAACCTCTCTGACCCTTCTTTCATTCACATGAAACTGTTCCCCAATTTGTATTTTTTTCGGATTAAATTTTAAGTACAAAATGGGAGCAGACACTGTTATTTGGGATTAATTTGTATTAGGTTTAGGGACCTTTGTTGGTAAAGTGGATAAGACATTTAACTGCTAAGCAGAAGGTCAGCAGTTCAAACCCATCAGCCGCTCTGCAGAAGGAAGATGGGACAATCCACTTCCGTAAAGATTTTATGGCCTTAGAAACTCATTGGGGGTAACTATGAGTTAGAATCAACTCAATGGCTGTGAGTTTTGTTTTGTTTTAGTGGTGCAGTAGTTAAGGCATTTAGCTCCTAACTGAAAGGTAGGTGGTTCATACCCATCAGCTGCTCTGTAGGAGAAAGATGAGACAGTCTGCTTCCATAAAGATTCACAGCTTTGGAAACCCAATGGGGGTCGCTGTGAGTTGAAATCGTCTTGATGGCAGTCTTTTCTTTTTTTTTTTTCTTCTTTGTATTAGGTTTAATGACTGGGAGATTGATGGTGTATTAGTCCAGATCCTCTGAGAAGTAGTAGCTGTTATAGGTTGAATTGTCCCTCTAAAAAGGTATACTGAAGTCCTAACTCCCAGTTCCAAGGAGCTCTTGTGGCACAGTGCCAGAAGGTTGGCAGTTCAAACCCACCAGCCACCTCACAGAGGGAGACGGGGCAATCTACTTCCATAAAGATTTCCTGCCTCAGAAACCCAGTTGGGGTTGCTTGACTTGATGGCGGTAGATTTGGGTTTTTTGGTTAATCCCAATTCCTGTGAATGTGACTTTATTTGGAAATAGGGTCTTTGCGATGTAATTATTAGTTGTTCTGAGGTCACACTGGAGTAGGGTAGGCCCTGATCCAGCATCCCTGGGTGATGCAAATGGTTAACACCTTCAGCTGCTAACTGAGAGGTTGGCTGTACATGTCTACCCAGAGGCACCTCAGAAGAAAGGCTTGGTGATTACTTCTGAAAAATCAGCCATTGACAGCCCTACAGAGCACAGTTCTATTCTGACATACCTGGGCCGCCATGAGTTGATTCACCTTAGCAGTGGAACTTACATTTTTGGTGGTGGGAGGGTAGAGAGGGTACAGTGTGCCCACCTAAAAGACTACATTTCCCTGCCCCCTTTGCAGCAATATTTGGCCAAATTACTAAATTCTAGCCAATCAGATATAAATGGAACCAACCGACTTCAAGGGAGCTGACTCAGCTGGAAGGTATACCTTTTGGTTGTTCTTCCCTTCCTCTTCTTAAGTCTGAACCTCAGACTGGATTGTGAATGTTCTAGCTGGAGCTCCTGTGGCCTTTCTTTGGGTCATGAAGTGACATGAGGATGGAAGTCACATGCTATGGAGGGGAGGAAGTTTAGGTTCCTGAAGATTTGGTGGAGCCAACATCCCAGGCCAGACTGCACATCTACCTCCTGATTTTTTGAATGAAAGAGAATTAATCATTGTAGGTTTAAGCCATTATAGCAAGGCCTGTGTTACAGCCAAAACCAAAACCAAACTCACTTCCATTGAGTCAATTCTGACTCATAGCAACCCCTCCTTGGGTTTCTGAGGCTGTCTCTCTATGGAAGTAGATTGCCCAATCTTCCTTCAGAGGAGTGGCTGGTGTGTTTGAACCGCCAGCCTTCTGGTTAGCAGTCAAATGCCTTAGGCACTATACCGCCAGAGTCCTGTTACAGCAGCTGAACACAATTCCTAATAGATACAGAGGCCCTGACAAGAATGGGGGATTTGAAATGGCAAACAAGAAAATGTTTAATTTTGCAGTAAGATGGATTTTCAGGGATCAGGATGCCAGGGAGCATGGCGATCACACTGTCTCTCCTCACCCTGACCACTTTTGTCAACCATGGACACCAGCTGCCAAATGGGAAAAATAGGGGTGGACCCTAACTTGGGGACAGTCTCCCCCTTTGAGGAGGAATACATCTGCAACACCCAGATTCTAGTCTTCTTTACCTCTGGGAGGGAAACACACATTTCCCCTCTAGTAAACCAGGCCCTCGCTTGTTCCCCTAGCTTGCCCTTGGAAGCAAGCTCTTCTTTCTAAAGGCTCTTTGGTGGTCAGACAGTGTTAAGTGCCCCAGAGCTGAGGACGTTTGGTTGGTCTGCAAGCACTGTGCTAAGCATTCTGCCTAGAGTATTTCACATTAGCCTCACATCAGCAACCCTATTTTTATTTTATTTTTTATTTTGATTTGGGTGAAAGTTCACAGCAAATCATTTTCCATACAGCAGTTCATACACATTTTGTTTCGTGACATTGACTGCAATTCCCCACAATGTTAACAATTGTCTTCTCACTTCCTCCCTCAAATTACCTCTCCTGGTGTCCTTCTTTCCTGTACATTCCTGCCCCCACCCTATCCCAGCTATCTTCCTGTGCAAATACTGCCCTTCTGTTCTCCCATGATTGACAGCTCTAAGGAGTGTATCTACCTGATGTAAATGTTCATTCACCCTTTATGCCGATTGTTTGGCTGGAAGCCATGGAGTTCAGTTCCAGACCTGAAGGTTAACCAGGGGCCATAGTCTTGGGAGCAGCAACCCTATTTTCAGATGAGGCTCAGAAAGGTCAGCCTCCTGCTACAGGTCACAAGCTGCAATGTGGCTTGTCTACATCCTGGGCTTTAACACAGCTCCAGCCGTTAAGACAACCCTCAGGAGCAGCTGCAACTACTGGCCACAATGGTCCACCCTGGGTGATAAAGCCCCCCCCCCCCCCGAGCTCCAGCCTTAAGTTAAAGACTTGGCCATCCACTTCCTCTTTGGGGCAAGAGGCTAAGCCTCAATTTCCCTTTCTTCCTGCCCGGTGTCATAACAGATTACAACTCTGCTGACCTAAAAGTAGCTTTCCTGTTCCCTGTGGGCTCAGGGCCTTGAGTGCAGAAGCCTTGGTCCCTCCACGTGAGCCTCACAGAGAGTTTTCAGAGCAACGGCTATGGAGGGGGCTCCTGGGCTAGCCAACTGTGTGACCTCAGGGATGTCATTGAACATGGGGGACATCTGTGAAATGAGGACACCTGCTCTGTTCTCGCTTAGATGATAGATGAGGAGGTGTTCTGGAACCTTTGATGAATTTTTCAGACAATACTAACACCTCACATTTCACTATGTGCCACCCAGTGCCAGTACAGATGAGGAAAACTGGCTCTGGGAGTTAGGTGATTGCTCAAGGTCACGAGGCAAGTCATGGCACCTGGATTGCAACCCAGGGGCTCTAACTGCTGAACTGATTCTAGACACATGAGCAGTTGTGGTTAGAATGAACATGTTGTTGTTGTTGTTATGTGCTGTCGAGTCAGACCCGACTCATAGCGACCCCTCCTTGGGTTTCCGAGGCAGTGTCACTACGGAAGTAGATTGCCCCGTCTTCCTTCTGAGGAGTGGCTGGTGGGTTTGAGCCACCAGCCTCCTGGTTAGCAGGCAAGTGCCTTAGGCACTATGCTACCAATAAACATAGTGTGGCTAATCATGGAGATGGCTAAAGGTGCTGGGAGCAGGATACTGCTGGACTCCAGGGGTGGGGAGGCTGGCCCTTCACCAAAATAGTGAAGCCAGGGATGCAGGGTGGGAGAGAGTGTTTCCTGGTCACCTGGCTGCCACGTGTCCCCTCTCCTGGCACCATGTGACTCCTGGAGGGGCTCTGAGCAGATAGCTGTGGCCCCTCAGTGCCCTTTCCAGACTGGTGGTTCAACAAGGGGCTATATCCAGTTACGAGGCAGAATCAGTTTGGAGGCCGGCTGGTTTCGGCTGCCTAGGAAAAGGTTGGGAAGGCTGCCACTAACCTGGGCTGGCTGCTTTATCTTCCCATCTGATTTGTGAAATCCCAGCCAAGTCAGCTGGTATTGCTGCTTCTCTGTAGAGTTTTTTTTTCCTCTTAAATTTTATTTATTTTATTATTATCTCTGTAAGGTTTTAATGGGAGCTCTGGTGGCATAGTGCCTAAGGCATTTGACTGCTAACCAGAAGGCTCTTTCAGCCACTCCTTGGAAGATGGGCAATCTACTTCCGTAGAGATACTGCCTTGGAAACCCAAGCAGGGGTCGCTATGGGTCGGAAATGACTCGACAGCAGTGAGTTTTTTTGTTTTTGTAGGGTTTTAAAGGAGCACCGGTGGCACAGTGGTTAAAGTCCTCAGCTGCAAACTGAAAGATTGGCGGCTCAAACCCACCAGCTGCTACTCAGGAGAAAGAAATGGCAGTCTGCTCCAGTAAAAGATCTACCTATGGGGCAGTTCTAGTCTGTCCTGTAGGATCCCTATGAGTTCGAATCAATTCAAAGGCAGTGGGTTTGGGTGGCTAGCATTTTAGCTCTAACAGGGTAAGCCTCTGGTTGTTTGAAGAGCTCCCTCTGGTGGCAAATATGCACCAGTGCACCCTGTGGGAAACCAAACCCACCACTCCAGTGTGCTCCAATTCATAGCAACCCTAAAGCAGACTACCTCATCTTTCTCCCGCTGAGCAGCTGGTGGATTCGAACCTCTTGTCTTTTGGTTAGCAGCTGAATGCTTTAACCACTGTGTCACTAGATCTCCTTTGTAAGGTACTACTAACAGTTTTTTGTAGTTGTCCATATTTTGAAGTACACACATCTTTCCTTTCCTTCTTTATTGTAGTTTTGGGTGAGTTTACAGAGCAAATTAGTTTTCTATTCAACAATTTCTAAACGTTTTGTTTCATAACATTAGTTGCAATTCCCTCAATCTGACATCCTTCCCCATCTCCCTGGGTTCCCCATTTCCATTTATCCTTCTTTCCTACCCCTTCTTGCCTTCTGGGCTTTGTTTTTGGGCAGGTGCTACCCTTTTGATCGCCTATGGTTGGCTATTCTGAGGAGTACGTTCCTCACGAGTGTTATAGTTCACTTTATAGGCCTGTCTGTTGTTTGACTGTACACACATTTTCACGTTTAATCCTCACAGTAACCCAGTGGGTTCACTATTGTTATTGTCACAGAGACTTAGAGTGCTTATATTAAGCTGTATAGAGTCAGCCCAGTCTTGAACCCAATACTTTGCCTTCTCTCTGCAATTGTCCCACATTTAGACCTCTGGCCGTAAACACCAGCTTGGGAACCATACTTTGCAAACTCTGCTTCCTGTTCCTCCCCAGGCCACCACTTCCCTTTTCTCAGCCTTAGCGCCCAGGTCTCAGTCAGTGTCCCAGGAGTGGGCCCAACCCCCCACCCCAATGGGAGGGAGGTGGTGGTGTGTCCTAAGGTTGGAGGGGCGGGGACCTAGAGTCAGTGCTGACTTCTGTCTTCTCTTCAGTGATGCTTTCTAGCATGAACAGTTGTGAAAGATAATTTAAGCACAAAGAAAGTATATGGGGTGTATCTGAGCAGTTAATCTCTATGCATCCAGGGACTTTTCCTATGCAGAAGGAAAAACAGGAGGGCCTGTAGGCTAGTTACTAAATCCATTGCCATCAAGTTGATTCTAACTCATAGTGACCATTTTAGGGCAGAGGAGAACTGCCCCATGGGTTTGTAAAGCTATAAACCTTTATGAAACGAGACTCCTTCATCTTTCTCCTGCAGAGGAACTGGTGGGTTTGCATCACCAACTTTTTGGTTAGCAGCCAAATGCTTTAACCACTATGCCAGCTAGTTACAATGAGATTTTAAGGAGGAAAGGAAGAAATAGAGTAGAAAATTAACCATTGGCTAATCTTATGTGATTGAATCCTGCTGCCCTTTCTGAGATCAGCTAGCATCAGGTTACTAGGTGGTCCCTATGGCCTGACCAGCCCCCCATTCATTTGCACAAATCCTCAGGTGTAGTCTGGAGGTTTAAAAATGATAAAAGCACC
>NW_006921651.1:10029134-10042717 GCF_000298275.1 Orycteropus afer afer
AGGGGAGGGGAGGGGGAAAGGGGACGCTTTTGTTCCAGTATCACATACACACAAAAATGTGTATAAGAACTATTGAATGTGCAACAAATCAGCTTTGTAAAATTTTACCCAAATCACATTAGAAAGTTAAAAGAAAGAAAGAATTTATGCTAATGATGGTGGAACATTTTGGGCAAAGATAGCAATAATGGTAGCACACCATGAAAACTGTCATCAATATCCCTGAGCTGTAAATGTGGATGTTGTTATGTTGGTGGATGTCTCAGTGTATATGTTTTCACCACAGTAAAACTAAATAAATAAAAGTAAATAAACCAGTGATGTGTAATATACATACAGAAGAGTGCACCAAGCATAGGTGCACAGTTGAATGAATTTTCACATAGTGAATACATCCATGTATGTTCCCCTCTGATAAAAACTTAGAGGCACCCCGTGTGCCTCTTCTCAGTTGTTACACTCTTGCAGTGGTTACTGCCAACTGACTTCTAATATTGTAGATTAAAATTATGCCTGTTTTTGAACTTGTACAAATGGAATCATGCAATATATATTCTTTTGTGTCTGGAATCTTTCACTCAACACTATGTCTGTGAAATCATACATGCTGTTGCATGTAGCAATAGTTTTTTCATTCTCATTGATGTGTACTATGTCTTAATTGCTATGTATAGTTGAATACAGTGTATAATATTTCATTATATCAATATACCACAATTTTTTAAATTTATTCTATTATTGATGAACATTTGGGTCATTTCCACTATTTAGCTGCTGTGAACATTCTTGTGTATATCTTCTATGTATATACCCAGGAGTGAATTGCTAGGTTATGGAGTAAGCATATATTCATTTTTGGTAGATATTACCAAGGAGTTGACAAAATGATTGTTTCAATTTATGCTCCCAGCTGCAGCACATCAGTGTCAGTTACTGCACATTCTCAGCAACACTTAGTATGGCTAATCTTTTTAATTTAACCATGCTGGGGGGTGGTGTGTAGAGGTATTTTACTATGGTTTAATTTGCATTTGCCTGTTGATTAATGAGATTTAGCATCTTTTCATATGCTTATGAATCACTCAGATATCCTCTTTTGTAAAGTGCCTGTTCATGTCTTGCCCATTCTTTTAATCAAATTGTCTTCCCTTTCTTATTTATCTGTTGTTGTTGTTGTTGTTATGTGCCGTCGAGTTGGCCCCAACTCATAGCGACCCCTCCTTGGGTTTCCGAGGCAGTATCACTACGGAAGTAGGATTGCCCAACCTTCCTTCCGAGGAGTGGCTGGTGGGTTTGAACCGCCAGCCGTCTGGTTAGCAGGCAAGTGTCTTAGCCACTATGCTACCAGAGCTCCCCTATTTATCTGTAGGAGTTCTTTATGTATCTGGATGCTTTTTTTAAATTTTAGGTATTACAAATATCTTCTCCCATTTTCTGGCTTGCCTTTTAATGCTTATAATGGTGTCTTTTCCTGAACAGAATGTCTTATTTTAATGTATACTGGTTTATCAGTCTTTTCCTATAGGATTAGCGCTTTCTGTGTGTTACTGAAGAAATGTTGGGCTTGTCACCAGTATCACAAAAAAAAATAAAAATGTGCATAAGAACTGTTGAATGTGCAACAAATCTGCTTTGTAAAATTTCACCCAAATCACAATAAAAAGTTAAAAAGAAGAAAGAGAAATATTGGCCTACCCTAATATCATGAAGACATTCTTCTATGGTATCTTCCAAATTTGCTTCACTGTTTTACCTTTCACTTTCAGGTCCAAAATTAACCTGTAATTTATTTTTGTGTATGGTGTGAGGTAGGAATCGATGCATTTTTAAACAATTTTTACATAATTTCAGATTTACATTAAACTTTCTAGAATAGTACAATTCCTGTAAGCCCTTCACTACGATCACCAGCGATATATAAAGAGGATAATACATTATGATCAAGTGGATTTCTCCCAGGAATGCAGAGTGGGTATTTACACTTCATTCTCTTGTTATTATAATGTGAGCCCTTGTCTTGGTCTCTCTTCTTCCCTCCACAAAACACATACACACACTCATTCATTCATTCAACAAAATTTCTTTGAGTGCCTACCATGTGTCAGCCACTGTTCTAGGTGCTGAAAATGGAAGTGACAAAGTTCTTGCCCTCATGGCACTTATATTCTGAAAAGGATACACAGAGTTGTGTTAACAAGCCCCCTAGTGACTCAGCTGCAGCAGTTCTGAGAACTGTATCTAGTGGAAAAAGCAGGACCCGAAAACTACGTGGACTTTTGTTTGGTTCGTTCAGATTATTGTGTTTTATTCAGTGGGAGCTAAAACATTATTTGTGAAATTACTAAGCTAAAGTCTAACCAGCCAAAACGCGCAAGAAACAAGTGCTTAGTCTAACAAAACCAGATTCATCAATACACAATGAGGGAGGGGATTCCAAAGAAGCCTTGGAGTGCTCTTGGCCTGAGATGAGCGAGCAGTGAGTTTTGCAGTTTTGGGCTCCAGCTGAAGGATTTTGAGATGGGAAGCAGGATTCATTTTGGATTGAATTCTGGTTCTCAAGCGAATTTAGGAAAAGACGGGATTAACTAGGGATTGAGCGCTGTCACGAGGTGACAGTGCTTTAGCCATTGGGAAGTCCAATAATGAGTGAAAACAGCCAAGCGCATCTGGATCATCGCTGGCTGCTTTTTTCTCTTCAGGCCGAACTGATCTTCACTTTTTCAGGCCTGGATAGGTTTGACTCTTTCAAATAAATTTGGCCAATGTTTAACTTTTGAAATTAGATTTTCAAGAATAATATGCAAGTAATTAACAAACAAACAAACCTCTGCAAAGGAATTCCAGTTCTGGTAGCCTAGTGTGCCTATGGCTAGCGGTTCACTTCCGTAGTGAACCCAAGGAAGGGTCGCTATGAGTCGGTCCGACTCCACGGCACATAACAACAATAACAAGGCTCACTCCTGTGACAAGAATCGCGGCCTTGGAGAAGGAGCCCCAGAGATTCCTTAGTGACACAACTCTGGAGACGCCTTAGCAACAGACGCCAAGCCTACTAAAGGGTCTGTTCATAGCCCTTTGCCCTCTCCCAGCCCGGAGAAAACGTAAAACCGGATGTTAATTGTGTTGTCATAGTAACTGACGGCGAATCCGGAAGTTACGTCAGAGGAAAAGGAAGTGAAGGGGCTGGAGACCCACGTGGGTTCTGCGTGCCTGGAAGCCGGTCCTTTAAACTACCTCTCGGCGACAACGGAGTCGACATGGGTCGCTCGGGGAAATTGCCCTCCGGTGTCTCGGCTAAATTGAAGCGCTGGAAGAAAGGCCACAGCAGCGACAGCAACCCCGCCATTTGCCGCCATCGCCAGGCAGCTCGTAGCCGCTTCTTCAGCCGGCCCTCAGGTAGCAGGGTCGAGACTCCAGCGGTCGGTAGCGGGGAGTCTGTGCCTACCTGAATCCGCGTGGGACGGGGCTTTCTGGAAGTTCCAGACTGCAGGGATTGGCGCTGTCCTTTCTTAAAATGTTGCATCTGGAGCCCGCCGTAACGGCTCACTCTTCCCATTTAGCAGATGGGGAGCCGGAGCTGGGGAGTGATTGGTCTAGGTTACTACTACTACGGGTGTCAGAGTTGGAACTCACGGGCGCACTTAACCCTGCTTTACAAAGCGATTTCTCCTTCATTTTTTTCCCAGGCGTCATGAGTGCAGCACTTTTACCTAAGGGTATCCTTTCTTCTTGATTTTCTGAGTTTTAGACGCACAGTGGGCTGATAAGCCCCTCGGGTGTGGAGTCTAGACTCCGCTGGTTTGTTTCGTAGGGCCTCTTCTCTCGGCTAAAGGAGTTTGGGGTGGAAAAGGGGCCTTACGTAGTGTCCCCTGTTCTCAGGGAAGAGCGACCTGACAGTTGACGCTGTGAAGTTGCATAATGAGCTACAGTCAGGGTCGCTACGCGTGGGCAAAGGCGAGACCCCCGAAACGGCCATGGAAGAAGAGGTGGAGCTGGCTGTCACCGAGAAGTCCTCGGGCACCTTCCTCAGCGGCCTCTCTGACTGCACAAACGTCACTTTCAGCAAAGTGCAGCGCTTCTGGGAGTCTAATTCGGCTGCCCACAAGGAGGTAGGAAAGCCAGCGTCGGGAGTCCGGGGCAGTCCGACTCAGGCTTTTTAACTTACTCTAGCTGTGGCTGGACTGCTGTCGGGTGACCAAAGACGGTATTCCTGGATGATGTGTCATCTCTCTTACCCGTTGTGTCCCCTATTAGCTGCCCTAGGGCAGGTCCAAAAAATAGCTCTGGTGGTGTAGTGGCTAAGGCATTTGGCTGCTAACCGGAAGGTCAGCAGTTCAAACCCACCAGCAGCTCTGTGGAAGGAAGATGGGGCACTCTACTTCTATAAAGATTTACAGATTTGGAAACCCAACAGGGGTTGCTATCAGTTGGAATCGACTGGATGGCAGTGAGTTTGGTTTTGAGTTTGAGGGCAGGTCCAAGGAGCAAGCCCTGGTAGTGCAAGTTTAGTGCTTAGCTGCTAACCGAAAAGTGGATGGTTCAAACCACCAGTGTCTCTGTGGGAGAAAACAGCAGTCTGTCTTCTCTCTGAAGGATTGTAGCAAAAAAAAATCCTAAAGGAGTGGTTCTGCTCTGTCATATAGGGTCACTGTGAGTTAGAATTGTCACCATAGCACATAACAACAGCAGAGTGGGTCCCACTTTCTGCTTTTTATAGGAACATCTCCCCCAGTGAAGTGTAAGGTTCTTGAGGGTAGAGCTAGCTTCCAAGAGTTTATCTCCTCAGCTAAGGGAACTTTTTACATAGCCTATTTTTAAAACACATTTCATGAGTAAATTAATGCTGAGTCACAGTGGTTAGAAATACTTTTATCTAGCAAGAACTAAGGATATATTTTGTATTACTTTAATATTTTTAAATTGCATATGTTTATTTATTTCACATTTTAAACAGAAAATGTTAAACTTCTAAATATTACCAAAAACTAAAATAAAATAGGAATATTGTTCTCCGTGTTTGACTCCATAGCAGAAATTACCATTTAGACATTGTTGTGTGTCCTCCTAGATTAGTGCTAGCCAATAGAAATGTAATGGGAGCCTCCTATGTAATTTTACATTTTCTAGTATCCACATGTAAAAAAAAAAGTAAAAAGAAACAGGTGAAATTAATTTTAATAACATTTTATTGCTTTTTATACTAAAATATGCTAAAAATATGATTCCAACATACCATCATATTAATGAGATACTGTACATCATTTTTATTATACTGTGTAAGCCTTCAAATCTAGTGCACGTTTTATACTTACAAGATCTCTCTATTTGGGTGCTAAATTTTTATTGGTAATGTTTGATTTGTATTTAGATTAGATTTCATAAAAGTTACAGGTGAAAAAGTAGATTCACATACCCAGGTTGTTCCAAATACATGTTTTTCAATCACTGAATCAAGTATTAGTTTAATTTAATTAATTAAAATGAAAAAAATTAAAGAATCCGTACCTCAGGCACACTAGCCACATTTCAGGTGCTCAATAGCCCCTTATCAGTAGTCCTGTTGGAAACTTTTTTGGATACTTTTTACCTCCATTTTATTATTTAGGTATTAAAAAAAAAAAAACTCACTGTCATTGAGTCGATCCCAATTCATAGCGACCCCTCCTTGGGTTTCCAAGGTGGTACCTCTACGGAAGTAGATTGCCCCGTCTTCCTTCCGAGGAGTGTTATACTAAGACAGTTATATTATATAGGTGCTGTTCTGCCGCTTTTCTCCCACTGAACTGTATTTCTAAGCTAATAGAGTTATTCCTAAGTCTTTTTAATGGTTACATAGAATTTGAACATAGCATTATTTATCATATAATACTTTAAAGAGTCCTGGTGGTACAGTGGTTAAGCACCTGACTGCTAACCAACAGATAGGTGTTTCAAACCCACCAGTTGCTATGCAGGAGAAAGAAGTGGTAATATGCTTCCAAAAAGATTACAGCCTTAGAAACCCTGGGGGACAGTTCTACTCTGCCCTGTAGGGTTGCTGTGAGTCAGAATCAACTCAACAGCAACCGGTTTGGTGGTTTGGAATAATACTGTATTCGCGCCCTGTTGATGGCCTCTTGGTTTTTCCACTTTTTTGCTACATTGAACACCTTGTACATAAATATTTGTATCTTGTACAGGTGTTTCTATAAGAGACAAGCATTCTAGTGGTGGAACTTGGCAAACGTGTTCTGAGTCTTCCTGTTTCCTTGGCCCGGTAGTGTGCACTCCTGGCTCTGAATGCTGCTCATCTTGTCTGTCTCTGGGCTTTCTCAGGAGGTTAATTTGTGAAGAAGCAAAGGAAAGAAGCTACTGTGGGTGGGATTAGGTCTAGGAGCTGTCACACGTGCCTTCTCCCACTTGTGCAGATCTGTGCTGTCCTGGCTGCCGTCACCGAGGTGATCCGCTCCCAGGGAGGGAAGGAGACGGAGACTGAGTACTTTGCTGCGCTGGTGAGTGGGTGCAACTTGGAGGGGGGCGGTTCAGAGTAGCAGGGCATGCAGGCTGTAGAGAGCAGACGAAATTGGAGGGTACCCCTAGCATGGGGGGATCTAGAAAGACAGCCTTTGATCAAGTGAAGGCCCATCAGTCATTCTGAGGTGGCTTGCTAGGGCTGGTGGTAATTTGCCATGTGATTTTTGTAACAAAAATCCACTGCTCTGCTTTCTCTTTCTTGATCTACAAAGGTGTTAGATCCAGGAGATCCTGTAGAAAAGTGGTTTTAAAGTGTGGTCCAGGGGTCCTTGGGGGTTCCCAAGACCCTTGTGGTGGTGTTGGCAAGAACATAATCATTTCTATAATAAGATATAAGAACATCATTTACTTTTCTCACTCATCCTTTCATGTGCGTACAGAAGCGTTTTCCAGAAGTTATATGATGTCTGGTGGCATCATTATTTTGAAAGCTGATGGAATTGTGCTTGTGTGTTCTTGTGTTTTAAAATTTTCTCAGTTTTTAATTTTTAATGTGGTACATACCACTAGACATAACCTGTATAACAAAACTTCTTTGAAGTCCTCAATAATTTTTTTTTTTTTTACTTGTGATTTGGGTGAAGATTTACAGAGCAAATTCACTTTCCATACAGCAGTTCACATGTACTTTGTCTCATGTCATTGACCACAGTTTACCACAATGCAACAGCTCCCCTCCCAATTCCTCCCCATAATTACCTCTTCCCAGTGTCCATCTCTCTATATGCTCCTGTCCCCTGAGCTGTCTCCCTGTGCATAAGCAGCCCTTCTCTCTCCCATGATTGTTCTCTCCAAGGAGTGTATCTACTATAGGTAAATGTTCAACTCATATGCCTGTATTTTGTTTGGCTGGAAACCACAGGTGTGGGTTCAATTCCAGACCTGAAGGGCAGCTAGGGGCCATAGTCTCAGTGGTTCCACCAGGTTCTATTGGACCAGCAAACCTGGTCCCCACCTTTTTTTTTTTTATCCAAATGATACTGAGTTTTGTTCTACATTGTTCTCCCTCTCTATCAAGGATCTCCTGCATAGATCCCCTTTCAAGTGGATGACAGTGGTAGCCGGGCACCATCTAGTTCTGGTCTCATAGTTGTATAGGCTGCAGATCGGATGGTGTACCAGTTGCTAGGACTAATTGTTTCCATGAATTTTGGTTTTCTTCATTCTTCTTTGCTCTGGACAAGGAGAGACCCATTGTTGCATCTAGATGGCAGCTTGCTAGCTTTTAAGATCCCAGTTGCTACTCGCCAAAGTAGGAGGTGGAACAATGTTTTGTATAGTATGTTATTCCAGTTGAGCTTGATGTCCCCTGCAACTATGGTCCCAAGCCTGCAGGTTAAATTACTCGGTCCCCCTGAGTAGCTGGCTGTGACCAAGCAGTGACCACAACCTTGCCCCTTGTCAGCTCTACTATACACCTGGGAATTCTGATCATTCACATAAACTTATAGGACCATTGTCTGCCAACCCTATATATGTTCTTGGATACCCTCCCCATTTCATAGACATACCTGATCGTTTAGCCTGTCTACCCATCTGTCCACCCATATACCCGTTGAAGTCCTCAATAATTTTTCAGAATGTTTAAGTTTGAGAGTTGCTGTTCTGGAACAGTGATTGGAAAGTCTGGCCTGGGGGCCAGATCTGACCCATGACTTGCTTTTGGCATGGCCTGGGAGCTAAGAATGGTTTTCACATATTTAAAGCATTGCTTAAAGACACACATATACCCAAGGAAGAATATGCAACAAATACTGTATGAGACCCAGATGCCTAAAATGTTTTATTTATTGGTCCTTTACAGAAAAAGTTTGCCAACCTCTGCTCTAGAATAATGAGATAGATTAGATAGCAAACTATAATGTTTATCACGTGCCGGGCAGTGTTCCAAATGCTTTGCATATATTAACTCAATTAAACCTCACAGCAACTGAGAAGATAGGTACCAGTATTATCCCCACTTAACACGTGATACTATTATTCCATCTCACAAGCTGCAACACAGAAAGGTTACGTTACCAGCCCAGAGTCAGACAGTAGTAAGTGGCAAAACCAGGGCTAGACATATTGTTTCCCTTCCCCACTCCCTGTTTGCCCAGAAGGACCCATTTCCCATTCATGTCCCCTGATCTGGCCCTCAGATGACAACAATGGAAGCAGTGGAGTCCCCTGAGTCTGTGGCTGCTGTGGCGTATCTACTGAACCTTGTCCTAAAGCGGTGAGTCCTTGTTTCCTGTATGTACCCCAGATCTCTTCATGAAGGGAAAAAGGAAGTGTGAGTGGAGGTGATGAGCAGAATCAGAGAATTATGAAAAATCCTTCAGTATCCGGTGACATTCTATAGCATCAGGCTCCAGGGGCAGCTAGGGACGCCATACCAAGGAGTGTGAGTGTTGGTGGTCTGGGGCCTGGGAAGAGGGGTAGCCTTGGTGCAATGAGTGGGGCAGGAAGAAAGGGCATGGACTTTTGGTACCAGGCCCTTGAGACCTTTAGCCAGGAGAGAGGTGGGAGAGAACTGATGTGAGCTTAGTAGGGCCTTCTTGTGGGTGTTACAGGATTGGGTAGCAGAGAAGGTCAGGGAGGCGTGGAGCTCAGGTGTGGTGGGAAGCATCCTTAACTGGGCATGAGGAATAATGAGCTCTTGTCCTGTCTTCATTGCTCCCCAGCTGAATGACTGGGCCAGCAATGCTGCTTCTTGTCAGTCTCCTACTTTATAGCTCACAGAGCTGTACCAGCTGTTCTCTGAAGGCTTCTGACCCTCCCTATCCTCTCCCTGCAGCGTGCCCAGCCCTGTTCTCATTAAGAAGTTTTCCGACACCTCCAAAGCCTTCATGGACATCATGTCAGCCCAGGCCAGCAGTGGGCCCACCTCTGCTCTCCGATGGGTTAGTGTCTGGGTCTGAATTTCTCCTCTGCCATCTTCCAGAGCCCATCTGATTGGGCTAAAGCTGGATGCTCCCTGAGAGGGATTTATGTGCTCTGTGATCCCTTTGGGATTTTCTAGAGTTGGTGAAAACTTGGTCTCTTTTCCCTCCTGGCTGAGACTGGTGGGGCTGAGGGGCTGTGTCTGCCTTCTTCAAGGTCCTCTCTTGCCTGGCCACTCTTCTGCGGAAGCAAAACCTGGAGGCCTGGAGTTACCCTGTCACCCTGCAGGTGTTCCACGGGCTGCTGAGCTTCACCGTGCATGCCAAGCCCAAGGTGAGACTGCTGGACCCCAGAAAATTGGGGGGGTAGACACACATCCTCCCCTCGTGCCAAGCCCAACCCAGTCAGCAGTGCTGACTGTCTGAGTGGGGTCAGAGATGTTGCACTGAGTACTGGGCTTTCACCCCAAGGCTCTGCTTCCTGCCTCTGAGGCCTCAACTACTCAGATCTAGAAGCGGAGCAGCTCCCCTTATGCAGGAGGGATGCTCGCTATTAGGCCTTCTGAGTCTCTGTGCCTCATCAGTCCACAACACAGGATCTCCAGCAGGTTTTTTTACATTAACAGCAGAGGGAGGGTGTGAGCATTGAATACTGGGGTCACTGCTTGTGGTGTGATCTTGGGCAAGTTGCTTAGTCTCTCTGAGCCTCGATGTCCTGACTGTAACAGGGATGATAATACCAATGTAGTTGCAAGGTCATGAAGAGACTCACAGGCCTGGGGCCAGCCCCTGTCTCATAGCAGGGACTCCGCATGTGGCAGTTCCCCACTCTGGTTCCTCCTAAAATTCAGCAGGGAGTGTGTAACAATAGCCATAGTAATAGTCGTAAGAATCACTGACTTATCCCACATGGACTCACATCTCCTCCCTTACATGTTCCCGTGGTTTCTCCCTCATTTTCTTCAGGTCTCTGCTAACATATTACTTCACTGGAGACTTCTTTCCTACCTACCTTATAAAAGGTAGCAACCTTTGCTTCATTTCCTGAAAAGTATTTTTATTTTCTGGTGTTTGTTTTCCACCTCCCAAGTGGAATGTGAGTTGTCTACTTCATTCCTTGTCATTGCCAGCACCAGGATTTGTTGGATGGTTGAGTGAATAAGTCCTATTTTTTAAAGCTGAGGATATTGAGACTTAGAGTAAGTAGTTGGTTAGAACCTGTTCTGGTTACCTAGTGCCACTCTGACAGAATTATGCCACGAATGGGTGGGCTTGAACAAACAGGAGTTTATTCTCTTATAGTTTGGAGGCTTTAAGTCCAAGTTCAAAGTGCTAGGTTCTAGGGGCTAGGTGAAAGCCCCTCAGCCTTGGGCTTCAGCTCTGCCTCTTGCTCCTGGCCCACTGGAGCTAGAGGTTTCTCTTCACTCAGACAGTAACTGACTGCTGAGGCTGACAAGCCCAAGGTCGCCAAATAAAATGGCATAGTCCCGATGTTACCAAACCACATGGCCAGCCATTCATTCAAGTCCATTGAAAGTCCCAATATCGGCAGACCATGGCAGACCGCTGAGCAATGACTCAGCTACATGCAGGATTCAAGTGTGCCATAAACTAGAGACCATTCCCAAAGCTGCTGCTTATATGCAGGAAGGAGACCACATCCCTAAAGCAGCTACTCAGCTGCTTGTGGTAGATCCCACCATGGAGCTGATTGCCAGTCTCATTGTGGGGAATAACTACCACCAGCTGCTCAGCCACTCAACCAGGCGCAGCCAAGTTGATACATAACTTTAACTACCACAGAGCCACTTACCGAGTTAGAAGTAGAGTGGGGATTTGTCTTGTTCTCCATCTGAGGATTCTATACACACGAGCCCTCTGGCATGGCATTGGGTATGTAGTAATGATTGGTGATTGGGTGCTAACCCAGCCCTGGCTACTCTTTCTCTGCTCCTCAGATCCGGAAGGCTGCCCAGCACGGAGTATGCTCAGTCCTCAAGGGCAGTGAGTTCATGTTTGGGGAAAAGGCCCCTACCCATCATCCTGCTGCTGTTTCCACCGCCAAGTTCTGCATCCAGGAGATTGAGAAGTCTGGAGGTGGGGAAGCCAGGTTGAGGGCAGGGGGATGGGAGGCAGTGGCTGGCCAGGAGGATGAGACCTGCTGCAGAGTGGGCTAGAGTCTCAACCCCATCCCCATCTGTCTGCCAGGCTCCAAGGAGGCCACAACCACACTACACATGCTGACCCTGCTGAAGGACTTGTTGCCCTGCTTCCCAGAAGGCCTGGTCAAGAGCTGTAGTGAGACTCTCCTTCGTGTCATGACCTTGAGCCATGTGGTGAGCTCTGGGCTGAGAACTAGAGGGTGGGGGCACACCAAGGAGGAAGGGGCAGGCATCCTGCCAGACCCCAGGAACACAGTGTGGATGCTGAGTAACTCACAGGTCAGGGAGAGCAGAGCCTGAGGTCTCTCTGCCCCACTGTGCTTGCCTGCTCTGTCTCAGGACACCGTTTCATCCGTGATGTCGGGCAGAGCAGGCCATCCTTAGAGGTGTGTTACAGTTGGAAGCTGGCCCCACAGGTCGGGTGAGAATGAGGCCAGAAGGCTGTGGAGCTGCTAAAGCTTCCTTCTCCTGCCTTGAGCTTGGCTCCAGCAAGAGCCACTAAGTTTTTCCCACTTTGTGCTTTTTGTTTGTCCGTCTGTTTACTTACTAACAATAGAGCAGCCTTAAAGATCATTTAAAACAATCTCTTGCATTTCCTCCATCCTAGCATCATTCTAAGGAGTCCTGATGATACAAAAGTTCAGAGTTCAGTTGCTAACCAAAAGGTGGCTCCATGAGAGAAAGAGCAGGTGATCTGTTTCCATAAAGATTGTTGTTAGGTGCCGGTGAGTTGGCTCTGACTCACAGCGAGCCCGGGTACAAGAGAATGAAACGCCGCCCAGCCCCGAGCTGTTCCCAGAGTCTATGCTGTGCTTGACCTCACTGCTGCAGGTGCTGTAATCAGTCCATTTGTTGAGGGTCTGCCCCTTTCTCTCTGACTCTACCAAGCATGATATCCTTCGGGGACTGGTTCATTCAGACAGCGTAACCAAACTGTGACGTGAAGTCTGGCCATTCTCACTTCTGAGGAGCGTTCCTGCTGGACTTCTTCCAAGACAGATTTGTTCACTCTTCTGGCAGTCTGGTCTTTTCAGTATTCTTCGCCAATGGCAAAATTCAAGTGCATCAATTCTTTTTTTAGTGTTCCTTATTCATTGTCTAGCTTTCACATGCTTATGAGGCCATTGAAAATACCATGGGGTCAGGCTCGCCTTAGTCATCAAAGTGACATCTTTTTTCTATAACACTTTGAAGAGGTCTTTTGCAGCAGATTTGCCTGATCCAATACAATGCCTGATTTCTTGAGTGCTGTTTTCATGGGCATTATATGGATCCAAGTAAAATGAAATCCTTGACAACTTCAGTCTTTTTCCATTCATGATGTTGCTTATTTGTCCAGTTGTGGGGATTTTTATTTTCTTTAGGTTGAGGTATAATCCATACTGAAGACTGTAGTCTTTGCTCTTCATCAGTAAGTGCTTCAAGTCTTCTTAACTTTCAGCAAGCAAGATTGTGTCATCTGCATAGTACAGGTTGTTAACGATTCTCCCTCCAGTCCTGATGCTGTGTTCTTCTTCATATAGTCTAGTTCTCCAGTTATTTGCTCAGCATACAGATTGAATAAATATGGTGAAAGGATACAACCCTGATGCATACCCTTCCTGATTTTAAACTGTGCAGTATACCCTTGTTCTGTTTGAACAACAGCCTCTGGGTCTATGTACAGGTTCCTCATGGGCACAATTAAGTGCTCTGGAATTCCCATTCTTCTCAGTGTTATCCATAATTTGTTATGATCCACACAGTCAAATGCCTTTGCATAGTCAGTAAAACACAGGTAAACATCTTTCTGGTATTCTTTGCTTTCAAACAAGGTCCATTTGACATCAGCAATAATATCCTTTATTCCATGCTGACTTCTGAATCCAGCTTGCATTTCTGGCAGTCCTCTGTCAATATACTGCTGTAACTGTTTTTGAATTATGTTCAGCAAAATTTTACTTACATGTGATATTAATGATATTGTTTAGTAATTTCCAGATTCTTTTGGATTACCTTTCTTTGGAATGGGCACAAGTAAGGATCTCTTCCAGTTGGTTGGCCA
>NW_006921651.1:10045717-10053291 GCF_000298275.1 Orycteropus afer afer
CACGGGCTTTGCGATTCCCCACTTAGCCTTGTGTCCTCTCCAGCTCGTGACAGCCGGTGCCATGCAGGCCTTTCATAGCCTCTTCCATGCCAAGCCCGGCCCAGGCACCCTGACGGCAGAGCTCAACGCCCAGATCATCACAGTGAGTCTGATGGTGGGGGAGCAAGGGCCCTGCTGGGCTGGTGGGGCCGCCCTATTACTTATTTGCAGAGTGAGGTTGAATTGGGCTGGACTGGGCTGGCCTATTAGAGAAGGCCAGTAGATAGGTAGATGGGAGACCAACCACATAAGTAGATGTCACATCAGTGTCCACAGCGGTTTGGGGGACCTGGCTCTTGAATGAATGTGGGGGGTTCTTTCTTGATCTAGTTGTGATTAACTTAATAAATGATTTAAGCCTGATCTCATGGTCTTAACAGATACCTTGAGCCAGGGGCTCTTTAGAATCCATGGATGAATCTAGGAAAGGCGGGAGGGTATAAAGTCCACAAAATTGTTTGCAAAATGTACATTTGCACTCATGGATTTTTCTGGAGAGGGGCTCTGTGGCTTCTGTTAGATTCATAAAAGGGTATATGACCCTGGTGCATCTTCTAGTGATCCTGGAGGCTCTTTTCCAAATAGAATCAGAACCAAGAGGGTTCTCGGAGCAAGCAGGGCAGGAGCTAGGAAAGCCAAGAGGGGTGTGAGATCCAGGGTCATGTACTGGTGACTGGTGCCCTCGGAACGGGAGAGGGTCAGTGTCCCTGGGGCTGCTGCTGATTGTACTCACTAAGTCACCTGCTTATCCCCTGCTCTGCCTCCAGGCCTTGTATGATTACATCCCCAGTGAGAATGACTTACAACCCCTGTTGGCCTGGCTCAAGGTCATGGAGAAAGCCCATATCAACCTGGTCAGGTAGGTATCAGTGGAGGGTACCAAGGATACCTGCTGTGCAATGTAGATGGGAGAAGTGAACTGAAAGCTGGAAAGGTGATTCAGCTTCCTGGGGACTGACAGCATTTCCATGCCACATGTGATGACAACCGGCTGTTTTTATCAGCCATGGGCTAGCACGGTACCTCCTAGTTGAGCTCTGATTGCTTTCCTACCTGAACATTTGCCTGGAGCGAGGGTGTCAGAGCCTCCTTTGACTCCACTGAGCTGTGACTCCGTTTTCCCCTCAGCTGAAGGGGACTTACACCCTGCTCTGAACCGGCACTGTGTTAAATGCTTTATATCTGTTGTTTAATGTTATTAACCACAACAACCCTGTGAGGAAGGTTTTGTTAGGTGCTATTGAGTCAGTTTCTTAATTATTTTTATTTATATATTTATTTTCCCATCGAGTCAATTTTGACTCCTAGTGATCCCGTTTGACAGAGTAGAACTGCCCCACAGGGTTTTCTAGGCTGCAGTTGTAGGAGCAGGTCACCAGGTCTTCTCTCATGGAGCTGCTGAGCTATCTCCCGGTGCATAAGCCGCCCTTCTTTCTCCCATGATTGTTCTCTCCAAGGAGTGTATCTACCTCAGGTAAATGTTCAGCTCATATGCCTGTCTTTTGCTTGGCTGGAAACCACAGGTGTGGGTTCAATTCCAGACCTGAAGGGCAGCTAGGGGCCATAGTCTCAGTGGTTCTACCAGGCTCTATCGGACCAGCAAACCTGACCCCCCACACCTTTTTTTTTTCTCCAAATGATTTTGAGTTTTGTCCACATTATTCTCCCTCTCTATTCAGGATCTCCTACATAGATCACCTTCCAAGTGTCAAACCTCCAATCTTCTGGTTAGTAGCTGAGTGCTTAAGTGTTGTGCGAACAGGGCTCCTAAGAAAGGTCCTAGGTCATTTTCTAAACAAGAAACTGGGGCTCCGCAAGTTCATTGGTCATGCGGGAACACAGGGTCTCTAGCCCAGGTTTATGTTGCCCACATTTGACTTCCTACGCCAAGCTTCCTTTCACCTGGAGGTGCCAGAAAATGGCAAGATGGCCTCATTCTCTACTTCTCAGGGTCCATCCTTCAGGCCACTCCCGTAGTGAGCACGTTCCGTGCCATAGAGTGTTGGCTTCAGCACTATGGGTAAGTGGCAGAAAACTAGCAACAACCGACATGTCCCACAGGAGGGGACTGTTGAGAAACTGCTGGCCCTTCTAAGCAGTGAAGTACCTTTTGTGGAAGTGGGCATGCAACATGGAAAAGTCTCCAGGATTCAAAAGAAAAGCAAGGCGTGGAACAGCACAGATGATGTGATCTGGGGCCACACTGCCAGGGTGTGATCTTGACCCCTCACTCATTACCCGCATGGCCTTGAGCACGTGACTTGACTTCTCCATGCCTGTTTTCTTATCTACAGAACGGAGGTGGTAATAGGACCTACCTCATTGGTTGTTGTAAGGTTTCAGTGAATTAATTGGTATTGTTCTATTAATGTATCAGTACATGGCATGTGATACCAAAAACCAAACTCACTGCCGGTCAATTCCAACTCATAGTGACCACCCCATTGGGTTTCCAAAGCTATAAAACTTTACAGAAGCAGACTGCCTCATCTTTCTTCTGTGGAGTGACTGGTAAGTTCGAACCTCTGATCTTCTGGTTAGCCGAATGCCTCAACTGCTGTATTACCAGAGCTCCCTGGTACGTGATAAGTGCTCTATAAATGTTAGCTGTCATTATTGGTTTATATGTTTGTATATGCATAAAAATTTCTGGAAGAGTGTTTGAGAAACTTAACCTTGATTTCCCCTGGTGATGAGTCTGAGGATCAGTATAGAATGGTGTGTTAAAGAGGCATGTTCTTCATTTTATATTCTGACATCCTGTTTGAATTTACTTCACAAAGTTATTATGGACACAGTAGTATATTTTTTAATCTCCCACAAGTGGAGTCCTGTGGAGCCCTTCAGAGCAGTGATTGGTGTGGGACCTGGGCCATGTGAAGGGTTGAGCCTGGTCACCCAGGCCCTTGAAGCCCAAGCCCTTAATAGTGGCTATGTTTAACAACTGGCTCCCAAATTTCTTGAAAAAGAAGTCTTTTGTCTTGGCAGGTTGCAGCGGGACCTGGGGCTGGGCCACCTCCCTCGCTTTTTTGGAACCGCAATGACCTGCCTTCTTTCACCGCACTCACAGGTGGTGGCCACCGCCACCCAGAGCCTCAAGGTACTGCCACTTCCCAGCTTCTCCAGCCCTGCTTCAGCTGAGGGCACAGAGAGTACTGGAGAGCCTGCCATTGCCCTCTGTCTCCCAGTGTCAGGTCCTGGGGAGGAGGCTGTCAGGGTGGGAAATGGGCCTCCCAAAAGCTTCAGGAAGTGGTCACCTCAGAGAGTGAGTGGCCCTGGTGACCTGCCTGGGCCCGGACAGCTTGTCGCCTCTTTTTGCAGGAGATCCTAAAGGAATGTGTTGCTCCCCACATGGCCGACATCGGCTCTGTGACCTCTTCAGCCTCAGGGCCTGCCCAGTATGTGGCCAAGATGTTCAGGTGAGAACACGGCATCAGCGTCATTGGTGCATGAGGTGTGCTTGGTGGAAAATCTGTTACACTGACGAGTGCCCTCTGTGTCCCTTACCATGGGCCATGCACAGTGCCAGGTGCTTCATGGGATTTCAGTTTGTGTCACTGAGCTTGCATGCAGCATGATGAGTGGCACAGTATAGTGCTTGCTACAAGGGTGAACTGTGGGAGCAGGCTCTGCCGACTGCAAGCCCAGTCACCTGGGCAAGTTTTGCTGCCTCCATATACTGCAGTGTCCTCCTCGGTTTCTACCTTGCAGGTTGTGAGGATGAGATGTGGTAATACCTGTAAAGTTCTCAGAACAGTGTCTGGCACATGGTTAAGCACTCAAATAAATACATAAATAAATAGACTCCAGTGGATCTAGAGGTTAGGTGGTGGTGATTATGTGCAGTCAACTCGATTCCAGCTTGTAGCAATGCTATATGACAGAGCAAAACTGCCCTGTAGGGTTGCCTAGGCTATAGTCTTTATGGGAGCAACTCACCAAGTCTTTTATCTTATGGAACCACTGGTAGGTTTGAATGACTGACCTTTTAGGTTAGCAGCCAAACATGTAATTGTATCACCAGGGCTCCTTAGGAGTTAGATACTAACCCTGTTTTACCGATGGGGAAGCAGAAGCTTACCCGGTGAGTGTCAGCCTGTCCACAGAGTCCCCTCTTATTCAATGTGCTGTGCAGCCCTCCACACCTGCAAGAGAGCCCATCACAGACACAGCCGCCACCCACCTTTGCCCTCTCCATAGGGCAGGGCAGGACCTCAGCACAAACACACCTGATTGTTCCTGGGAAGGGGCTGGGAATCCTCATGTCCCCTCGGCATCACAGTCTGTGCTAAGCTCTAAGGTGTGGTGCTTTGGTTACTGTGCCTTACAAGAAAATGGGCCTATTTCCTGGGGATACACAAGGGAAGACGTTTCAAGAAAATTCAAGGAATAGAATTACCCCCTTTCCCAGCTTTACCTCTTTCCCCAGATTAAACCAAAGGCCTCCAGGTGATTTTGAGTTCATTGGGGGATAAAGCTGACCAAGGGGTGCACAGACTGGAAAGGACTGGAGGCTGGGCCTGACCCTCCTTGTGGCAGCTTGCCCCTCTGCCTAGACCCCCTGCACCTATCCACCCTTTTGCCTTGGTCAGATTGAGTGAGCAAAACAGAAGCTCAGGAGTCCTTGTGTGGCCACTAGCAGAGTGACCCTGGCAGCTTACCCAAGCTCTCTGAGCCTCAGTTTCCCCATTTTAAGATGAGACAAGTCATCTACGTCACAAGTTTGTATAAATTCAGCTCTTAGCAGAGTGTCTGGAGCAGTGGGATGTTTCATAAATGTTAGCTCCTTCCCTTTGCCTTCCTGCAGCCCCACCCTTTCTGGCAGCTCCTGGTGCCAGCTGCCAGTTTTTCCTTGTTGGGGCCCAGGGTGGGCAGGAATATGGCCTGACTGTGCCTGCTCCCTCAACAGGGCAGTGGAGGAAGGCCTGACGTACAAATTCCACGCAGCGTGGAGCTCTGTGTTGCAGCTGCTGTGTGTTTTCTTCCAGGCCTGTGGGCGGCAGGCCCATCCTGTGATGAAGAGGGTAAGGTGGAAGCTGGGGGGCCCGGGGACAACATGGTGCTTGGGGGATGTGTGTGGGCTTCTGGGTCCCCTAGGCCTTGGGCTGTGGGCTCCTGGAGGGTGGGATGTGTCTCTTGTGGTAGTTACACTCTATCCCCCAATAGAGAACAGAGAACCCAGAAAGGTGAATGGATTCAAGAGAGAGAAAAAAGAAGGGGAAGAGTCTTCCCCACCTCCACCTGCCCACTGGTCTTGGCTGGTGAACCAGTGTGATTCTCCCCCACTCCCGTCTTGTTACCTTTTCATACTCAACTGTCTAAATGTTCTATTATGAGTTAGGACTACTATTGGCTTTTAAGCAGCCTCCGGTCCCAACCGAAGGAGCCCTGATGATGCAATGGTTAAGTGCTTGGCTGCTAACCCAGAGGTTGGCGGTTCACACCCACCCAGCGGCTCCACAGAAGAAAACGTGGCAATCTGCTCCCATAAAGGTTGCTGCCTAGAAGATCCTCGGGGCAGTGCTACTCTGTCACACAGTGTTGCTAGGAGTCAAAAAACGACTCTGTGACACCTAGCAGCAACAGGTGTGCTGGAGGTCACCACTGTGTAGGAATCCTGAGCAGACCCCAGACTAGGAGACAGGCCACAGACACCCCCATCCATGGGTGGAACGCATGGCCTCATATGGCCTTCCTCGCTGACTCCCATTGCTGCTTGGGAGAAAGGGGCAACCCTGGGAGGGTAGAGTCTCCTTTGAGAGACCTGGCCTGCACCATTGGTGATGGAGGTGACCAACTTGGCTTCCTCCAAGAAGTGGGGCATGTCTGTAAGAAGTGAGGCTGGCGGGTGGGGGCTATTGGGAACCAAGGCACAGATCTGTTGCTGTCCCAGGGGCCAGCTTCTCCTTAGTGGTTGCTAGTCTGCTAATTGTCACCATGCCAGCAGTGAGGGCTATGGGTCATCCTTGCCTTTGTAGACTCCCTGCTTTTAAGATAAGCTGGAAGTCTTGATGTGTATGCAGAATCATCTGATTGTCCCACGTTGCCATGTGTCTAGTAAACCCTGGGGGTGGGGGATCAAACATCAGTGGGCTGAATTTGGCTGTCAGTTTGTGACTCTGGCTTAGCATTAACCTGGCCCACAATTCAGACCTCATCCTTTTGGACACTGGGCTCAGCCACCATCCCTGCTCAGGGAGCTGCCCTGATGTAGGATCTTGCCTCTCTGCTCCAGTGCCTCCAGTCTCTGTGTGATCTGCGCCTGTCCCCTCACTTCCCCCACACGGCAGCACTGGACCAGGCAGTGGGGGCTGCAGTGACCAACATGGGACCGGAGGTGGTGTTGCAGGCTGTGCCTTTGGAAATCGATGGCTCTGAGTGAGTGTAGCCCTGCTCACCTTCCTTGTGAGCCCCAGGAGAGTCTGACCTTCACTTCCAGGGGCTGAAGTCTGTGTGCTGGTGGGGTCAGTGGGCGAGGCCAGAGGAGAGGCTGCTCCCTAGTCAGCACTG
Organism: Orycteropus afer afer; assembly: GCF_000298275.1. Classification (NCBI taxonomy): domain Eukaryota; kingdom Metazoa; phylum Chordata; class Mammalia; order Tubulidentata; family Orycteropodidae; genus Orycteropus; species Orycteropus afer. Next base: position 10,052,267 of record NW_006921651.1, read on the forward strand.
GCAACGCTGCCCCCTTGCCCCACTGGTCCTTTTCTTCTCCTCTCAGAGAGACCCTGGATTTCCCACGGAGCTGGCTGCTGCCTGTCATCCGGGACCACGTCCAGGAAACTCGCCTTGGTTTCTTCACCACCTACTTCTTGCCCCTGGCTAACACCCTGAAGAGCAAAGGTAAGGGGCCTTGCCTGTGCACCGTCTGGGGCCCGCCAGTCCTGGAGCCTCAGCTGGGGGGATCCTAACCCTGCACCCTCAGGCTCTCTGGACGTTCAGCATCATCCCCCTGCCAGCAGTTGGCAGCTAGGGCTCCAGTGCCTGCCTCAGGGATCCCACCTGTCCTTGAACTCGATACAGACCCTCCTCCTCCTCCTGCATGGAGCTTCCACCCCTGGGGCCTTATTCTTCCTCCTTGGATCATAGGTTGGATCATAAAGAACAGGTCTGCCCCTTCTTCCTTGGGAGAGTACTTGGGATAGATCATTTAAATTTTTACAATATTTTTGTTTATTTATACACACACACACACACACACTTTTGGATGATACATATGTATGTATGTGTATATATTTTTAAAAAGATAGCAGTGGGAATTCTCAAGTCTTTTTGAGCATGGTTTCTTGTGTCCTTGTATTCTTGGTCTTCTCTCTGTGCACCCTCTAGTTTACTGGTGTTGGCAGACTCAGACCTCCATGAAGGAGAGCTAGAGGGGGTGGGAGCACCTTTCTTGGCCAGGCGATGGCTCTGGGAGCTTTGGTTTCCATTAGATGTTGAGGGTCTAGCGCAGGGGTTTGGTAAACTATGGCTTGCAGGCCATATCCTACCTGCTGCTTATTTTTGTAAATAAAGTTTTTTTTGTTGTTGTTGTTTTTTTTTTAATAAGACAGGCATATCCATTTTTATTAACTCAGGAAAACCCTTAGGGTCTCTGAGATATTTGGGAAACACAAATATACAGCTCAATCAGAAAACCATTGCCACTCATCTTCTATAACTTTGTTATTTTTCTCATCTCGCAAGCATTTTATTCTTTT